>NW_003852528.1:2897543-2909626 GCF_000181295.1 Otolemur garnettii | reverse complement strand
TGTAAAAAACCTAGGGCAATGTAAAACACCTGAAGTAATTAAGCGATGCCTTTTCAGTATTTATTACCTGTTTCTTAATATAATGGATCACAAAATTCCCCAAAGCTTAGCCCAGCCCCATGGCACCCTGCCCTGGTCTGCAGCCCTTGGTGTGCATCAGCTCCACATGCATCAGGGGTGCCCCGATTGGGCCCTGCAGGGTGGCCAGGGGTCCCTAACACAGCCCAACTCACTGCAGAGGCCACTTTGCTTCATACACTGTGAACTTTTTCATTCCATTCTGAGAAGAACTCCAAGTATTTTAACACCACAAATGGATGTTTGAGCAGGGAAAATAGAGAAATGGGGGTGTGGTTTCATGGACGGAGAGGGAGGGAAGAACCCTCACGGAGGACTAAAGACCACTTCTCAGCCTGGCCTGTGCCTTGGGCAGGGAGTAAGAGCAGCTCCCAGTGCCTCAGAGGACGGCTTCCCTCTGCTGCCCCAAAGCAAGGTCTGATGTGCTGACGGAAGGTTTTGATTTTGCAACTATTGAACAAGTTTAATGATTAAAACCCGTGGTTTAAGAGATTTTATTTGAAAGTTCTATTTTTAAAAGCATCCTGGTGTTTGTATTGAAACTGCCCCAAAGACGCTTTCCTTTAGAGCCGTAATCCCTGGAAATGGAAAACCTGCCAGGAGAACCTGGGCTTGCTCCCCTCCCTGGGTGAGGACCGGGTTGGAGGGTAGAATGAGGTTGGCTTCGAGGTGGGTCTGAGCCACACGGGGACGAGCCAGCATGAGGCTAACTGACCGGCCAATGCTCAGGGCTGCATTAGGACTTTCTGGGGCTCTTCCTCCATAAAAATGTATTAAAATTCTATTTTACAATTGCACTGATATAAAGGCAAATATATTAACATTATATATGTTTACTTTGATCTAAAAATTCATTTTTCCTTTTATTATAAAAGAAATTAAAAACACTTTCATGGGCTCTGAAAAGCACCATGGGTGCTGGCACCGTGCCTGCAGGGCTTAACGGGCCGTGGGCTCTGCTGTCACTTTCAGATTTAGTGCTGGCTCTAGGGACAGGGTGTGCCAAGCAGCAAGGTCGTGATCCAGGTGCTTGGTTTGGAGAGAGAAGGGTGACCAGGCAGCCAGACAGAGGCATTTAGACCAGGACTGCCTGTCTGATTCTGCCCCTTAAGTATCGTCACTCACCCACCACCCTTGCTATGGCCAAAACAAGTGGTCACATTGGCCTTGAATCACTGACTTACCTTCTCTCAGCTGTGTGCTCCTCCAGATGACAGGAGAGAGCAGGAAGCCCCCAGGGACAGGAGTTGGGAGAGGAGCCCAACCCGCTCCTGAACTGCTTCCCTGGACCAGGCCCATTCGTCCCAGAGCTGAGCTGGCAGAGGCCTGAACTCAGTCTCTGGGCCTCAGCTTCTCCATCTGTAGACAGTTGGTTGAAGCCTGACTCCCAGCCCCAGGGAGGCCATGCAAACTGGGGAGCCAAAGGTCTTCACCCCAACTACAGGAGGGTCTCCTTTCTCTGCAGCTCCAACAGATCAGCAGGGGACTCCATGACAGGGAAGTGCAAGCCCTGGACATCATGGGGCAGCTTCGGCCAGCACAGACGGCCAGCACCAGGGAGGCACACAATCACAGAGGACAACTTTGCCTGGGGTTTGAGTGAAAATTCTGGAAAACCCCCACCCCTGAAGGAGCCTCAGATGGCTTCTTCAAAATGAAGTAGGAAAACTAGTGAGTGCAGTTTCCCCAGAATCTGTTCTGAAGGGACGCTCCCCACAGACACTGCCTCAGCCGGTCCTTTACCCTTTCCTCAAGCGAGGGAGAAGCCCCGAAGGCAGAAGGCGGTTTCTAGTGGAGACAGAATGAAGACAGATGAGGACAGTCACACCCCTGCTTGAGGAAAGGCCAGCTGAGGGCCACATGGGCCTTCCCAGGCAGACCTTAAGCAGTGAGAGGGGATCGGAGGCTGCAGGTGCCAGCACGGCTCAGCCTGCCTGTCTCCAGAGACCAGGTGTGCTGAGGGCTGGGGTACAAGCTTTTCCTGTATGAGGAGCTGACATGTGGATGCAGTTAGCCGGTGGCAGAATGAGTGGGGCAGAGAGCACCGTGCTTGTACATCTCCTGTGACAAGAGGCTCACCATCCACCCGGGCTGGCCAGAGAAAACATCTTTGAACCCTTCTGTCTGCGTGGAGACTGCCCCCTTTTACAGGACCAAGTCTGTCTCCCTGTGTCTCTCACCGATGGGTCATAGGGCCACAGAGAACAGGCTCGACCCTTCCTCCACCGCAGACCTGTTTGAGGATCAGGTCATGTCCCTACTCCAGCTTTTTCTTCTCTTAGCAAAACATTCCTGGTTTTAATTTTTTTTTTTTTAGGCAAAGTCTCACTATGTTGCCCTCAGTAGAGTACCATCGTGTCACAGCTCACAGCAACCTCAAACTTTTGGGCTTAAGCGATTCTCTTGCCTCAGCTTCCCAAGTAGCTGGGACTACAGGCACCCACCACAATCCCTGGCTATTTTGTTGTTGTTGTCATTGTTGTTTGGCAGGCCCAGGCCATGCTCAAACTCCCTAGCCCTGGTGTATATGGCCAGTGCCCTAGCCACTGAGCTACAGGTGCTGAGCCAGCTTGTTTTTAATTTTGAGAAGTACTTCCAATATGTTGTCCAAAAATCTCGACCAATTTATAGCACTACATCCTCAACCACACCAAGTATTATCAATCTTTTTACTTTAGACAATTGAAAAATGTGTGTCACTGTCATTGGCACCTTAACCTGCCTTCCACAGATCACAGCGCCCGTATCTGTGTGCCCAGCACTGACTCTACTTGATACCAAGAGATGAGTTTATCCTGACAACATGCGACAATGGAGCTGATAGTACCCAGATCAGCCCAAGCAGAAGTTTAGGCGACTTGCCCACAAATAGCTAGTAATGAGCCCTGCAAAGATCATGGGAACAGCAGTTCCTGTCCCAGTGGGATCTGGACCAGGCAACCTCCTTCCTGCCTGGACCCCAAGCTGCTGCTGTCTTCTCGACTCATCAGGCGAAACCCGGCTCTGTCTCGTCAGGTGAAGTGAAACCCGGCTCTGTCTCGTCAGGTGAAACCCGGCTCTGTCTCGTCAGGTGAAGTGAAACCCGGCTCTGTCTCAGGTGAAACCTGGCTTGGTACACTTTTTGCCCACTAACATCTTCCTCCCATGGTCCAGTTGGGCAGTGTTTTCTTTATTAATTGAAAAGTCAGTTATGAATATAACCTACTATGACTTTAACCGTTGTTAAATGTGTCGCAAATG
This sequence comes from Otolemur garnettii, assembly GCF_000181295.1. NCBI lineage: Eukaryota > Metazoa > Chordata > Mammalia > Primates > Galagidae > Otolemur > Otolemur garnettii. Next base: position 2,906,308 of record NW_003852528.1, on the reverse strand, counting down.
TTCTGTGTTGGCTTTTTAATTTTCATTGGCTATGTGAAAATCTTTAATTTTTAATGGAGTCAAGTATCAAATTTTTCTTTTCATTGTCTGTGGCTTCTGGAAATTATGTCTCTTTAAGGAAGTAAAGAGACATGATTTTACTCCAAAATGTACTTGGCACTCAATACATGCTCTTCTAAGTGCTTTAATCCTATACGTTAAGTTGCTGTTCATAAATATAACTACTGTAATAACATCAATGTGTAAATAATGCAATAATATAAACTCATGAGCATTGTAAATTATTTTCTTCTGGCATGCTCCAAATTCCTCTTGTATTTTGTATATCATGGACTACAATCCTTTGGAATTTTTTTTACATATGATATGAGGCAAGAATATAACCTTAGGCTCGGCACCAGTAGCATAGTGGTTACAGCGCCAGCCACATACATCGAGGCTGGCGGGTTCGAACCCAGCCCGGGCCAGCTAAACAACAACTGCAACAAAAAATAGCTGGGCATTGTGTCAGGTGCCTGTGGTCCCAGCTACTTGGGAGGCAGGGGCAAGAGAATCACTTAAGCCCAAGAGTCTGAGTTTGCTGTGAGCTGTGACACCACGGCACTCTACCAAGGGCGATAAAATGAGACTCTGTCTCAAAAACAAGAATATAACTTTATTTTTGTCATATGGATAACTATTTGTCCTAATACCATTTATTTGGACAACAATCTGAAAATACTTCTGCCTTAAAATACTTCATTTATCAGAAACTAACACCCCAGATTCAGGCCTCTGGCGGGGGTCGCTCTGCCCTGTCCCACTGCCTGATGTGTTTGCCACACTAGCACCACTTTCATTACCGTAGCTCTGTAGTGCATTTTTATATCTGAAAACACAAGCTAATCCTCTTTTTTCTAATTTTTCCAGGTAAACTATAAATCAGCTTAAATGTCTCTGATAATCTCACTTTTAAAATGCTGCATTCAGTTTTTGGATTAAGCTGGGGAAATACAGCTGAAGCGACCCTGTGGCCGCTGTGCTATGTGGGTGGGGTGGGCCACTCTCCCCACGGGTTCCCACCTGCTTCCTCTTCCCCCCAAGGGGTTGTCTAGAAATGTCCCCTGAGGGCTTGGGGGCAGGCCCCACATCTTGGATCTGAGTCTTTTATCTCCAGCTGGACTGCAGAGGGCCACCCGCAAGGAAAGCTAAGGGCCCTGAGTGATTTTTGTCAAGTGCGTCCCCACCTTGGGGTCCCCACACCAGAATCGGACACAGGGACTATAAAGGGTCCTCTCAGGAGTCCAGGCTCTTGCCAGTGTCCCTCACTGTCTCATCCCCAGCCACCTCACCAGGCTCTAGGCATCTCCCTCCACCATGGGTCCTGGGGGTGCTCTATCCCTAAAGTCATTGGCCTTATCTGTCCCCTTGGTCAGTCTGGCAAGTGGGTGAGCCAGCAGCCTCTCTGCCCAGGGGGTCATCTGCAACAACATCCCTGGCTTCTCAACTGCTCAAGTCAGAAGGATTTTATGTACTTTATGAAAACAAAATACACACTTCCCAGGACTGTCAAGCCCCTTTAGCTTAAGGGGTCACATGCCTGGCTTTGAAACCACAACTCTGGCAAGCGCTTCCCTCATCCAAATACCTACTTTAGGAGGCTCAAGCACCCTACCCCTAGGCGAGACACCACCTGGAGGGCAGAGGCCAAGGCCAACATGCTTCCAGGCCCTGCTGTCTATCCCCAGGGATGAAGCCTGGGTTTGACTTTCTCTGTGAGACTTCAGCTCAGACTCACAGGAACACGGGAGGAGCAAGCTGTCCAAATGTGGAAGAAACATTTCTGGACTTTACAGCATCTCCCATGGCATTTCAACCATCAGCTTCTTTCAGGAGCTGAGAGAGCCTCCACCAAATAGGGCTGTGAGCAGTTGCTCCTGTAGAGTCAAGACAAGCAGCAGCCCCGGGGAGCCCACAAGCCATGTGACACCCGTGTGTTCAGGCGTCCAGGCCTTACCAGGCACCCCACCAGCCAGAACCTTCCCCCGCATTGTTAGGCCTCCAGGTCCCGAAGGAGCCATGATAACACCTGCTGGACATCTGAGGCTCAAAGTTGGGAAGGAGCCTCCCAAATTGCACAGCCACACCGACAAAAAGGGCGTCCCGACTCCAACCCTGTGTTCTTTCCATACTGCCTTAAGTAAGGGGGAAACGTGGCCAGGTGCAGCGGCTCATGCCTGTAATCCCAGCACTCTAGGAGGCATGTGGACTGCTTGAGCTTATGAGCCTGAGAGTTGGAGGTCATTGTCAGCTATTGATGACACTGCGGCACTTGACCCAGGGTGACAGCTTGAGACTGTCTCAAAAAACAAAAAGGGCAAAAGTTACCCCTGAGAGGTGAGGTTTGCCACAAGAGAGGGAAGCAGTTGCAGGCCACCCAAAGCAGAGGGTCCACCAAGCCCTGGGGATGGTTGGGGTAGGAGAGTACTGGCTATAACCCACCCCCATCCCGCCAGCGGCAGGAGAGTCCACCTGGCTGCCTGGGCTTGTGCCACATGAACCTAAAAAACCTTACCAGTCACAAGTCTGCAGTCGGAAGCCCTTCCTTACCTTCTGGTAAGGTCCTTCCACCGGTGATGGACCCAAGACACATCACAGCCTGTCCACAGGGGAGCAGGAGCCCTGTTCTACACATTCCCGGGAGAATCGGAGTCCGGTCATGCCCGTCACAGCCACCGGCCACCACTAGCACAGAGCTCATCTGGCAGTGGGTCACATCAGTTACGTCCAAACCAGGGCACTTCTGAATGCGGGCGGGGACGCTGCCAGAAACGGCCCAGCCGCACCTGGTTCGAGCAACCCAGGACTGTGATCCTCCACTGACAGGGACTGAACACGCACTTGTGAGGACACAGCAACCCCAGACCAGCACTCGGTGCCTGTGCAGAAGGCAGCCACGGATGGGGAATGTTGACACCTGCAGAATTACTGGCTGACTGCAATTTTAAATGGCAAATTTAAGTGTTTTATGATGTTACATCATATTGATGGCACACGTAAGAAGCTTTTTCTTAGAATGGGAAATGTGAGGGTGTAATGAAGAATCAGATGAACACTGTGATTTACGGAGCGCAGGCAGAGTGCTGCTGGCTAGGAGACCTGGGGCTCGCCCTCCTGTCCTCTGTGCAGAGGTGGAACCTTGGACAGGAACATGAATTTCGGTCACATTCACTTACAAGGCCGTGATTCTTCCCTGGCTGACCAGAGCATGACCTTCTCATAATATATGCAGTTCAACTTTCTTTTGAAATCTATTCTCTTACCAGAAAAACCAAATTGCTTTGCTTAAAAAATTGATAATCAGTTTGGAACTCAGCTCTAAATATGATCCTAAAAGCAAGTTTATAGTTTAAAAAGCCATTTAAAATTGTTCCTCTTGCTGAAATTTAAAAAAACCCTCTTAATCTTCCTTTATAAAAATACACATAAGAAGCAAAAAGGATTCACTTCTGTCTTAATGTAAAGCTAGTATAAACTATACTTACTAAAATAGCTTTTAGAAAAATATAAAAGCTTTTTATATTTAAAATAAAATATTTAATTTACATTTAAAATATAAGAGCTTATTAATAGAGTGTATCAAAGGATAGAGTTAAACTCGGAGCCCACATGCAGCGAGCAGCTGTCTCAGCAGCCTGATAACAGCTGTCCCTGCCCCGCTGCTCCTTGTACACGTGTGTTTTTCTTACTTCTACTTCGTACATTAGACTTTGCTGGGGAGACCCTCAGAAGCAGCCAAGGTAACCCCCTGAAGAAGGTACCGTGAAGGCGTGGATTTACTCTCTGCACTTCCGGATGTGGGCGGAAGACTACAGAGTTGGAAGTGAGTCCAAGGTCAGTGTGTTTATTCCTAGGCAGCGACATGCCTGAGCACGTGGTGTTTGTGCAGTTTTTGTTTTTTCTTTCTTTCTTTTTTTTTTTTTTTTGAGACAGTCTTACTCTGACACCTTGGCTAGAGTGCCATGGTGTTACAGTTCACAGCAACCTCAAACTCTTGGGCTCAAGCAATCCTCCCGCCTCAGCCTCCCCAGTAGCTGGGACTATAGGCGCTCACCACAACGCCCAGCTAGTTTTCCTATTTTCAGTAGAGACGGGGTCTCACTCTTGTTCAGGCTGGTCTCGACCCCCTGAGCTCAAGGGAGCCTCCTGCCTCCCAGAGCTGGGAGTGCTGAGATCACAGGCGTAAGCCACTGTGCCAGGCTCCACAGCCCTGTTTTGAAGCAGATTCTCAGGTAGACAGGTTGTCTTAAGTCTGCTGTGTGATATCAGCTCTTTATTCAAAAACTGGGAGAAGGTCCTGACCATCTCTTACTCATGTGCCATGACACTGTGTGCATCAGCAAACAGAAGCTCAGCTCAGCTCACTGTAGCGTAGAAGTCCAGGAGCATTTCAGGGGCACTGGTAAAATATACTCAGCAGAATTCCAAACCATCCCAAATCCTAAATTGCAACTCATGTCACTAAATGACACTGTTTCTCTTCATAAATTGCAGTTTTTCAAAAGTTGATTGTAAAGAAAAGTAAGTATGAATATCAGAGTAAAAACTCAACTTTTTCAAATTCCTCAAGTATTACTCTAGTATTCCCTGAAAATTTATAAACCAAAGTAGAGAACAATTTAATCCCTTTTGTGTATTTTCTCAAAATATTAAATATAATCAGGCCAGAATTTTTCTATGGTAAGATACTGTAATAATCACTTGTAGAAGTTTCTGGCAAATGCATACTTGTCTTATAAAATTTCAATTCATACAGAAAAGGGATAAGTGTCACAACATGAATGAAAAGATAATTTCCCTGAACTTTCCTCATGAGAAAAACAAAACACATACATTTGAAAATAAAAAATCCAAATGCTTAATTTTTCACGTGTGAACTGAATTGCACAATCCATACCATTTATAGAAAAAATATGTGATTATTTTTAATGATTTATGTATAAAAGAAAAATAAATTTTATGATACAATTTGATAGACTACTTCATACAAAATTTCACTCATACAATGTATGCAATATTTTGCAATGCAAAAATTCTATTCATATATACAAATTCAGAAAAGGCAGACAACTTGAAGCAAAACAGGTCCGTTTAGGGTATGGCTGAGTCACTGAAGTTGGTAGAAAAGAAGATTATAAATATAGAAAGGACCGATTAACCGACACCCTTCCCTGAGAGGAGCTGGGGCATCCCAACACACTGCACTGCGTCTGACCTGCCAACAGCTCCCTGTGCACCGCAGGAAGCTGGCAGAGACTGACCCCTCAGAATGGCAGACCTTAATGACCTCCTGCTGAACTTGTTTATCTTAGAAAATCAGAACTGCCTCAGTAAAGAATTCATTTTGGAAAACCTGAACCATGCCATTTGTGTTAATCCTTAAAGAAATACAACTAACTATCTCAGGCAATTCTCATACTTTAAATGGCACTCCTTAGTTTACATAATAAACTTGGTGTCTAGAAATAAAAGCACTAGGACCCAGACTTTCAGACCCCTAAGCAAGTCTCCAAACACAGTGAAATCCTTTATACAATAGCCTAAGATTTTACTATTTACAGTAGTACATGTAGTGAAAAACTATAAACTTTTTTTTAAAAAAAACTTTGCTTAAAAAACAATTTCCCCCAAAATGGTTAACATCAAAATAGTGCTGTAAATTGGTACATCTTTTGAAATCTTCCTTAAGTCTCAGGTGCACAGGCACGCGCACCTGTGCCAAGGGCAAGGCATGATGTCAATGCCCGGAAGAGCAAGACCTTCTTTTTAACGTGAAATGAACGAGGACTCAGAGCATCCGTGTGAGGAAACCCAGGAAACCCAGGGAAAAGGCTGAAGAAAGCAAGGGTGCAGCCTGTGACAACGTCATGTCCAGACAATACCCATAAAGACTCCAAAATGTATGAGTTTTAAAGGCTACAGACACAAACAAAATAGGAACCAACAAGAAAATTACATAAGGAAGTATATACAAGGAGGTAAAACAATTTTTTTTAAACCAGTTGATATGTAACTTAGAAAGATACAGATTAAAATTAACCCTTTTCAAATGGAAATTAACTAAAAATATAATTTATTCATTTCATGCCTCATTCTATTTACAAAGTGCCTGCCAGAAAGCATATAGTCATGCTTCATTCAGTGTTGACCCCTGGGGACACGGTCCCACTAAACTGAAATAAAGGACAGCTGTGCCCTGGAACCACACGGCTCACGCGCTGGAAAACCCAGAAGCTCACAGGCTGCGGTGCCTAACACAAATGACAGCTTGCGAAGACTCACGGAGGCATTTGGAAGAGCTGTTTATAACTAGCAAACACTCCAACTGGAAGGAGGTAAGAAAACGTGGTCTTTTTACACAATATGCTCAGAGCTTTAAAGCTCTGAACATTAGTCAGATATTAACAGTGTAAACTGTTCACTTTCTTAACAAACTGGAACTTAAAGAGCAATGATTTTCCACTTCCTTTTAAAACTGATGGTGACTTTCCATCTCCAACTTTTGAGGTGTTCACCTTCTTGAAGTCAAATTGATACTATACACCATTTTCTGGATTTTCTCCTCATTCTTCAGGATGTTGGCCTTCACAGCGCAGATCTTGTCCTGCTGGTCTTTGATCAGTTGCTCCAGCTCTGCCAGCTCAACCTTTAAGGGCTCCACTGCACTGTCTGTGATACTGATGGGGAACAAAACCAGCAGCTGGTAAATACCTTGTCTCATCTCATACTTGCTTCTTAATTAAAACTCCAAAGACAAAAGTAAATTATTCATTTCATCCAAAGAATAAGAGGTAAATGCACCCCAATGACATAGAGAGACAAAATACTCACACCTGGTAAAAATTTTTTATTTTCACAACTTCTGCCACCACTAAAAGCAAAGTCAAACATGAGATTTAAAAAAAAAAAAAAAGGCAGCAGCAGCTAATATTTCTTCAATAGTGGACTTGAAGTCCTTAAATTATACATGTAACAGAGAGCCTGAGGGGACAGCAAGAGGTGTGCAGGAGAGTCCCCATCAACACTAAGGGAGCGGCCACCTGAACCTGGCCCCTTCTCACCAGGGACACCACCCCTGGGACAGGCTGGGAGGGCTCCCTCGCCCAGGTGTCTCTGGCTCACTTGTCTGCGACACTGACAGGAGAACTTTTACTTGTGGGTAACAGGAAAGCTATAATAAACTTGGGAAAGCTGAAGTCAAAATTAGCCTTTTAGCTTTCTTAAAGCATATAAATACTGTACAAACTAAAATACAAAACAAACAAATAAAAAACAGCAACAGTTTCCAAACATCCTACCATAAAGCCACACTGGTTTTATAAGGAAGAAGAAATGTCTGGGGAGAAGCTTTTTTCTTTTTGAGACAGAATCTTGCTCTGTCAGCCTGGGTTGAGTGCAGTGGCATCATCATAGCTCACTACAACCAAAATTTCAAACTCCTGGGCTAAGCAATCCTAGAACAGGTACAGTGGCTCACACTCTGGGAGGCCTACGCAGGGGGATTGCTGAAGCTCATGAGTTCAAGACCAGCCTGAGCAAGATGGAGACCCCATCTCTACTAAAAATAGAACAAAACTGAGGCAAAAGGATCATTTCAGGAGTTTGAGGTTGCTATTAGCTATGATCTTGCCACAGCACTCTACCCAGGGCAACAGCTTGAGACTCTATCTCAAACAAACACACACAACCCCCGCCCCCAAAACAGAGTAGAACTACAGGTGCCCACCACAACACCAGGCTACTTTTTCTACCCTTAGTAGAGATGGGGTCTTGCTCTTGCTCAGGCTGGTCTGGAACTCCTGAACTTAAGCAATCCTATCTCAACCTCCCAGAGTGCTGGGATTACAAGGCATGAGCTGATACCCTTTTAATACCTTAAATCAAAATGTAAGATGTGCTGGTCAGTATCATGTCAGAATAGGCACCAAAAAATTCTTAGTGATTTTCCAACTCCCTTCATGCTATACATTTTAAATTGTGAAAGATTTTTTGAAAATAAGCAGACTACTAACAATGAGTAGAATTTCTTTACAATACACTCTTTATTATATGGACTCCTGGTAAGTCAAGTCATATTTTCTGGAAAAAAATACTTAACAACTGATATAGTTATGTGTATATAAACAGAGTATATCAAACACTTCCCTAAAATAAATCTCACTTTTTAGTAGTATATTTCTTTTATGATCATACTTTAAATAGGTTTACCAGTATTTTTTTTAGACTAACAAAATGCCTTTAAAAATTGTAAGCATGTCCAAAACATTAGGGATTGTGATAAGACACATGAAAAAATTGGTAATCAAACTGCAAAGTTCTCTAGACTTTTTAATGTCTAAATCTATTTTGTATATGAACATGAACTCCAAATCTTTTCTAAGTGCTACAAAGAAATGCCTGCTCTGGTATGAATTAAGAAACACCAGTGCTCCTTGTGAGGTGGTAAGAAAAGGCTGAGAGGCAGTGACTTCTCGGGAATCTTCAGCTTTGGGGCACACCTAGGGGTGTCCCACACTGCTTCTTCCCACTATGGCCATCTCCCTCTTAGCTCCCTCCTTCTGTGGGGCTTCCTTCCCTGTTGCCCCCACCTCTGCTCCTTCTGCAGGTCCCCACCTGCCCCATGCCCCACCTCTGCTCCTTCTGCAGGTCCCCACCTGCCCCATGCCCCACCTCTGCTCCTTCTGCAGGTCCCCACCTGCCCCCATCCCCCACCTCTGCTCCTTCTG
>NW_003852528.1:2896426-2897426 GCF_000181295.1 Otolemur garnettii | reverse complement strand
GTCCCATCCCCCACCTCTGCTCCTTCTGCAGGTCCCCGCCCCATGCCCTACCTCTGCTCCTTCTGCAGGTCCTCTGCGTGCTGCTTGTTCTCACTGTGCCACAGCTGCAGCTCGTTCTGCATGGCGTCCACATCCTCCTGGATGTAGTCCATGATCTTCCCCAAGGGAAGTGCGCTCTTGCACAAGGTCTGGATGGATACTCGGAGCTTCTCTATCTCCTTGGAAACAATGTCCTTCTCCTTCTTCCAAGCTGACTCAAAGACGAGGGATCTCTCCTATAGTCAGGAAACACAGGACCAAGAAGCAGCATCCTCAGCTCCGGGGCCAGCACTTGACAAGCCCACTGTCACAGGAGGAGGGGGTGGGGACACCCCCTCACTTTCTTGACAAAGGGAGAGCAATGCCCCTGGGCAGAGTAGACACCAGGTGCATAGCAGTGCTGGGGAGGGGCTGACCTTACCTCTCCAAGGGCACAGGGGTCTGTCTTCACCTGGAAATATGAGGGGCAAATTTCTAGCAGTAAGGCTGTAGTTCATTTCCAACTAGCCAGTAACTATTTGTTCTAAGACCTTAGTAACATGGATGATTTTCCCAAATGGACTGGCAGAAACTGGACCATGTTTCCATCCAAAAGACTCCAAAATCCAGCTGGCCACCAGGAAGGACGAAAGAAACACAGAAGAGGAGGAAACTGGTGAGGTGAGAATGAAGGTATGAACACCTGGCAGAAGGAGGGAAGGAAGAAGCTGGCTAGGCCTGGTGCAGGGGGAAGGCATGGGTCACAGACAGCAGCAGCTGAAAGAAGTAGGGGCACAGAGAGGAGTGAGTGGAGAACTGTACTCAGTGAGGACACAGAGAGGAGTGAGTGAAGAACTGTACTCAGTGAGGACACAGAGAGGAGGTGAGTGGAGAACTGTACTCAGTGTGGACACAGAGAGGAGGGGAGTGGAGTTCTGTATTCAGTGAGGACACAGAGAAGAGGGGAGTGGAGAACTGTACT
>NW_003852528.1:2893520-2894151 GCF_000181295.1 Otolemur garnettii | reverse complement strand
GACACAGAGAGGAGGGGAGTGGAGAACTGTACTGTGTGAGGACACAGAGAGGAGGGGAGTGGAGAACTGTACTGAGTGAGGACACAGAGAGGAGGTGAGTGGAGAACTGTACTCAGAGAGGAGGTGAGTGGAGAACTGTACTCAGTGAGGACACAGAGAGGAGGGGAGTGGAGAACTGTACTCAGTGAGGACACAGAGAGGAGGGGAGTGGAGAACTGTACTCAGTGAGGACACAGAGAGGAGGAGAGTGGAGTTCTGTATTCAAGGAGGACACAGAGAGGAGGTGAGTGGAGAACTGTACTGAGTGAGGACACAGAGAGGAATGGAGAACTGTACTCAGTGAGGACACAGAGAGAGGTGAGTGGAGAACTGTACTGAGTGAGGACACTGAGAGAGGTGAGTGGAGAACTGTATTCAGTTCTTGCCAGGGGTCCTTGAGGTCTCTGAGAAGCAATATTTAGAATTCTCACCGTATGAGCTTTTATTAGAGATGCCTCTCAATTTCAAAACCTGGAAGTTGGTAAGAATCAATAAGCCCGGAAAACCTTTCCTGATCTTTAGAAAGACCTCCCTGGACACCCTTAACTCCCATCCCCACCCTTACCTCACCCACTCACAGAATGCACTAAAT
>NW_003852528.1:2889107-2893354 GCF_000181295.1 Otolemur garnettii | reverse complement strand
ACCACCTAATTGACTTGGACCAGCACATGAAAAGCCTTAGCATAATAAAGCCCGGCACACAGAGTGTTAAATAACTGGAACTAGAAATAGAAGGTAGAACCCCGAAGAACTACTAATTGAGTTCAGCAAGGTTGTGAGAAACAAGATAAATATACAAAAATCCACTGTATTTGTATATACTAGCAGTGGACAGTGAAATTTAAAATCATGTCATTTATAATTGCTCAATAAAAGAAATTCTTAGTTGTAAAGCTAGTAAAACATGTACAAGACTTGCATATTAAAATGCAGATAAAGGAAATAGAAGGAAGTCTAAAATGAAAGACATGCTGTGTTTGTGGATGGACAGACTGAGTAAAGACTTGATTTCCTCCAGGATAATATGTATATTTAATGCAAGTCCTACCAAAATTCCAGACAAATGTTTAGTAGATAAAGATTTAAATGAGAAAAATTTAAATGAGAAAAGCAAAGGAACTAAAATAGCTAAAACATTTCCAAAAAGAAAGATAATAACAGGGAAAACAGTTTACGGAATTCAAGCTTTTTATAAAGCAACAGGAATCAAGACAGTGCAATGCTGGCAAAGGGACAGACACTGATCCAAGGAACAGAGCAGAGAATCCAGAAATAGATCCACACAAAAAACCTCTGACCAAAGTGCAAAAACAGTACAGTGAAGAAAGGAGGGCCTGTCGCCATTTGGCACAGGAGCAAGCAGACATCCACAGACAAAAAGAAATTTAAAAACCTTGACCTAAAAACCTAACTCACAATGGACTATGGTCTTAAATATAAACATAAAACTATACACATTTTAGCAAAATATAGGAAGAATCTCTGCCAGTCACATGGAATGAAAATCAAACCAGGAAGAGAAAGTCCCCAGGATGCAGAGCGAGGCACAGTGTTCTCAGAAGCGACAAAAGCACGACCCACAGAAGGAAATCTGACATACTGGACTGTTTCAAAAGATGTACAAGCTCCACCAAAGACCCTGGTAAGGGGCCGAAAAGCTATAGAGTGAGAGAAAATACCTGTAAATCATACATCCCATAAAGGATTCTACAATAAGTAAAGAACTCTCAAAATTCAACAGCAAAAACCAGATAGCTCCCTTGGAAAATGGGCATGAGACATGAGGAGACATTTCACTGAAGAGGAAGTACAGGTGGCAACAAGGGCATGAAAAGATGTTCAAAATCATCAGCTTTAGGAAAACTCAAAGCACACTGCGATCTAGCCACACAACTGTCAGTACAGCTGAATTAAAACAGACACCTGAGGCCAGTGAGGAGAAACTGGACCGCTCATGCACAGCTGGTGGGAACGTAAAAAGAGACAGCCACTCTGGAAATCTCCTGGTTCCCTAAATACAACCCGGCAGTTGTACTCATGGCACACATCCAGAGAAATGAAGACATATTCACACGCAGATCTGCACACCAAGTATAGAAGCTTTACTCAATGTAGCCACAGCCTGGAAACCATCCAGACGCCCTTCACTGCAGAGACAGATAAATAAGCTGCTGTGCACCAACAGCGTGGAAAACCACCCATCAGTAAAAAGGAACAAACGTACAAACACAAAACCACCTCGTGACTCTGAGAATTAGGCTGAGTGAGAAAAGCAAACCCCGAGAGGTGCCGCGCTGCAGAGCACTCTGGAAAAGACAAAGATCACAGAAATGGGGGCAGGGCGTGGGGGGCTGGTGTGGGAGGCAGAGGGTGGGGGATGGACGTGTTCTGGATCCCGACCACACTGACTGGGCACCCTGCGGTGGCGCTGTGCCCTAGCTCCGCAGGATGTGACCAGAGGGGACATAACTGCATGTGAATCTACCTCAGAATAAAAGGCTTACTGTTAAAAAGGCTATGTAAATGCCTTTACATTAAAATGCTAAGTGACTAAGATGAAGTCAATACAATAAGCTATTTCCCAAAAGGAAAAGTGTATTACCTTTATTACACAGAAATTAGTAAAGCTCTCACTGAATTTGAGATATTTTAAATTCTATTAAAGCCTACTCATAATAATTATTAAGTAATAACTGTGCATTTGACATTGTGTTGACTCTAATAAACGTATAAAACTGTTTAGGCTATGAACTTAGGTGGCAGACAAACACAGGTGAATGTCTTAGAAATGGGAGTCAGAATGCAGAAAAAGACACTATGGACACCTGGCCGTGCTCTACACACATTTGGGCACCGTATCGAACTCCTCCACATTTCTTTATCATAGGACCAGGCAGAATTTAGAACACTAATCTTAAAGTTTGTAATTTTATTTTTAAGAGGTTAGGAATTTAGGGCTGGGGCTAAGATAGGCAGGACAGACATCATCCTAGAGACACAAGAACTCGTTGCTGCAAAACACCAAAATGTGGGCAAACTTGAAGCTTTCGTTTAAATTAACATGGCAGGGTGGGCGGTGGACAGGCTGAGCAATGATTATTTACTTTAAAAAGCACACCCCTCGGCTCGGCGCCTGTAGCTCAAGTGGCTAAGGCACCGGCCACATAAACCTAAGGTGGCGGGTTCGAATCCAGCCCCGGCCCACCAAACAACAATGATGGCTGCAACCAAAAAATAGCCGGGCGTTGTGGTGGGCACCTGTGGTCCCAGCTACTTGGGAGGCTGAGGTAGGAGACTCGCTTGAGCCCAGGAGTTGGAGGTTGCTGTGAGCTTTGATGCCACGGCACTCTACCCAGGGGGACAGCTTGAGGCTCTGCCTCAAATTAAATTAAAAAAAAAAAAAAAGCACACCCCTCTCGCAATAGGCTTTGATGTAAACTCAGCTCATACAGACATCTCAGCAACTTTCCAGACAAACACAACCTTGCCTTAAAGACTTAATAAAACAGCAGAACTGGAGGACGCACTGCCACGCTCATTCACCACACAGGGATCAGTCATGTGAAATACACTTCATTTCTGGAAACAGCAAAGAATAGTGAAAATATCTCATTACACAAAATATGACCTAAGACCATCTAGAACTCGGGACAAGGCAGGGCCACAGGACCAAAAGTCCCTGCCCTGTGGTTCCGAGCCTGGTGCTCCTGGGCAGAGCCCGGCTTTGACACCTCCTAACTTTACAGCCGTGGGAGCTTGGCTCGACCTTTCTGGACCTCGGCTTCCTCACAATACGATGGAAATAATATTTATCCTGCAGGTAGGATTAAGTAGGATAATATAAAATAAGTAGCTCAGTGCCTCACACATAGTAAACCCTCAAATAGATGTTAACTATTATCGTAAATTTGTCCCCAGCAAGAACACGGTTACAGCCCTGCAGGACAATGCTCTTTTGCCAGTGAACCAACACAGCTGTTTCATCTCACACTGACTTACTGGCTGGAAAAGATTCTTAGGCATGTTTGGAATACTTCGGAGCATACTGAAAAAAATATTTATTTATATGCATTGTTCGCACCTACTAAAGCTGTGATGTCCAGCTTGAGGTAGATAAATAACTATAATTCACCTTCTGACACATTCACTTTTCCCATCTCCATTTTGGAAGTATAAATAACCCACAGCTATGAAGTTAACTTTAAAACTCTCTATGAAAGATCTGCGATTCTGAGCTCAGAAAATCCATGAACCCTGCAGAACCCACACCACCTTTTGCGACACGCTGGCTGCGGATCAGTGTGTAAGGGCAGCTTCTCCAGGTTATACAAACAGCAGTGGCAGCCGTGTGTTTCATGGGGACACAAGCCCACCCTGTTCCCCTCCCGCCTGGTACCTGGCTGGCCCTCCTTTCCTGTGTGCGGGAGACTATTTACTCAGCTGCTTGCTGGCAGGAAGGCCTCTCTCTGGCAAAGGGTTTCGGCATTTGGCCGGCCACTTCATACATACTCGTGCGTGCACACACACACACATACTTCTTAGAAAACGCTTCCAAGATTTTTCAGGTGAACAGTTACTTCAGGGACTTACTGTTATTGACATTTTACCACACACACACTTGTCCCCAGAAATGTAGGCATTTGCATTTACAGAGATTTTAAGATTTATAATTATTTATCATAAGTCATACAAATAACATTATTAACCTTAGAGATTTTCTTTAAATTTTAACTGCAATGCTCCAAGAAAGCACTATTTTAAAAATAGCGTCTCAAAGGCCTGGCCCTTGTATATTGCTGGCAGTCCCTCTCAGAAGCAGGGTCTGGGGTATGGGAGGCTTGACCTTGTATATTGCTGGAAGTCCCTCTCAGAAGCAGGGTCTGGGGTAT
>NW_003852528.1:2887026-2889036 GCF_000181295.1 Otolemur garnettii | reverse complement strand
AGCAGGGTCTGGGGTATGGGAGGCTTGACCTTGTATATTGCTGGAAGTCCCTCTCAGAAGCGGGGTCTGGGGTACGGGGGGCTTGACCTTGTATATTGCTGGCAGTACCTCTCAGAAGCAGGATCTGGGGTACGGGGGGCTTGACCTTGTATATTGCTGGAAGTCCCTCTCACCTGCCCCCCTCTGCTGCAGGGTCACAACACTGCTGGGCAGAGCTCTCCCTCCATTAAGCAAACCTAATAAACAAAAGCCTGATTAATTGAGGGGTGGTGAGGGAGGCCATAAATCAAAGAGTAAGTATTTGCTTTAAACAACATACTCTTCCATGACCTCAAGAGGTGATTTATAAGCAACTTGTCCAAAGTTCATTTTCTTCATAAACAGAGGAAGATCTGCATTCAAGTCACAAAGAGGCCCAGACTCAGAACAGCACCCTGAGTGTCCTGCTCACCCTCAAACGCTCCACCAGCAAACTCTTCACAAGCCACATAGTCATCTCTGACGGGTCAAATTCAACCCCTTGAACACAAAAGCAAAACAGCTGGCAAACGAATATTTAAGCTTTTAATGACATACGAAAAAGCGCAAACAAAAATATACAATTTAACGAAACAACGAGGTAGAGGCCTGCAGCTTTCTCCTGAGTCACGAAAGCTCCCTGCGGCATCTCCGGGCCCTCGAGTGCCCCTCCTGAGGTCAGCAGCTCTCCCTGCGGCATCTCCGGGCCCTCGACTGCGCCTCCTGAGGTCAGCAGCTCACCTCCCACGTGGCCAAGCCCTGATCTCGGCACCCTGGCTGTCTGGTTCACTCGTGTGCTGGCTCCGCTTGGCGTAGTACAGAGTCGTGCGCTGTTTGCCTGTGTCTGCCACCTTCACTCAGCTTTATGTTTAGGAATTGACCACGCCAACGTCTTTTGCTCATTTGTGATGCTGAACAGTTTCATTACGTGAATGAACTACCATGATTTATTCATCCATTCTACTGCTGAGGGACATGTGGATTATTTTTCTTCTGAGACTATTACAAAAAATTCTGAATCGGCCAGAGGTGGTGGCTCACCCCTATAATCCCAGGACTACAGGAGGCTGAAGTGGGAGGTTGGCTTTAGCACAAGAGTTTGAGACTTGTCTGAGCAAAAGTGAGACTCCAACTTGACAAAAAATTTTAAAAAAAGCAAACCCCAGCCAGGCACAGTGGCAAGCGCCTGTAATCCCTGCAACTCAGGACGCTGAGGCAGCAGGATGCCCATGGCCTGAGCCTGAGGTTGTGGTGAGCTACGACGCCGCCAAATGGACTGTGCTCAGGGCACAGGGTGAGACTCTCTCAACAACAAAAACAACAAATTCTGAATAATGTTACATAGGTTCCAATACCGACGGGCACATGGTTCTTATGGTATGTGACAAGTGGCATTGCTGAGTCAAAGGGAATGTGCGTTTTCAACCTTTAGGACATAATGACAAACAGTTTTCCAAAATGCTTTCAGAAATTTATATCAAATCTTTCTCATGAACCAATATTCTCTTTCTATGCATACAGAAGAACCATCAGCTCTATTCCTATGTCATTTCTACCATCTGGCAACTGGGTAACAATTACTCGACTCTTTCACACACGGCGACTGAAGAGCTGCTGCTGCCCATCAGGAACACGCTGCTGAAGGGACCTTCCAGACAACAGCGCTGCTCCCCACAGCAGCTATGGGGAGGAGCCCTCAGCAGGACCTATGGGGAGTGGGACAGATTGAGGGGTGACTCCCAGACTGGGGCCAGACAGGGCAGCATCGTACCTTGGTGACGCACTGTCTACATAATCCTGGACAAGTTAACTTGGGCCTCAGCTTCCTAACCTAGGAGATAAGGAAAGGCTAACACCTTCCTCAGAGATGGCCGTATCAAATAAAGTATGCGGTTCATCACAGTAAGGGTACGATAAAGATTACCTATGCGGTTCATCACAGGAAGGGTATGATAAAGATTACCTATGCGGGCTCGGCGCCTATAGCTCAAC
>NW_003852528.1:2878786-2885760 GCF_000181295.1 Otolemur garnettii | reverse complement strand
CCCTGGCTGGATTCAAACCCGCCACCTTAGGTGTATGTGGCTGGTGCCTTAGCCACTTGAGCCACAGGTGCTGAGCCTAACATCTAGTTGTTTTGAGATAATTTACTCTGTCACCCAGGCTAGAGTGACATGGCCTCAGCCTAGCTCATGGCAACCTCAAACTCCTGGGCTCTAGTGAGCCTCCTGCCTCAGCCCTGAGTAGCTGGGATTATAGGTGCCTGCCAGCAGGCCTCGCTACTTTCTCTATTTTTAGTAGAGACAGGTCTTATTTTGAGGCTGGTCTCAAACTCCTGACCTAAAATAATCCTCCTACTGTGGTCTCCTAGAGTGCTAGCATTATATTGTCTCCCACCATGCCCAGCCCCAAGTTATAATTCTTGCTTCCCAAATAAAACATTTTATATTTTGAGATTCGTCTTTATATTTCATTTGACTTCAACAATGGAAATATTTGTTAAAACAATCTTATCACTGAAAGGCAGTGGTTCATCCCACCCTAAATGCCACTTTGGCATAAGGATTATTTTCCACTAAAGACACAAGAAACAGCAGGGGCATCTCTCCTTTTCTTCCTAAAAGTGAGAGATGAAATCCATATGTGGAAGATGATCGTTCTGTACCAAAAGGAAAGACAGGTTCTTACTGCCAGGGTGAGAAATTGAGGCCAAGAGAGACCTGCACGGCAGCCCTGGTGGCCCGTCCCCCTTCAGTCTCCACGTACACACGGGCCACTCCCCTCACCCTTCTTGTTCACTCTAAGTTCATAAGTACTTGGCTCCTTGGGGCTTCGTCTTCCTATGGGGGCTCCCCTGTACATGTAAAATATCTGGATGTTTTTCTCTTGTTAATCTGTCTTATGTCAATTTCCTTCTTGGGCCCAGCCAGAGACCCTAAGAGAGCAGAGGAACATGTGACCCCCACACCACAGAGAACTGATCACATTGACTCCAACCACGCAGGCAGCAGAGAAATGCAGAACTCATTCTTGGCTAAAAGGAGCATTTCTCTACTTAAAGCAAGTTAAGAATATGAAATGATTGGCCTAAATCTGCTCCTTCCAAACATTTTAATCAAAGATTATTCTCATGTATTTATCCATTCACATGAACTTTCAAATGTTCTTCACCAAGTTCCAAAAGGTGCCCTAAGTATTTACCAGAATTGCATTAAGTTTGTAAATTAGCAAATAACGACTTTTCTTTTAATATTGACTTTCCCTTCAAGAAACAGCATCTTTCTTGACTTTTCCAGATCTTTTTATATTTCTTGGTAAAATTCTGTCACTTCTCAATATAGTTACTATAAACCTCTTGATAGAAGCAGGCAATGGTGAGTTACACTGTTTCCAGCTCTGGAGCGGAACCTTACCTGCACTTAACACATTGTTCCCAACTGGTTATTGCTCACCCATAGAAAAATACTGACTTTTGTATATTGGTCGCCAGCTAGCTTAATTTTTTTCTAATAGTTAATTTCTTAGTTGATTTACTTGGTAGACAGTTACTATCTTTAAACAACGAGCATCCTATCTGCTGCTTTCCAGAATTAAGCTTGCATTTCTTTTTGTACTGGCTGGAAGCTTCAGAATACCTACACGGGGTTGCAGTACTCACACCTGTTCCGTAGTTAGAGTAAAGGAATTATCTGCAGCCGCTCACTATTACCTGTGATGCAGACAGCTGGCCGCGGGAGAGCTGGCCTCTCTCTCCCATTCTTACTCCACTACAAGTTTTCAGTCATAATGGACAAATCGTATGAGTCATTTATTTGCAAGAGAAAGTAGACTGAGTAGTGATTTTATTTGGTTTAGAAATAAATTCTTGGTTAAGTGTAAGAAATAATCCACGTTTAAAAAGTACTACAACTGACTTGAATTTTTAAAACTGAAATGACAGCCTTTCCTGGACATGGAGGCTGAATAAAGAACAAACACCAAAGAAACAACTAAATGAGATAGACACAATGTACTACCTAATAGGGGACAGTTTTCAATCCTAGAACACTTTTTTTTTTTTTTTGAGAATAAAATAAAGGAACAGCCTTGCCCTGTTGCCCATCACAGCCTGGCTCTGGTGGTCCTCCTGGCTCAGCTTCCCCACACGTCATAATCACATGATGAGCTCCTCATCCGCCTTCAACTCCAGCACATATTTTATTTCACTATTGGTTACTAAGAAAATGCATGCTTTAGAAACAAATTACCTAACTTTTGTTTGTTCTTAAATGAAATCTCTAAGGCCACTCTAGCTATAGATTGTTAGGATTCTGTAATCCTTTAAAAATATACATCAAGTTGCTATCTGTTGATTCTGGCCAAAAAAGGACAACTGGAACTAAATGCTTCCCAATGTGTGCACTGTATACATTGTGTCTATCTCATTTAGTTGTTTCTTTGGTGTTTCTTCTTTATTCAACGGCCATGTCCAGGAAAGACTCAGTCATTCAGTTTTAAAAATTGAACTTAGTTCTAGCATCTTCTAAACATAGATTATTTATTTTGCATAAATCAGAACAAAATATCAGAGGCAACTGCACCTCCTTCTTCCTGTTCCAGGGTGTGGACGCAGGCTGCCCTGGTCCCCCCATTCCTATGTTCCATTAGTTTCACTGGGAATCTGAGAGGGAGGAAGATAAACTCCTGAGCTCAAGCTACTGCAGCTGACCCACAAGTTCTTTTTTTTTGAGACAGAGCCTCAAACTGTCCCCCTGGGTAGAGTGCCATGGCATTACAGCTCACAGTAACCTCCAACTCCTGGGCTCAAGCGAGTCTCCTGCCTCTGCCTCCCAAGCAGCTGGGACCACAGGCACCCACCACAACACCCGGCTATTTTTTGGTTGCAGCCATCATTGTTGTTTGGTGGGCCCAGGCTGGATTCAAACCCTCCACCTTGGGTGTACATGGCTGGTGCCTTAGCCACTTGAGCCACAGGCGCCAAACCCAGAAGTTCTACAGAAAGAGAATTTTGAAAAAACATCAAGCATTCTACTGAGTCCTGATAGTGTGGCAAGAAAAATAGTTGCCACTCTGAAAATATGACAGATGACGTCTTTTGAGAGTGTCCTAAAAATCAAACTAGATTCAACAGAGCTTTGATAAAACTGGTATCCAGCACTCAAAAGAATTTAAGCCATTATAGAAGATATTGCCAGCAAGGACTGGTGTTTTCCACCCTGGTTTTATGGACACAGCACTCAACATTTAAATGTCAACTAACATGTCTGCATGGAAGCCAGAGTTATTTTAATATGCTTCTATCTCATTTCTTTATGCCCCTCATTCCCCTCTAATATATTAACAATAATGCATTTATTATTTTGATTTTTCAGGAGTTCAAAGACTAAAACGTATGTGCAGCTATTTCTTTTCAAATATTGTTAGGATCATCTCATCTTGTGGGCAGGGATGGTGGTGACTAATGGGGCAATGGAGTTGGCTCCGGAAGCAGCTGGGCTCAGAGAGAAGCTGGACGGCATCACCCACCTCCGTCTTCACATGAACATCCCCGGGGAGCATTTCCTACAAAACCAACACCATCACTGTACCCAAAGATCAACCTGATGGATCTGGCGGGGAGCCAGGCAATAGTATTTCATAAAAACTCTCTGTATGGTTCTAATACGCAGACAATTCGAGTTGTACTTTAGCAAATTTCAAAGGACACAGGTTCCAAAGTTCACTTGCTCTACATCTTACAACCCTTTCCATGGCACAGGCAGTGGCAGCAAAATAGTCTAAGTTGAAAAACACGCTTTAAAAGTGCTTTTCTCTTTTCACTATCACCTCTGGAAATGACCATTAGGATTTTTAAATTATTTTGTTTTTTATTTCTACCTCTCCATTAACTAAATGGATTTGTTACTGTAAATGCCTTCTAAATACCATTTTCTACTGAGCCTACTACTGTAATTTTTCCCTATCACTGTTGCTCCAAAACTTTTATAATTTAGCCTTCTAAATTCTTACCATATTTAATAGTTCTGAAAATACCAAATGAAGCAATCACACCTAAAACTAGCCATTAATCCTCAAGGGCAGTGACTGGGTGACACAAGCCCCACTGAGTTGAATAGCTGGCAGGTGAACAGATACCCAAACCCATACCAAGAAGCAGCCAAGAAATCAGAGGTCCTCAGCAGAAAACAAATTTCACAAAATTACGCATACAAGTGAGTCCAAGGACTAGATGGACAACAGAGGAAAATTAAAATAATGGACCATTAGGCCCCAAACACCCACGGTGGCAACACCACAAACAGAGACGGCGGGGACATGCCGTCCCCTGCACAGAAGATGGCCCAGAGCTGCAGCAGAAAGAGGCAGCTTTGCTTAAGCTCCTCACCCCTCCAGCACTCAAACAGGCAGCCCCCAAATAAGTCACCTGGTTTCAGTCCATGACTTATGCCATGGAGGAAATAAAGCCAGGGTAGATGGCTCAGCGCCTATAGCTCACTGGGTAGGGCGCCAGCCACAGGCACCAGGCTGGTGGGTTTGAACCCGGCCTGGGCCTGCCAAACAACGGCAACAATAACAAAAAAACAGCCAGGCATTGTGGTGGGCACCTGTAGTCCCAGCTACTTGGGAGGCTGAGGCAAGAGAATCGCTTAAGCCCAAGAGTTAGAGGTTGCTGTGAGCTGTAATGCCATGGCACTATGCCAAGGGTGACATAGTGACACTCTCTCTAAATAAAAAAAAAAGAAAGAAAGAAAGAAAAGAAAGCCAGGGCGGAGACAGTGAGTGAGCTACAGGACTAACACAGCTGAGTGGAAAGGAAGGCCTCTGTGAAGAAGAAACATGTGAGCACAGACTGGAGTGAAATGGGGGATCTTCTAGGACAGGCCCTGATGTGGTCGCCTGGCCAGCATGCCCAGAATTCAGCCTCCAGATCGCTGCCCGCAGCATAAACTATGGGGAGAGAGACTGGGCCTGCAGAAAATCATGTGTGGACAACGGCTATTTCCCATGGACAAGCAAAGAATGCTTTGACTGAAAACAAACGGGAACAAGTCTGGGATTCTGATGAGCCCCTAGTGAGAGTCCTGGGCTTCCCAAGGAGTCACATAGCCAAAGACAGGCTCTCCCAGGAGAGCCATGGCTCTGCTCCAGACCCATGTGCCCCCAGGCAAGATGTAAACGCAACCGCAACCTCATACTAGTCAGCAGTTCCTGAACACAAAACCTCGTGAGCTTGGCATGGTACTGGGTTTGCAAGTTTCTGGCAAAGTAAGAAGTTGTAATGCAGCACTCTTGGAAGAAACAAGCCAGGGGAAGGTTCTGACTTCTGCCCAGGCCAGGGAGTAGGTATGCAGCCTCTAGGTTCCAGACCTCAGAGAGCCACATCAATCCTTGGATTTAAACTGTTCTTGGGCCCAGGAAAAAACACAGGGTCCCAGATTAATTTGTAAACAGAACCTTGATTCAAAAACCTAACTACAACAATATACACACAAACATGAAAATTCCAAGCCAAAGTCACTTGAATATAAAGTTCTATTTTAAAATATGAGCAAATTAAATATAGTTTCACGCTGGATGAGTAAGAGACTGTGACCAAGCAAAGGTTACTTTTAGGAGTGTGAGAACTGCTCAAACTTAGGGATTTCATTAATACGCAATAATCTCAAAAGCTGTCACAGTTGCTAACATTAACATTCATTTCTGATTGAATGCCTAGAACAGAACCCAACACAGGGCAGGTGACGGGAGGTAGTGGATGGATAATGCTTACTTTTAAAACATAATAACCTGGGCTTAGGCATGACAGCTTCAGCCTGTAATCCTAGCACTTTGGGAGGCCAAGGTGGGAGGATCACTTGAAGCCAGGAGTTCAACACTAGCCTGTGCAATACAGACCTTTTCTCTAGAAAAAATTTTTAATTATTCAGGCCTGTGCTTGCTTCAGCAGCACGTGTACTAAACAACACAGAGGAGATTGGCACAGCCCCTGAGCAAGGACTACACACAAACTCGTGAACTGTTTCACAATTTTTTCAGCCCAGGATTCTGTTTCCTGCTAAACTAATCTTTAAATTCAATGGAGAAATCAAATCTTTCACTCACATGTGACTGATATGCAAATATTGAGGAAATCACAAGATCAGCTCTGCAAGAAATATTCAGACCTGTTCTCTACCCTGACCATCACAGTGGACCTCCAGCAAAGTAGAAAGTGGCATCCAGCAACCAGAAACTACAGGACAGAACCTGGCTTCCACAGTGGCACAAGGGATAAAACTCAGCAATCAACCTTCACAAGTCCACCGCACTTATCAATCCTCTCAATAAATGTGAATGGCTTGAATTCCCCCTGAAGAGGCACAGGCTGGGTGACTAGATAAAAAAGCACACACCATCTTTATGCAGTGTCTTCAAGAAAACACACCCACTCTCAAAGTACAAAATAAGACCTGGGGAGAAGGGTTGGAAAACAGCATTTCAGGTAAATGGACATCAGAAGAAAGGAGGGGTCACAATTTTATTTTCAGATACAAGTGAATTTAAAGCAATAAAAGTTAAGACATAGATTGTCACTATATCCTGGTCAAGGGAATAATACAAGAGGAGATTTCAATTCTAAGCATACACACACACACACACACACACACACATATATGCACCCAATTTAAATGTTCTCAGATTTATGAAACAAACTTTAACTGGTCTGAGCAACATAATATCCTGCAACACCACAAAGTCTGGGGACTTTAACACCCCTCTGACAGAACTGGACAGATCTTAAACAGAAACTAAATAAAGATACAAAGGACTTAAATGCAACCCTAGAACAATTGGGCTTAATAGACATACACAGAAGATACCATCCCCAAACTAATGAGTATATGTTTTTCTCAGGAGCCCACAGATCATAAACCAAAATAAATTATATCCTAGGACACAAATCAAACCTCAACAAAATTAAAAGAACTAAAATTGGGCAGTGCCTGTGGCCCAAAGGAGTAGGGCGCTGGCCCCATAT
>NW_003852528.1:2877520-2878461 GCF_000181295.1 Otolemur garnettii | reverse complement strand
ATCCAATCTCAAACCTAGCAGAAGAAATAACCAAAATTAATCAGAGATAAATGAAATTGAAAACAAAAGAATCACTCATAAAATTAAAGAAATAAAAAAGTTGGTTCTTTGAAAAGAAACAAAATCCACAGGTCTTTTTTTTTTATTATTAAATCATAGCTGTGTACATTAATACTATGATGGGGTATAGTGTGCTGTTTCTATATAAAAATCCATAAATCTTTGGCCACATTAATGAGAAACAGAAAAGTAAGATCTCTAATAACCTCAATCAGAAACAAAAAAGGGGAAACAGATACCACAGAGATCCAAGAGACTATCACTGATTAATCACACAACCTCCCAAGACTTAATAGAAAGATACATGTCTCTTGAACAGACCAATATCGAGCACCAAAATCGAAGAAATAATAAAAAGGCTCCTAACAAATAAAAGCCCTGGACCACAATTTATCAGACCTTCACACCACAATTTATCAGACCTTCAAAATGAGCTTGTACCTACACTGCATAACTATTCCAAAACATTGAGAAGGAAGGAATCTTCCTTCCTGCTTCACACATGCTATGAAGCAAACATCACCCTTGATACCCAAACCAGGAAAGGACCCAATAAAAAGGAGAACTACAGTTCAATTTCACTGATGAATATTGATGCAAAAATATTCAATAAAATCTTAGCAAATAGAATAGTAGGCTTTAACCCAGGGATGAAAGGATGGTTTAACATACGTAAATCAATAAATGTCAATAGAAGAAAAACAAAAACCATATGATCCTCAACAGATGCAGAAAAATCATTCGACAGAATTCAGCTTCCTTGGCTCGGTGCCTGTGGCTCAAGTGGCTAAGACGCCAGCCACATACACCTAAGGTGGTGGGTTCGAATCCAGCCTAGACCTGCCAAACAACAATGACGGCTGCAACCAAAAAATAGCCAG
>NW_003852528.1:2875913-2876862 GCF_000181295.1 Otolemur garnettii | reverse complement strand
TAGTCCTAGCTACTTGGGAGGCTGAGGCAAGAGAATTGTTTACGTCCAGAAGTTTGCTGTGAGCTGTGACGCCACAGGACTCTTACCAAGGGCATAATAGTGAGACTCTGTCTCAAAAAAAAAAAAAAATCAATATCCACAAATCAGTAGCCTTTGTATATGCCAATAACAGCCAAGTTGCGAAGCTAATCAAGGACACAATTCCCTTCATAGTAGCTTCAAAGAAAATGAAATACCTAGGACTATACCTAACAAAAGAGGTGAAGGACCTCTACAAAGAGAATTATGAAACCCTAAGAAAGGAAATAGCAAAAGATATTAACACACGGAAGAGTACACCATGCTCCTGGCTGGGAATAATCAACATTGCTAAAATATCTATTTTACCCAAAGCAATCTACAGATTTAATGTAATCCCTATTAAAATATCAATAGCATACCCTGAAGAACTACAAAAAAGATAGTTCTCTGTTTTGTATGGAACCAGAAAAAACCTATATAGCTAAGGCAATTCTTAGTAATAAAAACAAAGCTGAAGGCATCACCCTACCAGACTTCAGGTTCTATTACAAGTCCACAGTGATCAAAACTGCATGCATGGTATTGGCACAAAAATAGAGACACAGACATGCAGAACAGAATAGAAAACCAAGAGATGAATCCAGCCTCTTATCGTCATCTGATCTTTGATAAACTAAACAAAAACATACACTGGAGAAAAGAATCTCTATTCAATAAATGTTGCTGGGAGAAGTGGATAATCACGTGTAAAAGACTGAAACTGAACCCACACCTTTCACCATTCACAAAAATTGACTCAAGATGGATAAAAGATAAAAGACTTAAATCTAAGACCTGAAATGACAAAAATTTTAGAAGAAAAAGTGTGAGGAAAATTCTTGGTGATGTTGGCCTGGGAAAAATTTTATGAAGACTTCACTGGCGGCTC
>NW_003852528.1:2871648-2875893 GCF_000181295.1 Otolemur garnettii | reverse complement strand
TCTCAAAAAAAAAAAAAAAAAGACTTCACTGGCAATCACAAAAATAATAAAAATAAACAAATGGGACTTAATTAATCTGAAAACCTTCTACAAAGCTAAGGATACAACAACTACAGCAAATAGACAAGGTTCAGAATGGGAGAAGATATTTGCATGTTATTTATCTGACAAAGGGTTGATAACTAACAGAGAACTTAGTCAACAACAATAACAGCAACAAAAAAAGAGCAAACAATCCCATTCACCAGGTGGCAAGAGACACGAACAGAACCTTCTCTGAAGAGGACAAATGGCCAAGGAGTATGAAGAAATGCTCATCATCCCTAATCAGAGAAATGCAAATCAAAACTACCCCGAGATATCCACTAACCCCAGGGAGAATGGCCCATATCACAAAGTCTCAAAGCTGCAGATGCTGGCATGGATGTGGAGAGAAGGGAACACTTTTACACTGCTGGTAGGACTGCAAACTAATACAACTGCTTTGGAAAGAAATATGGAGAATCCTCAAAGAACTCAAATTTGACCTACCACTTGATCTGCAATCCCATTACTGGGCATCTACCCAGAAGAAAAAAGAAATCATTTTATCATAAGGACATTTGCACTAGACTGCTTATCACAGCTCAATTTACAATCACCAAAATGTGGAAACAAAAATTTTTTCTTTACTATTCAGTAGTAAAAAGGAGACTTTACATCTTTTGTATTAACCTAGCATCACATAAGTGGGAAAGCATATATTCCATTGTAATATATATATATATTCCATATATATTCCATTGTAATAAATATATATATATTCCATATATATTCCATTGTAATAAATATGAAGCCAGTAAATGAATACCTACCCACACAAGAGAAAAACTCAATTTAATTCAAGTTGGAGGGAAGGGGGAGAGGGATGGGTGAGCTCCCACCTGATGGGCACAATGTAAGGGCACACGGCACCTCCTGGGTGCGGGACACAACTACAGAAAGGATCCCACCTAACAAACTCAAACATTGTGACTTAATCAATGTACCCTCATGTTAATCTGAAATTAAAATAACAATTATCCAGCCTTGACGGTATCAACCTATAGTCTCAGCTACTCGGGAGGCTGAGGTGGGCAAAGGGCTTAAGCCCTGGAGTTGGAGGTTTTAGTGAGCTACGATGATGCCACTGCACCCCAACCTGGGCAAGACAGTGAAACCCTGCCTCTAAAAAACTAAATAACAATTAAAAATAAGAAAACTTTATAGTCATTACTAGGTCTATATTAGGACAGGAAAAAAACTAAATAAACACTAGTAACTTAAGTGCCCAACTTAAGAAATTAAGAAAATCAGAGAAGGAAGAAACTGAAAGAAAATTAGAGATATTAATGAAAAGAAAAAAAAAGAGAGAGAGAGAGGGCTGACAAAGCCAAAAGCCAGTGGCTTGGAAAGACTAACAGGAAAATTTCTGGAAAAACAGATTTTTTAAAAAGAAAAAAAAAAGCAAAAATAATATTAGTAAAGAGAAGACAGAGCTAAATTACCAACAGGGCAAACATTAAAGAGTTCTGTCAAGGGCTCTTTTCCAGTAAGCTTGAAAATTAGAAATTGATAGTCGAAACCGACTTGAGAATAGAAAGCCTGCATATTCCCACCATACAGACATGAAAACAGTGGTGAGTTTCACCCACACAGAGAACACCAAGTTACAGGGGTTTACAGGTGAGACCACCAAGCTGTCCAGAAATTATTCCAATCATACCAGGTCTTCCAGAAAAGATACAAGACACTCCTCAATTCATTCTAAACATTGGTACAAAAACAATAAGGATCATACAAGGAAATGAAAATTACAGGCCCATTTCAGTCATAAATATAATGGAAAAATACTAATTAGCAACTAGAATCTAACAGGAGACTTAAAAAAAAAAAGACAATATAACAATACTGGCTTATCCCAGGAATAATATTAAACTATATTAGTTAATATTAGTAAAGCTACAAATGTTACTTAGTTAATTAAAGAAGAAACATAACAGAACCATCTCAATTAATGCGGAAAAAGTACAGCAATAAAGTCCAACACCCACACATAATAAAGCCCCATAGTGGGGGAGAAACACAACTTTCCCAATATGTTAAGTTACCAGATGCTACAGCAACTATCAGAGAACGGTAAATCTAGAGGCATTCCATTCCCATAAAAAACAGGAAGGAGACACCAGCCTGCCCACTGTCCTCATCACCACCCCACAATAAAGACTGCGAAGGAGCCAATGAAGCCGTCATGACTCCCCCTTGACATAAACAATGTGTGTACTCGGCTGGGCTGAATCCCAGCTCTACCACCACCAGGCACGTGGTCTCACCACCAGGCATGTGGTCTCCGACAGGTCCTCCTTATGCCCCAGTTTCTCACCTCACTGTCTCCTGTGTTTGATCTACGTGGGGCTTTTAGGACTGAGTACCAGCCCCCATTCTATTATGCTTATTGCTACTACAGCATAGAAAACACAAAAGAATCAATAAATATTTAATACAACAAGTTTATCAAGGAAGCTGGTCAGAAGTCAACGCATTTCCTTCTATCAGCAATGAAAAAATTAGAAAGCAATTTTAAAACATACAGTATTTACAAAAGCAGAATAACCTATAGAGTAAAATCTATAGAATAAAATCTAACAAAAGGTGTCAATAACTCTGCAAAGAAAATTATAAACATTCACTGAAAGACATTAAAGAAGGCCTAAATAAATGGGAAGAGGACTGCTCCTGAGCTGACCAACTAAGATCCCAAGAGGGATTTCCCCGGCACTCAATAAGCTGGTTATAATATTTATAAGAAGGTGGAAAGGACTGGTGATTGCCACATTATAGCTGAAGAAGAGGACTAAGCAGCTGGGGGCACCTGTAGTCCAGCTACACAGAAGGCTGGGGCAGGATGATTGCTTGAGCCAGAAGCTCAAGACCAGCTTGGGCAAAATAGCAAGACCCTGTCTCTGTATAAAAAAAGAAAAAACATTTTTTAAAAGAAAGGGGGATGGTTTGCTACTAGATATGAGGCCTTATTATGACACTACAGTAGGGCCAGTGTGGAATAGTGTAAGCTATAGACTGTGGCCTGGCCCACCGTCTATATTTTATACAGCCTATGAGCTAAGAATGATGTCTAC
This sequence comes from Otolemur garnettii, assembly GCF_000181295.1. NCBI lineage: Eukaryota > Metazoa > Chordata > Mammalia > Primates > Galagidae > Otolemur > Otolemur garnettii. The sequence continues at coordinate 2,872,738 of NW_003852528.1, read as the reverse complement.
ATTTACGAATAGTTGAAAATGTTTCAACAATATTTTGTAATACTGGAAAGTTATAAAGAATTCATATTTCGGTGTCCATAAGTAAAGCTTTATTGGAGTCCACCACACCCCTTCACTTACGCACTGCCCATGGCTGCTTTTGTGTGGAGATGAGCACCCCACGCTCAGACGTGGCAGTTCAAAGTGCTCCCCTAGGAGAATGGAACATTAACACTTTTGCACTGCAACAGCTAAGCTCAGTAGTGCACGGCTGAATGTTCACCACCTGACTCTGTACAGGAAAGTTCTGCCAGCCTCTGGGGTAGAGAACACCAAAAGGGCCCAGGGCACATATGCAACTTTCATACACAGCAGAAACAGCAGACCAATGTGGAAAAAAGGAAAAAGAGGTTATCCACATTGAAAAAAAAATAGATTGCACTTCGCTCACAGAATACAGGAAAATCGACTCCAGGTGGATTGAGTACGTAAGTGTCAAAACTGAGCTTTAATTTTTAAAGAAGAATGAGTATCTTTCTGACCTTGGAATAGAGAAGGATTTCTTAACAAGGACAGAAAGCCTTAACTACATGAAAAAAGATTGAGAATTCTGAAAATTAAGGACCCAGTCATTAGAAGACACCATAAAGAAAGTGAAGAAAGAACCTTTTAAATAAACTTAAATTTAAAAAATTAAAAATAAATAAACTTAAATGTCATTTCACCTTCTTTAACGCCTCCCTGCCATCTCTTGAACAGGATGCTGCCCTTCCACAAAACTCACTGAGAACATGTCTAGAATTTTGCATTCAACTGTGTTATTGCTCATTTGTTACTCTCAACTTTAATTCACTTCATCTAAACCAACGCTGCCCAAAAGAAATATGCACGTCACTGGCTCGGCACCTGCAGCTCAGCAGCTAGGGCACCAGCCACATTCGCCAGAGCTGGTAGGTTTGAACCCAGCCCAGGCCTGCCAAACAACAATGACAATTACAGCCAAAAACTAGCTGGGCATTGTGGTGGGAGCTCCTTGGGGACTAAGAGTTTGAGGCTGTTGTAAGCTGTGACACCATGGGACTCTACCAAGGGCAACATAGTGAGATTCTTT
>NW_003852528.1:2869186-2870469 GCF_000181295.1 Otolemur garnettii | reverse complement strand
CTCTTGGGCTTCAGAGATTCTCTTGCCTCAGCCTCCCAAGTAGCTGGGACTACAGGCGCCTGCCACAACGCCCAGCTAACTTTTTTGTTATTTTGTTGTTGTTGTTGTCATATTGTTTAGCAGGCCTGGGCTGGGCTTGAACGTGCCAGCCTCAGTGTATGTGGCCGGCACCCTACTCAGTGAGCTACGGGTGCTGAGCCAGATTGTTTTTGTTTTAAAAAAGAAAACCCTTGATTTCAACAATGTTGCCAATATTGTGAATTCCCTTTTTACCTGGAACACAAAGCCCCTTTTAAGTGAAGATTCATACAAAGTTACACTTCTCACTGTTCATGAGAAGGACCAAAGCACTTCTAAAGAAACATACTTTTATTCTTAATGCCACATTAACTTAGGTTAGAAAGCTATTAAGCTTCATTCTTATCACCCTTTCCTCAGAATCTGCAGTGGTGGGAACCACACAGTGAGAGATGGGCGGGGCTCTCTGCTCAGTGGCCTGTGCTGCAGCTGCACCAGGACCAGCTCGAAGCAGCACCTGCAGTCAGCAGGGCTCACCAGAGGCCACAAACCTGCTGGCCCACCTCTTTTCCTCTTTGAAGCACATGGCTTCCCCTGAATGCATATGGCTTCATTTTTTTCTCTCTGCCAATAGCTTCCTTGTATTTTATCATTCCTTCCCTTCCATTTCCCGTTCCTCCTCTAACTTCTGTTCCATTAGCTATGGAGTTCATCTTGCTAGCCATGAAAGGGAAAGACACCTGTCTTCACCTTACAAGATCCCTGTTCCAGGAGAAAGTTAGTAAATGGTTTTCCCTCTCCCCCTTCCCTCCTGAACCATTCACTCCTAAAACCTTGAGGTGGGCAAAGCAAGGCAACATTTGAAGGGGGGAACCCACAGGGGAGGATGTCCATGGGGGGGAGGCCCAGAGGGGAGGATGTCCATGGGGGGGGAGAGTCCACAGGGGAGGATGTCCATGGGGGGGAGCCCAGAGGGGAGGATGTCCATAGGGAAGAGAGCCCAGAAGAGATGATGTTCATTGGCAGGGGAGGGCCCAGAGGGGAGCATGTTCATGGGGGTGGGATCCCAAAGGGGAGGATGTCTGGGGGGGGGAAGCCCACAGGGAGGATGTCAGTGGTGGAGGGAGCCAACAGGGGAAGATGTCCATGGGGGCAGATCCCAAAGGGGAGGATGTCTGTGGGCGGGGGGTTAAGTCCAGAGGGGAGGATGTCCATGGGGAGGGAGGGCCCAGAGGGGAGGATGTCTGTGGGGAGGGAGGGCCCAG
>NW_003852528.1:2866993-2868461 GCF_000181295.1 Otolemur garnettii | reverse complement strand
AAGCACCAGCCCAGCTCAGGGCAGAGAGGGCATTCATGGGGTCACAGAGACAAGGTCAGGAAGACATCTACGCAGGGAAACAGTGGCCCAAGATCCCTCCAGATGACAGGATCGGGAATGGGGTGGGTGAGGCAGGCATCCATACAGATGAGGGGTAGCGCAGGTGGGAGACTGCCTACACCCCCTCCCCTCCCCTCCACACACACACAGGGGTGGGGGGTGCGGATGAGAACCTAATTGTCAAGAAGCATGTTAAGGAGCATTGAGAGCCGGTTTCTCACTGTTGGGGATGGGAGTTACAAGTACAGCAAGGGAGAGAAGCAGCATGAGCCCTGTGCACCACACGACACTGGAGATGAGTGTCAGCACGAGCTCAGTCATCAGCACAGTAGATGCAGAAACAGATGCAGATGATCACACATACACATATGTCCACCCTTTCCCCCACTCCAGCACTGCCCACTGAGGACCTGAGAGCTACAACATTCCAAGGGCAGAGTTCCATTCTCCACCAAAAGGAACCAGGAGGAATGGCTAACTTGGGGCAGGGAAGGCCAAGGTGACTCGGAAAGCCTGGCAGAGTTGGAGAGTGAGAAGCAGGGTGAAAGGACTCGGTGCCAGCTGCAAGGAGCTCTCAGAGCAAAATCCAAGGCAATCTGAGCATGAAAATCTTGACAGTAAGAGTTTATAACCCACTAAATAAAACTGAAAATCATGAACTGATACAAACAAATAAAATCAGTGATGATTTCTAAGAACTTCCCCACAAAATCCCAGTCATAACTGGGAGAAAGGAGTGACCTGACAGTGAAGAGGCTGGCAGAGACCTTCATGGAGAGATGAAGGTGCACACCGGCAGTTACAGGCAGGATGCAGGAGAGGGGCTCGGCCGCATTTCTGGAAGTCTCCTACCCAAGTGCAAAACCTGACTCTGATCACAAGCTAACCTCAGACAAACTCAGACTGAGGGATATTCTGCAAAATAACCAGCTCACAGTCTTCAAAACTGCCAAGACCAAGAAAGTTAAGAGCAACAAGCTGTCTCAGACTAAAAGAGACTAACCAAGCACGGTAATTGAATGTCCATGCCATTCTGGACTTGGTGCTTCTGTGCCAAAGAGGAGCAGGCTAGAAAGACCCTCTATTGAGGAGAATGAAACATGCTCCATTTTTAAGTTAAATTTGACATAAAATAACACTATCATTAATCTCAGAAGTGCCTGAAAGTTCCAAAAGTGTCTTTTATAACTTTAAATTGCCCGCTTCCAAATCTACTTTCTTAAAAAGCTACCTTTAGGCTGGGCATGGGGGCTCATGTTTGTGACCCTACCACTCTGAGAAGCAGAGGTGGATGAATTACTGGAACGCAGAAGTTCAAGACCAGCCTAAGCAACAGTGAAACTCGGTCTCAAAAAAGAAAAAAACAAATAAAAAACGAACCATGTATTGTGGCAGGCATTGTGGTGGG
>NW_003852528.1:2861793-2866973 GCF_000181295.1 Otolemur garnettii | reverse complement strand
CCACAGCACTCTACAGAGGGCAACAAAGTGAGACTCCTTCTCAAAAAAAAGATGCCTTTAAAATTGTTAAAAGTATTTGCTTCGTTTAGTTCTCACTATTATGCATTACTTTCCATCATTTTCTATTGCAGATGAACTCTACCTGCAGTACAGTAAGAATGTTAAGCTACCTAGAAACCTAGTCAGTACCAATATAGTTACATGTGTATTAACACCAACATTAATATACAGAAATTACTCCTGAGTTTTAAAAACTAAATTTTTAAACTATATCATGTTTGTAACATGGAACACCAAGTTAAGAGTATTAAGATACAGTGTGTTTTATTTATAAATTATTAATCACTTAATGTATAAAATAAACACATTTCCACTTTAATATCTTTTAATTCTTTAAGGGATTTAAGAATATTCCTGAATGGGCGGTGCCTGTGGCTCAAAGGAGTAGGGCGCCGGCCCCATATGCTGGAGGTGGCAGGTTTAAACCCAGCCCTGGCCAAAAACTGCAAAAAAAAAAAAAAAAATATTCCTGAAAAAAATTTTGTGTGTGTGTGTATCTTTTTTTTTTAATTGTTGGGGATTCATTGAGGGTACAAGAAACCAGGTTACACAGATTGCATTTGTTAAGTAAAGTCCCTCTGAATATTCCTGAAAATTTAAACCTTGCAAAGAGTAAACCCTGGTAAAACAAGCCCTCCAGTAAGTGGTGTCGATCCTGGGTTCTGCAGCAAGTACTAGGAGTATTTTCAAGTCTTAAAGGTCTCCTGGGGGGAGGGGTGGTATCCACTGTTTGGAAGAAACTGGAGATTTCAATCAGAAAAACCTTGATAATATTCCAATATGAAAAATTACACATTCATTCCTATAAATAGGATATCAAAGCTTTTAGTGCCAAGAATTTTAGTTTTTCTTTACAATATCCCTTTCTAATCCATACCCTGGAGGAAAGTAATAAAGTTGTACCATTATTTTGACCATCTCAGCCCTCCTGAGCCTGTTTTACCTACACTAAATTAAAAATTCAATAAAAGCTAATTCATTCAGCCACGTCCTGTTCCTCTAGCAATAGCTCTTTCCTGGAAGCTGCTTTTCAAGGCAGAAACAGAGGAATAATAAAGAGATGGGACCTAGAAAAATAAACATCCTTCTCACTTAAGACACGGGGCAGGATGACTATGTTTTAGAAAGGATGAAAATAACTAAGAATTTGCTTAAAGTTACCATGAATAAATTTCCAAAGACATGTGGATTTCAGGAAAACAATTCTGGAAACAAGCTGTTCTATGTAAAGGCAGGAAGTTCACCGTGCTGCCCAGGCTGAGACAGCTGGTCACACAGTGCTGAGGCCTGTGTCGGCTCCAGCCCCACATGCTGTGCCCTCCTACGGCCTGAGCCTGTGCTTGGAGCCTGGGTTAAGTGCTGTGTTTAGATCAGGCCTCAGGCACCATATTAGATGCTCCTAAGGCTCAATTTCCTCAGCTGGGAGGGAGGGTGAAGGGAACCAGGAGTGTGAAGCCTGGCACCAAGAGGGCTCAGTGCAGGCTCTCAGTGTCCCACCATCTCAGCCACAGCCTGTGGTCACTCTGGGAAAGCACAGGGCCAAGGAGACCCAGGGCCAAGCCAACCTTGTCCCAAAGGCCCAGGCTTAACTTCTAAGCCATCCCTTTTAAGTCCTGATTTCCAACATATGAACTACTCTTTAAGGAGGGACAACACATCCTTGGTCTCCATCACCAGATGGCTGCAGCTTCTGTAACTCATGAAGTGCCTTTTCTTTCATTACTTACTGTTTCCAGACACCCTCCTACACTTTCCTCCACTGAACTTTGCCATTTATTATAGTGATTTGATTAAATTCAGTTTGAATTCTCTTCCTTAACAACTGATTTCATCCTGTGACTAATTAATACAAAATCACCCTCAACCCTTAATATAAAATCACCCTCAACCCTTAACAGCTACTGCAGTGTTTATAAACCAGGGTCTAGGCTGGGTGAGGTGGCTCACACCTATAAGCCCAGCACTCTGGGAGGCCAAAGCGGGAGGATCACCTGAGCTCACAGGTTCGAGCAGCCTGAGCAAGAGCAAGACCCCATCTCTAAAAAAAAATAGCCAGGATTGTAGTGGGTGCTTATAGTCCCAGCTACTCAGGAGGCTGAGGCAAGAGGATCACTTTTGAGGTTGCTATGACCTATGATGCCAGGGTACTTTACCAGGGGCAAGAAAGTGAGACTGTCTCACAAAAAATAAATACATAAATAAATAAATAAAATTAAAACCAGGGTCTCCAAAGCTTAGTAACTGAGCTGACATCCACATAGGACGTCAAGATCAGATTAAAGACATTTCAATGCAAAGCACAGAATATTGATGGGATTAAGTTCAGAAATGACCTGTTAGGTCACAATTAAAATTTACAAAACTGAAGAATATAGTCTGATATGAATTTCAATCTGACATTTTGAATAAAACTTAAATCTTTATTCATCACATTATCATTCACTGAGTAATGCAATTTGGAAATATTTGCAACAATACAGTTAATCACATTTTTATAATAAAATTTTCTTATCTCATGTATATGTGTACAGATTTTTTATTTTGGTGAGGTAAAGTACCCTGATACTTTATCTATATCATGAACTTTATATAGAGAAGGCCGACATCCCCATAATTATGTTAGTAATGTTCATGAGATGTAATGTTTTAATGACTTACCATTTTTGTAGTCTATAATATATCCATGGCCTATATCTATAAATATTTTTAAGTGATATTGTCAGTGTCTAATTTTTATAAGGTAATGTGGTAGCGACAATTTTATATCTAAAATTTAAAATCCTTACCCTGTATATTGGAAACTAGTATATTCAGAGATTTGACTTGGGAATATAAACTACCATCTTATTTTCTCAAAAACAAAAAAAAACTTCCTAGAAACAAACAAAAACCCATCATAGCCCATCCTGTTTAGAAACAATTTCAGTGGTTCCAACCTAACTTTATATTAAAGTTTTACCAATGAAGAAATATCATAGTATGTGTCCTCTTTTCTTTCACAGCATTTTCAATAAAAACAATATTCCTAGCAAAGGAAACATCTAATCATACTAGAACCGAAAACAGCCAAACTAAAAACACTTGGGTCAGGTGTACAACTTCAGTTAAGGAGAGATGCTGAATGTTGTTCTAAAAAGGTTAGAATATTTGTTATGAAATTGCACCACCTACCTACCAAAAACTTAATTACAAGATCTTTTCAGATCAAAGACTGAAACCCCATACAATTTAGCTGAATATTCTTGCTATGTATTTAATTAAGATATAACATGTTCATGAGAAGGTCATTTTATCCATCAAGAGACATTTCTTATTTTGTTTTTTTCTGAAACAAGGTCTCATTTTTTTTTGCCCCTGGTAGAGTGCCCTGGCATCACAGCTCAGAGCAACCTCCAACTCTTCAGGTTTATGAAGCTTTTGCAAAAACACCAACAATGCAGGGCTCGAGTGACCCTATGGCCTCAGCTTCCAGAGTAGTTGGGACTACAGGTGCCTGACACAATGCCCAGCTAGTTTTCTTTTAAGAAATGGGGTCTCAGATAGCACCTTATGGCTCAAGGAGTAGGGTGCTGGCCCCATAGACTAAGGGTGGCGGGTTCAAACCCAGCCCTAGCCAAAAAAAAGAAAAGAAATAGGGTCTTGCTCTTGCTCAGGCTGGTCTCAAACTCCTGAGCTTAGGCAATCCACCAGTCTCAGCCTCCCAGAGTACTAGGATTATAGGCACTGCACCCAGCCTTCCTTAAGAGGCATTTCAAGTTACAAGCTCTTCTATTCCCAAATGTTTAAGATAGTCACCCACAGTCTCTATCAACATTTGCCTGCTACGACTTGTCAGAAGGGCACTGAAAATACACATGCAGGTCAGGTTCACTGTGCACCCACACCCTCATCAGGACACGCCGCCCGCACACCTCCAGAACTCCCAGAACAGGTTCAGCGCCTGTGGCTCAAGCACCTAGGGCGCCAGCCACGTATGCCGGAGCTGGCGGGTTTGAATCCAGCCCAGGCCTGCCAAACAACGATAACTACAACAACAACAACAACAACAAAAATAAATAGCTGGGTGTTGTAGTGGGCGCCTGTAGTCTCAGCTACTGGGGAGGCTAAGACAAGAGAATTGCTTAAGCCCAAGAGTTTGAAGTTGTGAGCTGTGATGCCACAGCACTCTACCAAGGGCGACACAGTGAGACTCTGTCTCAAAAAAAAACCCCAAAAACCAGAACTCCCAGAACAAGGCACAGCTCACATGGCCAAGAAAGTGGAAAAGAACAGAAACACAGAAACTTTAAATGAACTAAGAGAAATCTGAAAAAGCAGTACACCAAGAGAATCTATTACAAAATAAAGAATTCACATGAAAAGGAAAAGCACCTGAAAACTGTGTTCAATTAGAACAGATGTAAAATGAAAAAGAGAATTGAAGGGAAGACAATGTAAAAGGAGACTGAAAAGTTAGGAGAAATATGTATCAATGATTCAAAGTAAATGGACGAAGTTTGAAACTGTATCGTCATTCATAATGGTTTAGAAAGCAAGTCTTTTTAAAGCATAAGAAACTGTAATAAAACTGCATTGTTAGTGTTTTTCAAAACCTTCATAAACCTGAAAAAGGTGGGGAAGTGCTGGCAGGACTTAATATCTTACTATTAACAAAGTTTGTATTTCCTCTTGAAAGGAGTGCAGATAAGTCAGGATAATGAAAAACACTGAAAGCAACCTGATTCCCATGTTCATTCTAGAATGTATTGTCTGAGTCCATCACAATCCACTTCCCACGTTTACTCTAGAATGTACTGTCCGTGTCCATTACAATCCAATTACCATGTTTATTCTAGAATGTATTGTCTGTGTCCATTACAATCCAATTCCCATGTTTATTCTAGAAATGTATTGTCTGAGTCCATCACAATCCAATTCCCACATTTACTTTAGAATGTATTGTCCGTGTCCATTACAATCCAATTCCCATGTTTATTCTAGAATGTACTGTCTATGTCCATTACAATCCACTTCCCATGTTTACTTTAGAATGTATTGTCCGTGTCCATTACAATCCAATTCCCATGTTTATTCTAGAATGTATTGTCTGTGTCCATCACAATCCAATTCCCATGTTTATT
>NW_003852528.1:2859893-2861229 GCF_000181295.1 Otolemur garnettii | reverse complement strand
GTATTGTCCGTGTCCATTACAATCCAATTCCCATGTTTATTCTAGAATGTATTGTCTGTGTCCATCACAATCCAATTCCCATATTTATTCTAGAACGTATCATCTGGGTCCATTACCATCGGATTCTCATATTTATTCTAGAATGAATCATTTGAGTCCATCAGTACAATAAGAAAAGGCTTTTCCTTCAATGCAACTTCAAAGACAGTCTGGAGAGATGCCCAGATTTCAAATATGTATTTCCTTAGCATTGAAAAAAAGCTCCCTCCAAAAAAAATGAATAGCACCTAAGGCAGGCACCCCACAACTTATGGGACAAGCAGAGAATATAGCTATTTGAATTTTTTAAAGATAAAGGCCAGGCACAGTGGCTCATACTTGTAACCCTAGCACTCTAGGAGCCTGGGAGGAAAAGCTTAAGCTTAGAAGTTCAAAACTAACCTGAGCAAGAGCAGGACCCCATCTCTACTAAAAATAAAAAAAAACTAGCAGGGTGTGGTGGCAGGCACCTGTAGCCCCCACAATCCAGAGGGGAGGATTGCTTGAGCCCAGGAGTTTGAGGCTGCTGTGAGCTGGGCTGACACCAATGTATTCTAGCCTGGGCAACAGAGTGAGACTCTGTCTCAAAACACAGAGAGACAGAAGACAAGCAATTAATGTGATTAACACATGCTAACCAATCATGAGGACAAACAACACACACGGTTTAGGGCCTGCATCTGTCTCTGTGAAATCAAAAAGGGTACTTTGAAGCCTAGATCCAAAGTCTATGCACAAAGACGTATTTTCCCAACACTCTGAAATATTTATAAAAACTGATCACAAACTAGGCCACAACAAAATTCAATTCCAAATAATCAATACCATTAGATATTTAAAAGATTTTTTAAAAAATCTTCATGCTGGCAGTGCCCGTAGCTCAGGAGGTAGGGCGTCAGCCACATACACCAAGGCTGGCAGGTTCAAACCCGTCCTGGGCCAGCTGAAGCCACAATAACAACTGCAACAAAAAGCTACATGTGTTATACACCACAGTATGCAGGAACTGGGCCCTTGCGTGTATAATACAACCACAGCACGCAGGGACTGGGCCCTCCTGTGTATAATACAACCACAGCACGCAGGGACTGGGCCCTCCTGTGTATAATACAACCACAGCACACAGGGACTGGGCCCTCACGTGTATTGTACAACCACAGCACGCAGGGACTGGGCCCTCCTGTGTATAATACAACCACAACGCGCAGGGACTGGGCCCTCCTGTGTATAATACAACCACAGCACGCAGGGACTGGGCCCTCGTGTGTATTATACAACCACAGCACGCAGGGACTGG
>NW_003852528.1:2852128-2859873 GCF_000181295.1 Otolemur garnettii | reverse complement strand
ATACAACCACAGCACGCAGGGACTGGGCCCTCGTGTGTATTATACAACCACAGCACGCAGGGACTGGACCCTCCTGTGTATAATACAACCACAGCACGCAGGGACTGGGCCCTTGTGTGTATTATACAACCACAGTACACAGGGACTGGGCCCTCGCGTGTGTTATACAACCACAGCATGCAGGGGGCCAAAACATGTGCACAGAATGTTTTTTTTTTCAGACAGAATCTCAGTCTGTTGCCCTGGTTAGAGTGCTGTGGCATAACTCACAGCAACCTCAAAATCCTGATTTAAGTGATCCTCTTGCCTCAACCTCCTAGAGTAGCTGGGACTACAGGTGCCTGGCATGACATCAAGCTAATATTTCTATTTTTAGTAGAGACAGGGTCTCACTGCTACTTAGGCTGGTCTCAAACTCCTGAGTTCAGGCAATCCACCTGCCTTGGCCTCTCAGAGTGTTGGGATTACAGGTGGCAGCCACCATGCCCAGCCTTATTTTAAGCAAGGAAAAAACTGTTATTAAATTTGTAATACTCAAGTCACCTTTGACTTCTCCAATTATAAGAGGTTCTCAACGTGACTTGTGTTCATTTTTGTCCTTGGTATACACTGACAGTGTAACCAATAGTTCTAATAGTTTTTTCCTTTCTTGAAACGTGCGTGCTTTTCCTGGCACCTCTGTATATACACATTATGTGTACAACACGCACATCACACCTGCACGCAGGCCTTACGACAACAGGAATCCATTCTGGGATGTGCATCACCAGGTGACCTTGAGCACCTGCACCGTGAGAAGGCGTGGCCCACTGCACACCTGGGCTTCAGGTACAGCCCGGGGCTCCAGGGCCACACTCCTGCACAGTGCAGTACTGGCTGAACACTGAGCAAGGAAAGCATAATGGTTTAGTGTAATTAATAATCTCTACACATAGAAAAAGTACAGTGAAAAGAAGGCATAAAAGATAAAAACGGTGCATCTGTACAGGGCCCTTAACCACAGCTAGAACTTGCAGGACTGGAAGCTGCTCTGGGTGAGCCAGTGAGAGAGGGGGAGTGAACACGCAGGCCGGGGACATGCTGTGCACTGCTGTAGACTGCATGTTAGGCTGCGCTAAATTTATTTAAAAAATTCTTTATTAATAAACTGACCTTAGCTTACGATGACTTTACTTCATAAACTTAATTTTACCTTTTTGACTCCTGTAGTAACACTTAGCTCTATACACAAATATATTGCACACAAAAAAAATATTTCTTTCCTCACATCCTTATTCTATAAGGCAGGTGGATAGCTTGAGCTCACAAGTTCAAGACCAGCTTGAGCAAAAGCGAGACCTTGTCTCTCTAAAAATAGAAAAACTGAGGCAGGAAAATTGCCTGAGCCCAAGAGGTGGGGGTTGCTGTGAGCTATGACACCACAGCTCTCTACCCAGGGTGACAGCTGGGAACTCTGTCAAAAAAAAAAAAAACCCTGCCTGAGGGTATTTTAATTACTATATATATATATATATATATTTTTTTTTTTTTTTTTGCAGTTTTTGGCTAGCGCCGGGTTTGAACCGGCTACCTCCGGTATATGGGGCCAGCGCCCTTCTCCTTTGAGCCACAGGCACCACCCTTTAATTATTATTTTAATATAAGTAGGAATACACTCTAAAATAACAAAAAAATATAGTTAATACACAAAACGGTGGTAACAGTCACTTGTCAAGTATTACGTAGTGTTCATAACTGTATGTGCTACATTTTTATACAACTGGCAAGTCCGGTCTGCTTATACCAGCAGCACCACAAACACATGAGTAACGCATTGTGCTATGGCCTCATGATGGCTACAATGCCACGAGAACACAGGAATTGCTCAGCTCCATTAGAATCCTATGAGACCACCATCATATACGCAGTCTGTCGACAAATAGTTGGCACGTGACTGTATATTAGAGACACAAAACACAGTAACACAAAAGACAAGCAACAAAAAGAAAACTGGCAAAAAATGAACACACACCACTACTGAGACAATGGTCAATTCCAAAAGCTCAAGGGCTCTGAAAATGCAAAGATTTTTCATAAACTCGGCATTAAAACTCATTTGAGTCCATTTTTAGCCTTCTCCCCACCCACTCTGTGTGGCTCAACCCATCTTGTTGTACAAATGTTAATGTGCTGGTCACCTCCTAAGCTCCCTGGGATCCAGATGACATCCAGCATACGCATCAGACTGCCCTAAAGTCTCCCTGAAAGGCAGGAGTTTTGCGTAGAGGGTTGAAACTCAATTCCAACGTCATATGGAATTGTTAGGACAGAGGCATCAACACGAGGCACTCGGCAAAGGAAGCCGGAAACAAACGCGAGTTATCAAGTCAACAAGGAGGCACAGTGTCAACCATCAAACTAGCAGAAATGGCACTCGGCACAGGCTGCCGCAAACATTTGAATACCATCTGCAAAACTAAGCTTCAAACCATATCCTATACTCTACCCAAAAATTAACTAAAAATGTAAAACCTAAAACTAAAAACTTCTAGAAGAAAACATGAGAAAACCTTTGTGACTAAGGGTTCAGCAAAGATTTCTTAGATATAACACCAAAAGTGCAACCCATAACCCATTACATTGATCAATTAAAATTTAAACTGCTGCTCTTTGACACTGTTAAGAAAAAGTCAAGCTCCGAGCGAGAAGAAAACATTTGTGAATCAAATCTGATAAAGGACTTATATCTGGGATATATAGAGAATTCTTAGAACCCAGTAAGAAACAAGACCACCTTCATTTTTTAAATGAAGGGCAAGGCTCGGTGCCTGTGGCTCAAGTGGCTAAGGCGCCAGCCACATGCACCTGAGCTGGTGGGTTCGAATCCAGCCCGGGCCTGCCAAACAACAATGACGGCTGTAACCAAAAATAAGCCGGGTGTTGTGGCGGGTGCCTGTGGTCCCAGGCACTTGGGAGGCTGAGGCAGGAGACTCACTTGAGTCCAGGAGTTGGAGGTTGCTGTGAGCTGTGATGTCACAGCACTCTACCCGGGGGATAGCTTGAGGCTCTGTCTCAAAAAATAAAAAAAATAATAAAATGAAGGGCAAAAACTTGGACACTTTACCAAAAAAGATACAAGGATGACAAATGAGCCATGAAAAGATTTCAACATCATTAGCCATTAAGAAAATGGAAACCAGACTGTGAAACACTAAAAAGTTAATAATACTTAATGTTGATGAGGGTGTAGAGGAACCAGAACGCTTGTACACTGCTGGGAGCAATATAAAAATGGGACTGTACACCCACTTTGGAATATAGCTGAGCAGTTTCATAAAAAGTTAAACAGACACTGACCATATCACTCAACAACCCAACTCTAAGGTACAGTGATTCCCTTATCTGTAGCTTCACCTCAGTTACTTACAGTCTAAAAATACTAAAAGGGAAGTTTCAGAAATACACAATTCAGAGGCTGGGCATGAGGCTCACACCTGTAATCCTAGCACTTGGGTGGCCGAGGTGGGTGGATAGCCTGAGCTTACGGGTTCAAGACCACCCTAAGCCAGAGCAAGACCTCGTCTCTAAAAATAGCTGAGCACGGTGGCGGGTGCCTGTAGTCCCAGCTACATGGGAGGCTGAGGCAAGAGAATCACTTGAGCCCCTTGTCCAGGGTATCCACACCTTGCACATTACCTGCCTGTCAGTCACTCAGCAGCCCTCTCAGTTAGCAGATCGACAGCAGCAGTTTCACAGTGCTATGTTCACTCTTATCTTAATTATGGCCCCAAAGCTCAAGAGTAAAGATGCTGACCAATTGTCAAAATTGTTGTATTTTATTAATTATTATTAATCTCTTACTGTGCCCAATTTATAAATTAAACTTTATCATAGGTGTGTATGTACAGGAAAAAACACAATCTATGTAAAGTTACTAACCTTGGTTTTAGGCATTCACTGGGGGTGTTGGACAAGGTGGGGAGACTGCTATGTTCACCCGACAGAATGCAGGCATTTGTCTATAACCAAGACTTTTATTCGCAATAGTTCAAGCTAAAAACAACCCAAGTGCTCATTAACCAATAAGTGGATAAACATGTTAGTGTATCCACACACTAGAACATTACTCAGCAATAAAAAGGAATAAACTTTTGCTATAGGCTACAGCATGGATTAATCACAAAGTGATTGTGCTGCATAAAAGCAGCCAGATACTCCCCCAAAGAGAGCACACACTGTACAATTCCATTTATATACAAATCTAGGAAATGCAAACTAAAGCAGAGTGACAAAAACAGATCAGTGGTGGCCAGGAGATGGCACATGGGGGTGGGGGAGCATGGAGAGAGGAGGGAAGATGGAATTACCAAGGGCACAGGGCACTTTTGAGGGTGACAGGTGTGTTCAGCATCTTGCCTGTGGCTGGTGTGCATGTGTGGATATGGAAATGTCTGTTCCATGGGAAGAGTAACTGGAATAGCTACTTTGAGGAGTAAAGGTGCAGTATCTGATGAAACTGGATATCTGTGGACAGCCTTCCACACAGGCAGCTTCCAAAGCCAGGGCTGGCAATCTACAGGCCAGATCCTGTTCATGTAATAAAGTTTTATTGACCACAGCCACACACATTCATTAACAATGTCTCTGACCCAAAGGTGTCCAACTATTTTATTTCTGCCATGTGTTGGAATCGTAAGAGTTGTCTTGGGTCACACAGTAAATACACAGACACTATAAGGAAAAGAAAAGGCCCAGGCATACTACATCTGACACCACAGATAAGCAGACAGTCCTCAGATGATCTGCACGCAGCCCACAGTGGGTCACCCCCGGATGCTGCAGCTGCTTTCATGCTGAAGCAGCAGAGTTCAATAGTTGTAACAGAGACCATACAGCTCAAAAGGCCTAAAATATTTACTATCTGGCCCTTTATAGAAAGTTTGCTGATTCCTGCTTGAAGAGATGCTGGCTCTTGCATGCCAGGAGACAAGCAGGGGAAACACTGTTTAGAGTAGCACAGGGCTGAAAAAAAACTAAATGTCCACTGATAAAGGAATCAAATCGTGGACTACAAGGTTTCAGTGGAAGTGAGTAAACTAGATCTGCAAGAATCAAAACAGGGAGAGTCTCCAACACATCTGAAGCAAGCAGACTGCATGACACAGCAACACTCAAAACTCAGAGCAGCACCACACGCAGCGATGAGCTCAGAACTCATCTCAGCGGCTGTCCTCAGGAGAATGAGATTAGGGCAGCGATGAAAAAACACTCTGACTTCTCCAGTGCATTTTTATTTACTTAAAATCTAATTAAAATGTTGTAAGAAGAGCAGGTTAAATTTAAATCTAATGCTTATCGGGATCCCAAAGCAAAGCAAGCCATAAAGACACTTGGTGAGATTTCCCTGTCCAACCACACTACACGTCACCCCAACTTTGACGTACTAACTATACTTTTTCAAAGCAGTAAAGGTTCAAATGAGAACATTTTTTTCTTTTTATCTTCTGAAGTCAAAAGATATCCCAGTTTGAAATTTATTCTTTAAAGAGAACTTTGAGACACAGTCTTAGTATACTTCACCTAAAAAACATAACTATGAAATGTACACCCATCGATGCTTCACAGGCACCTACACTAACAACCTGGAGGGACATGCTCAAGGCTTTCAACCGGGGCTCAGAAACATTGCCAGGGACACCCAGACAATGCCACATGCACTTAAGAAGGACTATGACAATCAAACTTCTGTATCAAGACCACCGAAAAGCACTTCCCCTTTCAGAGGAGCAAACAGTGGTGCTGTAGGAAAAGCCTCAGGCACTCGCAGCCTGCAGTTACGGGCTCCCTCTGACGGTAGTCTCAAGTGTACAGTTCTTGGCTATTTCAGGCCTTATCTTCATGAGAATAGGGCATTTTAAGCAGAATTATCTAAAACAAATAACCTTTCATTCAACTGGGGAAAAATGTGTGTGTTCATGTGTGTACATACCCCCATATATTAACTTTTTAGAATTGTTGACTAATTAAGCTGACTATCCAAGAAACTTATAAAATATACGTATCTTTAACTCTCAGACCATAAGAATCTAGCCACGGCATTTGAGGCACACCACCTAGCCTGCAGGTGCTCACCCGATGGCTGTGTACGCAAGGAAAGGGCAGGGGCTGGTGGGAGGCCAGGTCCCAACAAAACCGTGTTATGTGTCTGCAGGGAGGACCACTAGGATTCGGGTACAACATATTTACAACCCAGACTTGAAAATTTCCCCAGCTAATTTTGCCATCAGGAGGGCCAAGTGGTCAGCCTCCCCACTTTACAAACAGGACTGGAGGAAGGGACAGGGGAGGCCAGAAAGGGAGCGCCATAGAGTCTGAGCAGACGCATCTTCAGGTCTTGGCTCCTGTGCTCCCCACGCAAGCTGCTGCCCCACAGGGCCAGGCTGGAGGCGGGCGCAGAGAAGCTGGCCTCACAGAGAAAGGCCCACGCCCTCTATCCTCTGAAGGGCTGAGCAGGAATGGCACTCAAACACGTAAGCAGATATTACTGATAGTCACAATATTTGAAAGGTGCTTCTAACTTTTTAAAGTAAATGTGTGAAACAGATTACCAAAATATCATTGTTTACAGAAATCATTCCCTTACCTTCTCTCCCGGTTTGGATGACTGCTGCATTTTCTCATAATCTTTCTTAGTCTCCAGAATTTTTTTCACAAGTCCACCTGTTGAAAATAAGTGGTTTTATGTTAAAAGTTTACTTAGATGAACTACACACCCCACATGAGAGAAATCCACAACTAAACTCAAGTCAGGGGAGGGGCGAGGGAAGGGCTCTCACCTAATGGGCACCACGTAAGGGTATACGGCACACCTCCTGGGTGAAGGGCCAGCTACAACTCGGACTTTCACAAATGCAAAACAATGTGACCTAATTATTTGTACCCGCATATTAATCTGAATACATTTTAAAAACACTTTATATTCTGCCCCCGAAGCTATTCTAAATGAACAGGAAGGCAGAAAAGATGCTAAGCTCTCCTCCCTCTTTCTACACTGAAGAAGCTTAAAGGAATCTTTATTTGTTAGAAGACAGCCTACAATAGAGCAATACAAAAGCTGGTGGTGAAAACCATAAAATTTCTAACTGTTTCAAGGAAATCAGCTTCTTGAAAAATAAAAAACTTTAGAATTAAAAT
This sequence comes from Otolemur garnettii, assembly GCF_000181295.1. Taxonomy (NCBI): domain Eukaryota; kingdom Metazoa; phylum Chordata; class Mammalia; order Primates; family Galagidae; genus Otolemur; species Otolemur garnettii. The sequence continues at coordinate 2,852,700 of NW_003852528.1, read as the reverse complement.
GTATTTTCTGGCTGGGCCTTGTGGCTCACGCCTATAATCCCAGCACTTTGGGAAGCTAAGGTAAGAGGATTGGCTGAGGCCTGTAGTTCAACACCAGCCTGGATAACATAACTGTCTTCACAAAAGACTCCATCTCTACAAAAAATAAAACATTTTCTTTTCTATTTTCAAAGATTAAGGAGGCATGTAGATTACTATCATCCAAAAATATAAGTAACTACTACAAATAGTATTTAGAAGCAATTCGTAACTGTTATATCAAGTACTTTTTACATTAGGACACAAGTATTTGATTTTTTTCATGTGGGTAAATATACGAAAAGTTCTTTAAATATTGTTTTACCCAAGCATGCATCAGTAGGAGACTGACTGAAAGAATTATAGCATATCTAGTGGTGGAGGACCACACAGCTATGAAGAGTGAGGACTCCTCTACACTACTGTGGTGTGACTGCAGAACGTACCATCAGGCTGGTGAAAGCAAGTGAGGCAAAGACAAGTGCAGGCACTGGGAAATATGTACGCACACACGCACACATGTACACACACATGCACGCACATACACACACACA
>NW_003852528.1:2848536-2850866 GCF_000181295.1 Otolemur garnettii | reverse complement strand
ACGCATGCACACACAGGCACGCGCACACAGGCACGCACACACACACTGGTACCTATGGGGGAGGGAGAGCAGAGGGTGGCAACAAGAATCAAATCTTCACATCTGATTAGATCTTGTTTTGTATATTTGACCTTAAAATTATCTTACATAAAAAAATTTAAAACCTTAATGCCTAAAAATTTAAAGCAAAATGACATAAACTTAATATCAAATTTGCAACCAAATTTAATAGAGATTTCATGACTTTGACACGAATTGATTATATGTATACTCTAACAATAAAAAGACAAACAGACCTACCAAAAAGAAATCCTGAACTACTTTCAGGGATCCCATTGTTAATGACTAGTGGTGGGGCTCTAAACTTGCTGTGTGTGCATGTTGTAGGATAAAGCACACAGACAGCTGACGTCACTGACAGGTGGAATTTTTGGCATGAGATAGAGATGCATGTGAAAAATCAAAGAACACATGCAAAACCCTACAATCCTAAATCCGAATTGGAAATCTTAGTGTGAACTCAGGATATATACTCTTGTTTACAAAGTATATATTCCTGCTTTGTGCAATGGACCTACCTAGACATAAGGACCAACCCAGAAGCAAACAGAAGCCAAGCTTCTTGGAGAAATGGGCAGACCTGGGTCAGGACATGTGCAAAGTGAGCCTGAACCATCTTGTCCTATCAGAAAATGAGGAGGCTACAAAGTCTACTGGGATGTGTCAAACAGCTCCCAGCAGGTAACTAGAACAGGCTCCCACTACCCAAATACTGGGCACTTTAAACCAGAAAAAAAACACAAAAACTGAGATGCAATGAAATGAATCATCCATCTTAGAAATCCACCCTGCACGGCCAGGCTTGGAGTCCACGCTTGTGATCCCAGCACTCGGGAGGCCAAGATGGGTGGACTGCCTGAGCTCACAGGTTCAAGACCAGCCTGCGCAAGAGCGAGACCCCTGTCTCTAAAAATATAGCCAGGTATTCTGGCAGGTGCCTGTAGTCCCAGCTACTTAGGAGGCTGAGGCAAGAGGATCACTTGAGCCCAAAAGTTTGAGGTTGTTGTGAGTTGTGATGCCACAGCACTCTACTGAGGGTGACAAAGTGAGACTCTGTCTCAAAAAAAAAAAAAAATCCATCCTGCAACCCTCGGTGAAAAAACAAACCCAGTCTAACATCACAAACCAAGAATCAAGCAGACGTTATGAAGAGCCAACACCACCTATAAGGTATTTTTGCTAAGAAAACTCCTGAATCTGACCAAGCCTCCTAGAACAGTTTGCAGCACTCCATAGGGCGCTGTGAGACTCTGAAGGACAACACAGCCAGCTTCTGCCCTACACATCACAGGAGGGCGGGGTGACAGTTACAAGAGACCCCAGAGATCAATCCACTGCTACACGGGACCTCACGTGGATCCTGACTCAAACTAGAAAAAATATACAACACAACTGGAAAAACCAGGCATTTTATGATATTAAGAAATTAAGTTCTTCTCTGTACAACAATGGAATTGTAGGATTTTTGTTAAAAAAGAGCCCTCGTGGCTCGGTGCCTGTGGTTCAAATGGCTAAGGCGCCAGGCACATACACCTAAGGTGGTGGGTTCGAATCCAGCCTGGGCCCGCCAAACAATGACGGCTGCAACAAAAAATAGTCAGGCGTTGTGGCGGGCGCCTGTGGTCCCAGCTACCTGGCAGGTGGAGACAGGAGAATCGCTTGAGCCCAGGAGTTGGAGGTTGCTGTGAGCTGTGATGCCAGGGCACTCTACCCAGGGCAACAGCTTGAGGCTCTGTCTCAAAAAAAAAAAAAGCCCTTGTGTTTTAGACACAGATGTACATATACAACATATTTCCAGAACAAACATCATCCTTGGGATTTGAAAGTTATCTGGGGGTAGGGGTCACACAGGGGCAGGCTCAGTAGGGCAAGACGGGCTGCGTGGGGGGCATGGGGAGCGCATCAGGCTCTTCACTCAGCCAGTGTTTGCGAGGACAGAAACCCCTGTGCCTGGGAGAGAACAGACAGAACCACAGAGTGGAAGGAGACTGGGAAGGATCTTACCTAAGGTCACCTACTTCTGCCGTGTGATCATATGGTTAGGAAAAGTCATGTGTGTGACAGCTCACAGGGAATTTCCAGCGCCCCGGGTGCCCTCCCAGTCCTGAGGACAAGCGGGAGGAACCCCCGCCGGCAGGTGCTGCATGGTGCCTGCTGCTACTGTGACCTGGGAGCCTGCACACGACGGCCACTCACACTGGGAAGCGCACACACGTGAGCACACTGCACACGACGGCCACTCACACTGGGAAGCGCACACACGTGAGCAC
>NW_003852528.1:2844545-2847864 GCF_000181295.1 Otolemur garnettii | reverse complement strand
CACACTGCACACGACGGCCACTCACACTGGGAAGCCGCACACACGTGAGCACACTGGGAAGCGCACACACGTGAGCACACTGGGAAGCGCACACACGTGAGCACACTCCCACCCAGCACTCACCATGCTTCTCCTCGTCTTCTAATTCCACCGCAGGTGCCTGCACGGGGTGGCGGTGGGGGGAGAAAAGGAACATTTAGCATTTAGGCTTGTTAACATCCCCAAATCAGGCTTTCATAGATCTCAAAAAGGAACCACAAAATTAAAGGTAGGAAACTGACTGAAAAGAGGGAATTTTGGTCTACATAAACCCAAAAGCTAGAGTCTTATTTCCAATGTAAGTGAAATATAATTAAACATCCTGCTTCAGTTACTAACCATTTCGATTTCTGACATTTCGGAGAGCTGGGGGTCAGCTTCCACCACAAACTGATCATCTTCTTCATTGTCAGAATTCTGTGAATCTATAATCACGTTTGAGACAGTTTTACCACTTCCTGTCCTAAATAAAAAGAAATTAGATTAAGTTACAAACGTTCCATCACCAGGACGTTTTCATTAGCCCTGTGTATCTGGAACTCCCTCGAGCTACCTCCAGAACAGCGTCACCAAACTCAAGCTGTGCTGAGAGGGACTGTGAGGACACTGCCCTGGGCGAAACCCTTGCCCAGGGTCCCGTGAGCCTGGCCTGCACCCGGCCTCTCTGTGCCAGCTGGATCTCGTGGTCCACACGCAGCCACCACCCCCCACCTGCTGGGCCCTGGTTAACAAAGGCCTCGGGCCTCCTCTGCTGACTCCAGTTCTCTGTGAGGTCAGCCCTTCGCCTGCCACCCTCCACCTGGAGGGGCCTTCCCTCCCAAGTCACAAACCTTAGTGCAGGGTACACACAGCCAGCTGGAGGACCCCTCATTTGACACTTAGTCTCAGCTGCTGCCCTGAGCCCTGCCCAGCACCCCACAGATGCTCTCACTGCACCCAGGACCTGCCATCATGCTGGGCAAGTTGACATCTGACAGGCCGGCCCCTCAGCCCTGACCTGTCCTCCCTGGTGACCGCCCTCATCCAAGGGCTCCCAGTGCCCTCCAGAGGCCCCTGCTGGGACTGTCCCATCTACAGCCTCCCCACCCAGACTGCCATCAGTGCCCCAGGACTCATTCCTACCACACTGGGCTTCAGCCCCAGCCCCAGACCCAACACTCTTAAGGACTTCCTGTCAGCTACTCCTGCCCTTTTCCTTCCCCTACACAACTTACACAACCGTGCTTCAACCCAATTGACCTCTGCCCTCCACCAATCACACTACAGCACATATGCACAAACGTTGGTACACAGCAAACCTTTCCCTTACTCCAGTACAACACACAGGTTCAGAGGGAATCCACACACTCGGAACAAACTCTTGAAATAAGACCACCTCCTCACACATCCTCAGAGCCCCCAGCGGCACCCACAGACCTCACCTCATCCCTACTGCCAGTTTCAATCACTATCACAGGAAGCTCTAGGTTCCAGTCCCCCCAGCTCTTCAATACTCTGAACAGCTCCCCACCATACACTCCACCTTCACCCTGCCCCACGTAGCTGCTCCTACAGCCTTCAGCTGTGCTGGCTCCCCCACCCCACTGGCCTCCAGTCACAGGCCCAGTATTTCCTTGTGCTGACCAATTGTGGCTTCTACATCATTCTCCCTGCAAGCTGCCAACATTGTCACGTTCCCACACCCCTGCCCTAGACCCTGTCCTGCTGCCATGAGCTGACACCCCCTGCCACTCTCAGCAATGCTGCTCCTACCTTAAGTCGTGTGACTTCCAGTACCGAGTGATCCTTTCCAAACCCAGGCCTCAGGTCCTTGAGCTCTCCTGCAGTGACTCTACCTCCATCACCTGCCACACACTCCTAGGGTCCCTAACTACAAACTCCTAAACTCAAATCCAAGCACACACCCCCCACTCTGACTACCACCCCCATATTTCCAGCCCATGACCCTAGGACCTGACTCCAGTGATCCTTTGACCTCAGTAGTACCTCCAGCCTCTTAATCCATGGGCTTTCCATGTCCCCTCACCAGCAGAAATCCCACCATCAGTCCTGGCCATGGCTCTCCTGCACATTCCAACTCTCCTCCTCTGAGGAGACCTACTTGGCACAACTCTGGCCCTGTTAAACCCAACTCTGCACCAGCTGTGCCTGCATCTGTGGCTGACCATAGCTGCAGGACAAGGGCCATGGGCACTCTGATGTCCCCTCTTTAGGCCTACATGTGCCTCATGCTGCCCTACGGTCAAGCTCTACTTCCCTCGGCCAGGTCCTGCACCCCAGCTCTGTGGGTGTGGGGTCCCCTCATCCTTGGTGGGGTGGTGTCCTGGGCACTGCACTGGAAGCCCTGACCCAACCCCCCAACTAGATGTCAAAACCTTCTCTCTACCCCCCCAATTATCACACTAAAAAATGTTTCCAGACATGGCCCTGTATCCCCGGGGTAGGGGGGTATCACCTCTAGATGAAAACGTCCACCCCATGTGTTCACTGGCCCACTCTCATGCAGACCAGCTCCACGCGTCCTCTCTCCTGACCTCCTGCTCCTCCCCAGACCCACTGTCAGCTCACGAGGAAAGCGCCGTAGGAACCTGCACCGCACACAACTCTGAGCATCCCCTGACCCCACACAGAGCACTCCACTCCACCATCCACGTCTTACATCAATCACCCCTCTCCACAAGTCATTCCCAGCATCAGAAAAAAGGTGTGGTTTCTTCTACCTTAAAAACAAAAAGTAATCATTCCTTTCCCATTGGCTGGGTCTCATCCCTTTGCTTCTCTCTGCACAAATGCCCTCCAGTCTTGCTCTTCAGTTCCCGCCTCTTCTCTGAAACACGCTGAGCCTGCCTGTTGCTTATCTTTATATTGCTTGTAACTTGACAACCGTTCATTAATTTGGGGGCAATTAAGCATTCAAACCTTTTTTTCATTGTTTTTATGCTTAGAAAGGCTTCTATCTAGAGATCAGATAAAAATAGCCCAATATTGTCCCATATATTTTAAGATTTAGTTTTATACATACATAAATGTCTCTTTCATTCATCTTAAATGTTTGTTGGTCTATGGTTTGGAGGGAGACCCTACCCTCACCTGTGTCCTCAACAGCAAATTCTCCCAGCACTGTCAGGTGCATCCCCGACCTCATCTCCCAGCAGAGGCACTGTCAGGTGCATCCCCGACCTCATCTCCCAGCAGAGGCACTGTCAGGTGCATCCCCGACCTCATCTCCCAGCAGAGGCCCCACTGCTGCATCCCCGACCTCATCTCCCAGCAGAGGCAC
>NW_003852528.1:2843813-2844245 GCF_000181295.1 Otolemur garnettii | reverse complement strand
CAGGTGCATCCCCGACCTCATCTCCCAGCAGAGGCACTGTCAGCTGCATCCCCGACCTCATCTCCCAGCAGAGGCACCACTGCTGCATCCCCGACCTCATCCCCCAGCAGAGGCACTGTCAGCTGCATCCCCGACCTCATCCCCCAGCAGAGGCACCGCTGCTGCATCCCCGACCTCATCCCCCAGCAGAGGCACTGTCAGCTGCATCCCCGACCTCATCTCCCAGCAGAGGCACCGCTGCTGCATCCCCGACCTCATCCCCCAGCAGAGGCACCGCTGCTGCATCCCCGACCTCATCCCCCAGCAGAGGCACTGTCAGGTGCATCCCCGACCTCATCTCCCAGCAGAGGCTCCACTGCTGCATCCCCAACCTCATCCCCCAGCAGAGGCACCGCTGCTGCATCCCCGACCTCATCCCCCAGCAGAGGCTCC
>NW_003852528.1:2832378-2842567 GCF_000181295.1 Otolemur garnettii | reverse complement strand
TTCTTGTCGTTTGACTCGAGGAGGAGCTGGTCTGGCACTCCCAGGCCGGGGTATTCTTCTAAACCCAAATATGGGAAGAACAAAAGATATACGGAACACTTACACATTTCAAAGTGGGGAAAGAAAACCCAGGTTAATGTCGACACTAATTCCCAGGCCATCACAGTGCTAGCAGGACACATAGGGACATCCCATCACCCTGCATCTCTGATGCTCGTATGTTCAGTAATTTCAAGGTGCCAAAAAACCAGCATAACTATCTTTAATCAAAACATGACATAACTGAGCTATAATTATAGATTTCCCTAAATCTCTAAAATAGTCGACATAAAGTTACAGAACTCAGGTAAGGAAAGGTCATATAAATGGCTTTCACTTTCTTCACACGAGTCACTCTCACACATGAGCTCGAGCCCTAAGTGAACAGAGACGTGTCCCAGCAGTGTCCTGGTCAGATGCACACGGACCTGACACTGGATGAAAGCTCATTGGGGATTTCTGAGTCCTCCGGCACCTCAGGCTTCTCTCGACCAGCAGGTCCAACTTCTCCTTCTAAATGAGGACAATTCGATCAGCAAAGAGGAAACACAAACAAGTATTTGAAAAGACAATAATCAAATAACTGCAAATACAAATGAGCTGCATGTCCTCAAAGTGAGATATCAAAATGAATAGAACAGATTTTTGACATCTCGATTTGAGGAAACGCAAACTGGTTCAACTACTTCAGAAAATCCAAAAGACAGGTCAATCAACTCAGCATTTAACTTAAAGGAAATAAACTGCACATGTCAAGATGCTCGCCCAGCACCACTGATAACAGCGACACACAACGGTACCCATGGATGGTTCCATGCTAGACCCCTCTGTGCAAGACCATCTCACTTTAATACTTAGCAATCCAGTAGAGTGGCCTGTCGGAAGTCACATATGCATATACGGTAGATAAGAACATTCATGTCATGACCAGTGGAATTACCAGGGCTTTTTTATTGTCTTCATATTTTTTGCATTTAAAAATTTTTCTACCTCAGGGATGTACCCTATTTTATTATCTGAATAAGGTTTTCTTCATTTTGATAAAAAATTTAATCAGTAAATAAGCCCAGGTTAAAACAATTAAATTTACTCCCCTGTTTAAAGTAAAAGAAAGCTACACTTCAGAAAAAAGTAAAAATAAATCAAAATTTGAATACTGAAAGTGTCATTTAATACTCAGAAAAAATACTGGAATGTATTCATTTGAAACTTAAAACAAATTAAATCTCAAATTAAATTGGGATAGTTAAAATTCATTTCTACAAAGTACTTCACTTGTGCAGTTTGTAAGAGTGCATGCTTCTAGTTACACACACGCACACGATTTATACCAAACGTTCACTAAAGCCATTCCTTACCTGCATCACTGGTGGAGTCACCTAAAAAAGTTTCAAAAAAGCACATGAGAAAATAAACTCTGGTCTAAGTCACCTTCAGTACACTAAATAATCAGAACAGCATTAGAGAAAACCACACCATAAATAATGTTGGGTGTCTGTGCTGCTTCCTCATAGCCTTCTTCTAATTTCCTACTAGCATTTTATTTTCAAAAATAGAAAAACAAGGAACATATAAAATCATGAATCATGAAATGTTATTACATAAAAACAGAAACAAGGACATGAGGAAAGTGTATCAGAGATGAATTAAACACAAAACAAGAAGTGATGAGGCCAGGAAACCAGGGAAAGGCCCTCTGAATGTGCGAGCACCTGCCAATCTGTGCCTGGCACACCAAACGTCGGGCCGTTTTCAGACTTGAGGTGAAACCAAACTCGAGCCCATCTCGTAGAAGTAATCACTGTTCTTCTATCAGCTCCTCAAAGCAGAAGAAAACCTCCCAGCTCAACACAGGAACACCTCTACACTTGCACCCAGGATCCTTCAAGTGCTGTGTTTTGAGGACAAACCTGACCTAAGCAGTCACAAGTAAATAAGCAATGGCACCGTAAGAGTTGGGTGGACTCAACCATGAGTGGATAATCTTTGTTTCATGCTTCCGTGATGTGTGAAACCATTTGCAGAAAATCCAAGGACAACAGGGGGCGAGGTGGCTGGGCACAGCCCCACCCAGACAAGGGTGGTCTCACTGCCCAGGCTGTGGGGATCCACACAGTAAAAAGCACCCTCAGACCTTCTGGCTGTCTACGTACAGGGGACTTTCTGTGATCCCCCAGAGCGCTGCCTAAGTGCTATTCTAAGGTAGGCAGCTCTGCGGGCAGGGCCTGCTGCCTCCAGGGATCACACCCCACAAAGTGACAGAACAGAGGATGGGCCTGAAAGGGAGAGCAGTTTGAGGGGTCTAGAGAACAGTTCCAGAAAGCACCACTAGAAGGCGAATGAGAAGCAGCAGCATGTCCAGCTGTGGCCTGAGGTTGCACACAGCAGTCAGAGAGAGACCCAGGAAAGTGCTTTGGGACAACTGCAGGGTGACCTGGCTCCATCCTGGCAGGGGCAAGGCTGTCAGGGACCTAGGGCAGGCAGCAGCAGACCCTCTCGAGTTGACACAGCCCAGACGGTGCTTAGAGAGAGACCAGAGGCCAGGCAGCTGACCCAGGCCCTTAACTTCATACCCCAGATTTTTCTTTAAAACTCATGCCACTGGGGCTTCCTTGGGGTGTCAGAGACAGATCTGAAAGGTTACTGAGGTAGGGTCAGTAAATCATGAGGCCAGTACCCAGAGGGTAAGTGAGCAAAGTAACTGGACCTTTTCATGGGTCTGATCCCTGGATTCCCAAGGGAACCTCCATGCAGCTGACTCCATCCTCCCCTGCTTCCCCAGTATCAACGCTCTACCTTCTGCAATCACAGGGCCACTGCCCAGGTGACCTCGCCCCATCGGGCTCCACCATCATCCACGCACCTCCCTCACTCACCTTTTCTCTCTGGTCCAGGCCTGTCCCCTAAGCTCTCAGCCTGGTCCTTGGGCACATCCAGTAGCCCTAGAATCCTCTGTCCCTGGCCCCACCACAGTCCAAGCCAAGCTCCCCTCTCCTCTGGACTGTTCTGCAAGTCTCCTTAATTAGCCTGGCTGCACTCTTCAAAATCCATATATGATCATGCCCCTCCTCTTAAAAATATCATTAGCCTCCTTCTGCTCTTACAATAAAGGCCAAACTCCCTCATGGGCCCAGGAGGCCTAGCAAGAACTGCCCAGGCTCTGGACACTTCTACCGTGCCAAGCGAGATGGTCTGGTGAGCACGTCTCAACTAGGGTCTTCGTTTATGCCGTTGCTCTGCCCGGCAGGCTCTTGCTAGCCACCCTTGCCACTCTCAGGCCACCCAAGACCCAGTCCACCTGACCACCTGCGGCACCTCTCGTCAAACAGTCTCATTTTATCTTTGCAGCCTCATTTCAGCATCCCGACGCACTCCCTGCCTTGCCTGACCATGCCGCATCCCAGCCCAGCTGCACAGCCCACACGAGCCCTCGGGGGTTCCCTGATGCAGGTACCCCCTCCAGGCCCAGAATGAGCCGGGTACCCTAAGTGCTGAGCGCATACTTCCCCAGAACTTAAGTGCTAAGAAAAATCATGCTGAAAGCAGAATCTCAGGTACAACCTGATACTCAATACAGAAAGAACCACAGTAGCAACAGCATTTGGGGCTATTCAAAAGTCCTCCCTGAACACGAGGTCTGGCGGGTGCGCTGCTCGGCTTATGGGCACTTTAATCTTGCTCAGGAAGCACACTGGGCACGCAGGAGGGAGTCTCATGAGGTCAAGCGAGACTCTGCTCAACTTTGGTCCCCGCAGGAAGGCAGAAGTGAGTCATTGGCCACAGTCAGACCTAAGGGGAAACTTTTGGGCTCTGGGCCGTGTCCCTCTGAGAAGAAAGGTGCTGGACACCAGAGCCACTCTGGGGTGTTCAAGCTCCTCCTGAGGAGAGGGGTGAAAAGGGATCATTCTTACCTTTCTGCTTCACTGCTGGGTCTGGCTCAATATTCTCACGCCACAGGCTAGTTGAATTATCATCTGAAATACTAGCTGAGTTAGTGTTAGCTTCTTTTGTTCCTGACGTAAAACAGTTTAAAATTGGTCATTAGGACTGTGCCCTGAAGGGTTGGTGATCAATGGTGTCACTCACAGCGCACACTTACACATCTCCCTACGCTGCACATTTACCAGGGACTGGCCAAAAGCAACTTTCAGAAAACACGTCTAGGACGTCCCCTCCCCACAGTGGCTCTGGGATTAGGTGAGAGGAACGGGCTACCCCAGACTGAGAGCAGGAGTGGGGTGTCTCAGCCCAGGAGGAAGCATGGGGCCTCCCCACCACGCTTTCTGGAACCACCCTCACACTGCCAATCTCCAGCCGCTGCCCTACACAGCCAGGTCAGGACTTAAGAGGCAAGTAGAGGGCTAGTTCAGGAAAAGCAAAAGGAAAGAAAAATATTTCTGACACAAAGCCGTTTGAGACATTGAAAACTCCTGTTAGTGCCAAAGGGTGAGGCCAAAGAGGTTCGCGTGGGATTTGGACAGACCAGAGGAAAGCTGAGGAGCCACGGCAGGTGTGACGTTGCCCCCGAGGCAGCACCAGCAGCTTCCCCACAGGCACACAGGCGGAAAGCCTTGGGGCCCTATCCAGGGGCCAGAACCACCTGGGCTCAAATTCAGCACAATGACCACTACTTAAGATAACACGGCACCTTAACACAAAACAATCTGGCACCTCGTGGCCTTCAGGCAACAAAGCCTGATGACTCATCTTCCCTACTCTACCCCTTTAGGGCTTCTCGCCTCAGGGACCCTGTGCAAGGAGTGTGGAACAACCTAACCTTATACCACAACAACACACACCACAACAGCATACACTAGCACAAACCATAGCAAGGCTTGTGGGCCATATACTTCTGTCTAGCATGCGGGAGACAGTAAAGTAGCCACTGTCAGTGTCCCCCAGGCAGTCTCCCGCCACCAGGGAGTCTGCTCCATCACTGCCTGGATGGGCTAGTGGTGCATCACCTCACCAGGCATGCTCTCTCACCTGTTTCTGCTGTCCAGCTCCCACAGCTCTGGCCACATGGCCTAGCCCCACATGAGCCTGTGCATAACCACCAGTGGTTTAGGTGCCAGGTGGCTCTCCACAGGGTCAACCCCGACAGACAGCCCACCAGTCTGTATAAATCACTTGTGGCCACACTGCTCAGAACTCAGCCCCCTGATGCTTTGTCCTGTCCCTGCATCACACCAAATCGTTTCTGTTAGTGGGTGGAAGGCCACTGCCATCCACCTTGCAGGCTGCCCCCATCAGGCAGGACATGACCTCAGAAGCAGGGCAGGCCCCTCAATAGGATTAGCTTAGTTCACCGTCAGTGGCCTGAGTGCTCTGCGCCCCAGCATTCTTGCAAGTCACGGGACCCCATACTTCCTGTAACTCCGCCTATGTCAGGTTGTGCTACTGTAAATACGCCCCCAGCCCCGCTCCGCCATCTGTGCTGGGCCACCACATGGCTTAGTGATCCAGTCCCATACTCAACCCAAAACAAGGCATATGGTATGGACAATCACAGGGGCTGTGGCAGTGAAACTTTACACTGCCGGGAGGACCATTGAGAGCTGTGGGAGAAGAGTAAGCAGGGTCTCCCTGGTCTGTGCCTTGGTCAGACACGGCTGCTTCCCCGACTGCTCTGTGACCCCAGGGCAGTTTCTCCTTCCCTGCAGGCTCAGCAGCGGCCAGCACCTCCATGGCCTTCCAGTGCTCTCAGAGGTCACCACGTTCCACTTTCTGCTGCTCCACGGCCTCCTGGAGCTTGGTGGCCTCTTTCTCCAGACGTGACAAGCTGAGACTCTAGTTCCTTGAGGAGGGTCTGCTGTTGGTCAGCCCCTGCTTGGCTGGCCTGGGTGTTCAGAGCCCACCTGCCTCCAGAAGGGCCTTGATGGATTAGAGCAGGGGTTCTCAAACTTTTTAAACAGGGGGCCAGTTCACTGTCCCTCAGACCGTTGGCGGGCCAGACTGCGGGCCCCAGGACAAGTTGGCTGCTAAGCAGGACAGGAAGCGGCTGCAGCAAAAACACCCGCGGGTCAGACAAATGTCCTCGGGCGGGCCGTAGTTTGAGGAGGCCTGGATTAGAGTCTCTCCCTGAGCTGGGAGTTCCCCACCCTGCCGCTGTGAGCCATTCTTAGCCCCTCAAGTTTACTCACTTCCACTTTGGAGGACCATGACTTGCTGTGCAGCTCAGCCACCTGCTGCTGCTGCCCCTGGGCCCTATGCCCAGAGGCTGGCACAGCAGTCTTTGTGTGGCAGGGATCCCGGCTGACCGCATCTAAGGCTTCCACGGGGCCTCCCACTCTCTTTGGGAGCCACCTGCAGCTACAGGACATGCTTCTCTAAGGCTGCCTTGGCTTCCAGAACCTTCTGCTGTTCCTCCTCCTACCATGCAGCCTCAGACTTCACCAGCTCCTTGTCTGGCCAACTCCGCAGTCTGCCCGCCCTCCACCTGACTGGTGACCTGACTCAGGGCATCCTCAGGATCTTTCCTGCTGCAGATGCACCACTGGAGTATTTGGGCGTTCTCCACCTGCTCCTGAAGAGTTCAGAGTTTGCCCTGGTTGGGAGGCCCTGCTGCCTTTTTGCCCTAGTTTGGTGCTACCTCTGCCCTTTCCTCTTCCAGAAGGAAATCTCGTGGAGGAATGGCTCACACACTCGGCCTCTTAGCCTTCCTTGATTCTGCCTCTGTTATTTCAGGAGCTGGAACTACTGCTCTGGACTCAGCTGTTGCCACAATTCTAACAGCAGAGTGTTGGGTTTCCCATCAGTTTTCCCTCATTCAGCCCCTGCTGGAGAGGCTGCCCATGCCTGAGTGCGTGTGACCATCACTGGGTCCGTGGCTTTCCCACATTGTCATGTTGTCTCACTAGTGGCCTGAAATCCTTTCTCTGTGTATGGCCCTGCCTCCCCTAGGTCAGCTATGCTGTTAGTTTCTTCATTTACTGGTTGCCCAACCAGAGTGCCAATATTGCCACCTCCGACAGGGTGGAGGGCATGTTCTGCAGCGAGGTATCCCCCATACCAGCTGTTAAGCCTTCATCATCGGCCCTCAGACCTCCAAATTAAACACAGCATCATTCCACATGTGCAGTTCCCGGCAGGACTGCAGCAACCAGCAGGACCTGGCAGGTCCCCAGCATTAGTGCACATGGCACAGACTGCCCAGGATCCCGTCCAGCAGGAGTGGGCACTGTGGCCAGAGCTGTGACATTCTGTAAGTGCTGCACCAGGACAGGTGTATCATGACAGAGGCTGATTTCTCCATCTCAAGGGCAACCAGGACAATGCCCTCCACCCCTGGAGCCCATAAACACCCCAGCAGCCTAAACTGTTTCCCAGTTCCACTAGCTCTGTCTGAAGGTGGGGTACTCAGTCACTTGTGGGGTGCAGCTGCCTACCCTCCTGGGGTCCTTGGCTGTTACCTTTTTACCTTTTCTGTTACCATCAGCTGTGCCCTAGGCAGGGGTGACTCTCTTCTAAGTAGCCTATTGCCACTGCCACAGGACAGTCCAACTGATCCAGGGTCACGCTGCCACACCTCCTCCAGGAACCCTTTCATTTCCCCCAATGCCCTGCACCGGGAGTCACACTGCCATCCCTCAAGGGGCCACTTTGTCTCCTCCAAGGCCTACACTGCTGCACTCTGCCTCCAGCTGGTCCAGGAGCTCCTCGACACAAGCTGCCTCAGTCTCCACTCACAGAACCATAAGAAACAGCCAGCCCCCAGTTCCCGTAGATGCGCTCACATTTTTCTTCTCAAAGGCCTCTTCCATGGCTTGGGGACCCTTTCAACTGGTAGTAATATCTCATCCACATGGGGCCACTCCTGAGGGGATACCCAGGGGGACAGCAGATGAGCCACCAAGCACCACATACTTGTGGCGGCCATCTCTCCGTTACCCTCCAGGGTACAGAAGGCTCTGCGCTGGCCTGTGACAAAGCCTGTTCATGGTGAAACTGTAGTGCCAGTGGCTAAAGCTGAAGAGGTTTACAAAGGATTCAGACTGACCAGAGAAAAACCAAGGAGCCCAAAGCTGCTGTGACATGCCCTTTATTCAGCTGTGGCAGCCAGAGAGAAGACCTGGGACATCCTCTTCACCCAGGGAGCACAAGCAGCTTTCTCCAGTCCAAGTCCTCCACGGAGAAGTCCATGCGGGCAAAAAGCCTTGAGGCCTTACACGGCACCCAGAACAACACTGGCTCAGAATTAAGCTCTACTGACCATTACTTAAGATACGAGAGCTTAATCAGGATTACTCAAAACAATCAGGGAGGACTTCCTACTGGAGAAAGCAGCTTGTGCTGGCTGGACGAAGGGGACGCTCCCAAGCCTGGTGGCCTTCAGGCCAGAAAGCCTAATTAGCTCACTTCCCCACACTCCCAAACACTCATCCGCTGATGCCAGCTGACTGCCAAAGTTCATGAAAATAGAAAAAAAACCAAATACCTGAGAAATAAAATAGTTTCCCTACTATAAACAAAGAAGAGTGGGAAGGGGCTAGAGGAACAGGCTGTGAATTCTCGTAGGACCCAGAGCAAATACACCCTCAAAGGACCTATCAGTCTCCAAAAAGAAGCTGGAAGACAAAAATAAAATTAGAAAAATATTTCCTTTCCTGAAACACAATCTTAAAATTTCTTAAAAATATTTGAAGGAATACCTTATTTCTTTTTTCTTTTTGAGACATGGTCTCACTGTGTTGCCCTGGGTAGAGCACCGTGCAGTCCACTCACAGCAACCTCAAACTCTTGGGCTTAATCAATTCTCTTGCCTCAGCCTCCAAAGTAGCTGGGACTACAGGTGGCTGCCACAGTGCCCAGCTATTTTTGGTTGCCGCTGTCATTGTTGTTTAGCAAGACCCGGGTCAGGCTCCAACCCGCCAGCCTTGGTATATGTGGCTGGCACCCTGCTCACTGAGCTATGGGCACCAAGCCAAAATACCTTATTTCTTAATCTATCATTAACTATCAAATAACTGATTTATTTTTATAACAGAACTACATAAAATAAATGACATAGTTTTGTAAGGAAATGTTTTCAATCTATAAAAGTGACTCTGACTTAGTCTGATGCAAATGGTTATTTATGTTTTTTGAGGGTTTTTTTTGAGACACAGTCTCAAGCTGTCCCCCTGGGTAGAGTGCTGTGGCATCACAGCTCACAGCAACCTCCAACTCTTGGGCTTAAGCAATTCTCTTGCGTCAGCCTCCCAAGTAGCTGGGACTACAGGCACCCACCACAACACCTGGCTATTTTTTGTTGCCGTTTTTGTTGCCTGGCTATCATTGTTTAGCTGGCCTGGGCTGAGTTCGAACCCACCAGCCGGGGTGTATATGACCAGTGCCCTGCCCACTGAGCTACGGGCATCACCCTGAAATATTAAGTTCTTTTTTTAAAAAAATCTAAAAACAAATGTAAGCATGGCAATTATAGATTCTTGACTTTAGTAGAAAACTACCTAATAATTTTAGGTTTTTATATTCAATTTGAAAGTGTCACAAACATTTTCTATACTTTACAAAGCCGACCATCACAATAAATTGCAATTGCAATATCTTCTTCCTGCAGTTCAAGTAGACCAATGATATTTGCACACTTTTATCTTTTCAAAGTTCCAGTGGTATTCTTAAGTAGGCTATACTAAACCCCAAGTTCACACAATAGAACATAACAGCAAACTACGTGTTCACAGCACTACACTGTACAATTGGTTCTTAATCACAGAGGACAGACTAACCAGCTTATCAAACAAGTCTTTAAAAAAACTAAAATTACTATGAAGTGGCAAAAAAATCAAATCATAGTGCAATCTGTTCTCTGGAACTATCTGGTACCCAGTGAACCTTGTAGGTCAGAATGTGACTCCTGGCTCAAGACTTTCCAAGGTCAAATACCAGCACTTCTGCTCACCACCCCATATGCTCAGAGTAGGCTCCCTGCCCTTCCTGAGCTGCCAGCTGCAGAATGTGTGTAAAGCCAGGAGCGCTGCCCTGGCTGAGAGGACGGTTCTCAGTCAGTCATTACGTGTTTCCCTGAAAATAAGACCTACCCAAAGAATAAGCCCTAGCAGGATTTCTATTCATTTGTTAAATATAAGCCCTACCCCAATAATAAGACCTAGCAATGGACATGGCTATGCAGCATATCTGCATAGACACA
>NW_003852528.1:2829552-2831841 GCF_000181295.1 Otolemur garnettii | reverse complement strand
AAAAAAATACAACATGGGTTTTACACACTATTAGGAAATTATAATTCAGCTTAGTTCAGTCATCATTTTGTGACTACATAGGAGAATGTCTTTTATTTTAAGCTGTATGCTGAAGTATTTAGAGAGAAAGTGTTAGAACGTTTTTAACACTTTGAACTAGATGAAGCAAATATGACAAAAAGTTAAAACTGCTGAAAACTGAGCAGTATATGGATATTAATTATACTATTCTTTCTACTTTTCTGTATTTTTCATAATAAAAATGTTTAAATAACAAAGCAAAAATGAAATGAGAGAAATTGAGCAAAATAAACAGATGGTTTAATGTTCCAGCAAAAGTTGGAATTATCAAGCAATTAATTGTAAACAATGTGGAATGTGGGAAGATACACTTTCATATTTTGAAAAAGAAATGGACAAACGGCTTGTCGAACTCTTTAATCCACACAAACCCTACAGATTTTCTTATGACGACCCTGAGAGGGCAGTGCCGATGGGGCCCAGGGCAGTGGGCGTCTTTGCAAATGTGGGTTTTTTCTGAAGCACTAAGAATGAAAGGTATTGTGAGGAACAGCTCATTAACTAGACCAAAGCCAGTGGTGTGGAGATCACACTCCCCAGAAGAAACAAAGGAACTATAAACAACCAGTGACAAATGCTGAGTTCCAGTGCAAGAAAACGTGTGGCTGTCATAGCCAGGACTTGCGGCTTGTGCAGTGGCAGGACTCAAAGAAAGGGGGCTTTAGGGGAGGGGAGAGGGACAGGAGTCACTCCTGAGCCCTGACCTACTCTGGTCAGTTTCTAACCCTACCACCAGAACCCAGGGATGGTGCTTGCTAGAGACTCACAGGTGGCATCTGGTTTCACTCCAGTGTCTCTAAAAAGCTCAACTGAGAAACAATGTGTACAGTTTACACTTAACAACTGAACTCCTATTACTTTCACACCTGTACATAGTATCTACAAAGTGCTCACTGTATCTAAAGAATGATTTCAATGTATTTCAAATCCATTGTACCAAGCCAGACTGAGCTTTGTCTTACCCTGATTTGGGGCAGTCAGTTACACTGGCCTGACCTATAACAAAGCTGATTACGTCTGCACAGCACACCTGTGACAAGCGGCCACTATGCAGACATCATCCCATCCACTTGGAACACAGGGAGGAAAGTGTGGTCCAGAAACCACCCAGGCAGCTTGCTCAAGGCCACAGGGGATCATCCCACTGGTTTCACACCTGGTCCTCACTACACAGGTGGGGCCCAACAGCAGTCTGCAAGCTTCACCACTGCCCACTGCGCTCTCCCACAGTGCAGGATGCAGGGGCCTGGAAACCCACAGACGAGACTACCCCTGCAAAAATGAAATATATTCCAAGACGTGGCTGGACTGTAATATGCAAGCCCACAGTGGAAAGAGATCATTCTGCTCCAGTTAGTTGCTTTTATCTGGTCATCCTGTAGTGCTGACGACCTAGATAAATCCCAAGCAGTTGCCCTACTTGGAACAAAATCACCACAGACCACTTTCCGCACTGCACTTGCTGTGCCAGTGATGGGCTGGAATATTGCAAACATACCCCTCCTAGAAACGCAAGTCCTAAATGGGAAAGAAACACGCACATACAGACTCCTTATTCCATCTACAGCTTTGGAATTTTCAAAAGTCAGACAGACGTGAGGCAAGTCGAGCCCAGAAAAAAATTTCCTTTCCCTAGAATCAAAATTTACACTATTTTTCCCAAAATGCAACTTAATAATGCCAAAATTTCTTTTTCTTTTTTTTTTTAATTGAGACAGTCTCACTTTGTCACCCTTGGTAGTGCTGTGGTGTCACATCTCACAGCAACCTCAAACTCGGGCTCAAGCAATTCTCTTGCCTCAGCCTCCCTACTAACTGGGACTACAGATGCCCACCACAATGCCGTCTATTTTTGTTTGGCAGCCCCGGAGCATGCAGCTGGCACCCTAACCACTGAACTAGAGGCGCCCAGCCATAACATTTCTGAATTTAGCCTGAAGTCACAGATATTTAACTGAGGATTACTCCATCCTATCAGCAGAACAACAGCTGCAGCACACCACAGCGGGCTGGCAAGAAACATAACAATCTGCCAAAAATGAGTTACCCTGAGCATTTTCTAGTGTATGTGCTGCCGAAGCAAGCACATGAGCATTTTCTTAATAGAATAAAGCAGAGCAGGATGAAGATGTAAAAAATAGTTTCTCTATATAATCATCCACATTATTTTGTAAAATTCCAATTGCAAAATTAACATAGCATTTTTTT
>NW_003852528.1:2827665-2829167 GCF_000181295.1 Otolemur garnettii | reverse complement strand
AATAAAGCTGAGTTAATAAAGTTATTGTACAACTTAGCAAATTAAAGAAAGTAAAACATTGAGTCATTTCTAATCTTTAGTAGATCATGAAAAAAATGTGATGAACATTTAAGTGCTCAGACTAATAATAATAACTACACTGAGATGTAAATAGCTATTTTATATTAAAGTGGAGAGGAATTTAAACTAACGAAAATATTTTTCTTACCTATTTCTGAAGTTGCAGTTTCCTGATCTGGTTCGTTATTTAATCCAGATACTATGGGGCATAAAATTTTAGCTGAAATATTATCCTCCTTCCTTCCTAACATAAAATAGTTAACAACAGATTAAAATATTGTACAGGTTTTTGTGTTTGGCTGCTTTAGGTGAGATTTACAGGGCTTTATGCCAGGGTCCCCAACAAACTGCCTTGTCAACAAAACGTCAACTCTCAGCCTCTGTGTGACTGCCCCGCTGAAGAGCTGAGCAAGAAGCCCGTGTCCCCACCCCAGCACTTCCCTTCTCCTCTGAGCCTCCTTCCCGCCAAGGTTCCCTCCAGCCTGTTGCACTTCTTTGCTTTGCCCAGATCCTCCTCCTCCTCTCTCCACTTGTGGAGTTCGGAGGTGCCCTCTTTACCTGCACACACTCCTGGACTTTCACAGAGAGTCCTTAGCTGTAAGCAACATCTGTCTGCTAACAGTTTTTCCAACTTTGTCCTTCATCTCTAGGTCTACACATCCAGCTGTCCACTTGACACCTCTACTTGGCTGTGTCACAGACATCTCAAACTCGAAGTATCCAGCACAGAACTCCTAATCCTGCCCAACCCCACTGCCCCATTCCACCAACCAGTTTCTCCCCAGGCCTTTCCTTTCAGTAAGGCACCACCTGGGCTCCAGGGCCCCTCTCAGAATGGATCTTATCTTTGGTTCCTCTCCTTTCTAACAAATGACACCCAATCCATCAGCACAATTAACTCGAACTGCTCTCACTACTAGTATTTTGGACCAAGTCATCATTGTCTATTATCTGGATGCCATAGCAACCTCCTCACTGCTCTCTGGCCTCTCTTTTCCTATAAAATGTAAGTGAGACCTTGCCTCTGTCATGCGTCAAACCGTCCAAGGTGTCCTGCTCACACTCACTGTAAGACACACACTAATGTGGCCCAGCAGCCCTGAGCCCTGCCTACGGTCACTGCCCCTCTCTCCACCCCAGCCTCACCCCTCACACAGGCAAGTCTTTCCCCAGCTCCAGGGCTCTGCTCAGAGGTTCTGGACACCTGCGTGCCCTCCTTCACCCTCATCAGCCCACTATCCACACGTCCCCATCAGAGAGGCCCCCCGCCCACACCCTCACCCTGCTTCTCCAGGCTTCGTCTTCCTTTATAAGCCTCATCACTAGCACGCACACACATGCTGCTGTGTGCTCCTCAGTACACGCGTCTGCACAAGAAGGAAAGGAAGGCTCAGCTGGGCACAGTGGCTCACAGTGGCTTCACCAAGGTGGAAGGATAGCTT
>NW_003852528.1:2822113-2827578 GCF_000181295.1 Otolemur garnettii | reverse complement strand
GTGTGGTAGCACACACTTATAGTCCCAGCCATTTAGAAGGCTGAGGCAGGAGGATACTTGGGCTAAGAGTTTGAGGCCGCAGTGAGCTAACTGCACTACTACATTCCAGCCTGGGACACAAAGACAGACCCTGTCTCAAAAAAAAAAAAAAAAAAAAAAGGGAACGCTCAAATGGACAATTTCTGCCCATAATCACCTAGTGTAGAAACATCTGTGGCTGGCAGGGGCCCTGACTGGGAGTGCCCACATGTGCTTCTTCCCCTCTCTGCTCTGGCCAGGAGGTGCTCTGGCTGCAGGGCAAGCAGAGCCACCCACACCGACCACCCCACCGAGTGCCACCACTTCAATGATCAAGGAGGCAAGGAAGCAGGCAGGGAAGACTTCACCTCGCACACACTCACGCACGGCACGGCTGGGGCTCGCTCAGTCTTACCGAGCTGCTTCACGGTGTGTTCCTTCTGACTTTTACAGTAGGGAGGGTTATGTTCTTTTTCAGAGGAAAGAGTATGTTCACTGGCTCTAGAGTCCCTTCTTCCTGACGTGAAATTGCACAATGAAAATATGTATTAAACTTAACTTGTAATGCTGCCTCGTTAACAAACAAATGAAATTAAAATGTACTCACTCCAAGTGATCAGCTCTGCTATACATACGCTACTTAAAAATAAGCAAAAACTATATTCTTATATAGAATGTTTTTTCATTCGATAGAGATTCTGGAATTACTTTAAATGTGGAAGTATATTTAACAAACCTGATATCCTCACATGTCCCTTGAACAGAATCCTGTGTCTCGCACACCCCTGGGTACTGACATTTGCCCAAATGCCAACCCACCTAAGCAAGGCAGGACGTCCAGGCAGAGTGCCAGCTTTGCCAGGGAACCCACGGTAAGGTCAGCACCCGGCTTGCAGGCAGGGAGACAAAGTCCACTGAGTTGCTGACAGCTCAGTGAAGCTAAGTCACAAAGCCTGCAAATTTCTGATAATAAATCTCTTAAAGATCCCACAAAAAGAACCCTGTAACACAAGCTCACCAGTAAACACAGATGCAAATATCCTGAGTGATTAAAAAGGAACAGATGATACAGCTGCTGTTTAGAAAACCCAGAAGAATCAATGGAAGAACCACTGAATTCAAGAGCAAAGCTAGATTTAAGATACAGTTAACAAAAATCAATAAATCACCCATATACCAATGACAGAAAAAAGATAACCATTTCCAAAAAACACCCCAAGACAGTGGTTCTTGACCTTCCTAAAGCCACAAGCCATTATACAGTTGGTTGAGAACCGCTGCCCTAAAAACAAAACCCATTATGGAGCAAGCACCTGGACTAAGTGACACACCCAACCACATCACACACACCTTCTCGGGAAGGGGGGACCAGTTTACTAATGTGGAATTAGAAGGATCCAATCTTCCCAAACTAAACCTAATGCAAGTCCACTTAAATCCTAGGACATTAGTTCTATGGAAGATGAGATTCTTTGGGACATGAAGTAATTTTAAAATTCATCTGGAAGAATAAGCAAATAAAATGGCTTAAAACTCTGTGAAAAGAACAATGATAGGAAAACAGTAGCAAAACAGAAAAGTGGGAAAAACACACACATCAGACACAGATTACAAAGGGCAACAGCAGGAGGGAAGGGTGCGACTAATTATCACGTGCTCCTAGAACACTCGGTGAATTATTCTGGAAAACTAAATTCAGAGCCTCACTTTATACCATAAACAGACTAGTGTGAAAATGTAGGATAAGATACAAATCTTCATCTCTCCAATCTCTGAACAAATTATGAAAAAAGATTAGTGGCTTCAAGTACATAAAAATATAACACTCAGGCAAATAAGAAACCAGAGCAAACATAATTAGTGGAAAAAAATATAAGAAACCCTCTGTGAAGCGAGCCATCCTGAGTGCAGGCAGCACAGGCCGGTGAGAATGTGACACTGCAGGCAGAGGAGACAGAGGCAGAGGAGACAGAGGAAAGTGACACACACAAGAAGAACGTGCAGTTTCACTGGTAATTAAATTTTGTTTTTCATCCACCAAAATCAACACATCTTTAAAACCCTGGAGAAGGTAAAGAAGAGGACACCAGTAGTGGCACTGGGGCAGCTGAGACCCCACAGCACCTGTGCCCCTTCCTGCCCGTGACCACACTTCTGGGGACCCCGCCCACAGCGACCACCCGCCAGAGAGAAAAGGCTTCGGGCACACAGACGTTCACTGAAGCTTCGCCACCCATCGTGAAAGACCGGAACTTACCACCTAGGTTTCATTTCCAAAGGAAAAGTCCCAACTACCTCACGATTTAGGAAAGGCATCATTCTTGAGAAACTACTAGTGCTCATTCCCGGGAACTTCATTTTCCAGTTAAAGGTGAGCCTCCAACCGAGCAGCCTCCAGCAGCACCTTCCCTGCCTTTGCCTGACGTTCTGGCTCTGTTTGCCGGTCTATCTGGAAGAACTGTCTGTGGGCAAACCCCAGGCCAGGCCTGTGGGCTTCGGCTCACACTGGGACTCACAGCCACATCCACTGGTTTTTAGTGCACAAACATGATCTGCCTAAATGCTCTTCACATCCAGCCTGCCTCAACCTTAAACTCAGCCTACCAATGAGGAGGACAGAGGCAATGAAGCAGAAGTGTTTCTGGAAAATGAAAATTCAGTCACACCCTTTAGATTTCTACACAATTCTCCAGCAAAGCACACCTGTGTGCATGTGCGTGTGAGTTCACTGAGCTCACAATACCAGGGGAGGTTACTCTGGTGCACACACATGCACACACGTGCATAAGAGACACAAATCTTCATTATTTCCACACAGTCACTGTTCGTTCCTGGACACAGCAGGTCTGTTTTCCAGCCACATGAGTTCTTTCCTACTAGATATTGTGATGAAAGCAAAAAAAAAATAATACCCATATTCTCAGCCACATATATGTTCTATCGTACCTTCCACCGAATTTCTGGAACGCCGTTTTGAAGTTTTTGTTGTCAATGACCTGGATAATCTACTGGAAATCTCGGTCTTAAAGAAAAGAGAATGAAAAAAAATTAACTGCCGCATCACACAGCAATACGACTAGCACATTTATTTTTCAAGCTCTGCTGAGGAAGAGTATGAAGGGAGAGCAGCATCTGCAAGCCGTGGCCGTGAGAGAGACTGATGTCAGCTCGGAACAAAGCACTCCCGGCCCCACAGCATGAGTTGGGACAAGGCAGAGTCTTACATGCTAAATTTAGGATTCCATCTTTTTGTACAGCCTTAAAAAGGTTAAGTGCTGCTGAAAAAACTGTTAAAAAAAGTTTAGTGGCTTCAAGTACATAGAAATATACTGCTAACCACACTTTGAGAATCACTCTCATACCAGATGTGCTAATGAGGTCTCACCTCTCTTGCTATACACTTATTACATGCATTGTAAATAACTCTGAAAGTAAAAACTTCCATATTGTGTTGAAACAGAAAACCAAGTAGAGACTAACCGCACGCCCTGTACCTGCTTCCTGGCACAGTTCCAGCCCCACGAGGCCTCCTGACTGGCCTCCCAGCCTCTCCTCCAGGACCCAATCATCTCCCCAGCACTTCTGAGATGCAAATTGGGTTGTGAAAGTTGACCTGGACCTCAGTGGACCCTGCTGCTTAGGAGGGCTCTCACCTCCACAGGAGGCCTACATGGACAAGTGGGCCTCCACTGTGAAAATGTGGGATCCCAAACAGGCCAAGCAGAGCTTGGCGGTGTCCCTGTAGCCAACCGTCCCTTTCCCTGTCTTCCTGGTGACTTAATCTCTAATCATTTCCAAGATTCATCCTGAGTGCCACCTCCACCCTCTCCCCCAAGTGACTACCCCATCCCTTTATAAATCAAATATCACACTTACCAAGTTCTAAATAGACCCAGGAGTGCCCACAGAAAAACATAAAATAAATACACCCCATCCATTTTCCCAGGAGATAAAACATTTACATTATTACTTTTATAACAAAATAAACGTGGGCCTATTCCATGTAGGCCCAAACGTGCTCTGCTCCCAGGCCTCGGTGGACCAGGAGAGGACACAGCATTTACTATTCCAACACAAACATTATGTCTCTTATGGTCATTTTTTAAAGTTTACCTCTGTTTCAGCTTTGGAGTCTTTAAAAGATCCATCTGACAACTTTTTAGACATTTCTCCTGAGCTTGCTGACTATAAAAAAAAAATTAGAAACTTAGAATTACTCAAATATGTAACATCTAAAAATACATCAATATATTGCATAACACTACCAACAGCAAGATAATTCATCCCACAAGAACACTGTATTACCACCCTAGATATGCTTACTTGTTGTTGCTATTCAGATTTCCAAAATCTTCCAAGCCAAAAGCAGGGAGATCTTTTCCCATAAAGGGCAGAGTAGGTGGGCAAGGACTTAAAATAATCCCACCTCTCAGGAACTACATGGAATACCAAATCCCTCGGCTAAGCCGAACGTCTCGGCAACAACCCCAGTGAAACACAGGATCTGGAAACGAGGGATAGAGTGAACATAAACCACCAATGTCCACAGAAAAGCTGCCCCGTTCCCAGATTCTGATAAGGGGGTGACTTTAGAATGGAGTGACTCTTTTTAAGAAAAGCCTTCAACCTTTAAGTCAGGAAAGCACTCTCACAACACAAACTATATGAAAACTATAAATACCATCAACACCTTAAACAAGTTCTTTAAAACATAACTCAATGTTAGCAGGGCAGATTATCATTGAGATTTTCCTCCACGATGATGAAAAGCAAAGGATGCTTACTCAGTATTTCAAGAATTCTTCAATGTCCTCATAAGTTAATTATAAATGCATCAGATTGTGTCAGTGGTAATTACTCACCCCACATGCTACTCACCCATCCTCAACACCCTCAGCTGCTCCCAGTGGCTAGGGTTAGAAAGGGCCAAGGACCAGCCACCAGAGTACCATCCTGAGTAGGAAAACAGTCACTTCGCCATGCTAAGATCTATACAAATCTGACCTCAGCCAGAGAGTACCATCCAGAGTAGGAAAACAGTCACTTTGCCATGCTCAGATCTGCCCAAATCTGACTTCAGCCAGAGAGTACCATCCAGAGTAGGAATACAGTCACTTCACCATGCTAAGATCTGCCCAAATCTGACCTCTGCCAGAGAGTACCATCCGGAGTAGGAAAGCAGTCACTTCACCATGCTAAGATCTACACAAATCTGACCTTGGACAGAGAGTACCACCCTGAGTAGGAAAACAGTCACTTCACCATGCTAAGATCTATACAAATCTGACCTCAGCCAGAGAGTACCACCCTGAGTAAGAAACAGTCACTTCACCATGCTAAGATCTGCCCAAACCTAACCTCAGCCAGAGAGTACCATCCTGAGTAGGAAAACAGTCACTTCACCATGCTAAGATCTATACAAATCTGACCTCAGCCAGAGAGTACCA
>NW_003852528.1:2816823-2820158 GCF_000181295.1 Otolemur garnettii | reverse complement strand
ACAGAAAAGACTGATCCACAGGAATCCTGCAGGGTCAGTCCTGCAGAGCCCACTCCCCTCCCAGACAGTCACACTGAGATGCAATGTACAAAACAACACAGCTGGGGGCCGGCTGAGGCCTTGCTCCCCACTGCCTGCCGCTGGGCTTGAGCCTTGCAGACCTCTGCTTCCTCCACACGATTCGCACCATTCTCCCAGGATGCTACAATCTGCTATACCCACAAGAATGGGCATCTGGAAAAACAGCGGGGATGTAAACAGAGTCCAAAAGTAACCTGCACATTTGGAGAACACAGTTTGAAACCAAAAGATTGCCTGGCCAAACCTATGTTTATCTGAAAGTTTAATTAAACTAGAATTACTATAAATGAAGGTTTTATTATACTTATCCACTAATGCCTAAAAGACTTTAAAAGTAGCCCTAACCCTTCATAAACTCAGTAATATCCATGCTCCAAAAGATACCACACAGGCAGCCCAGACTGCTTGTGAATAGTCCTTGCAGTGCTGAGATACAGGCTACTCTACTTTTCAGAAAGTCGAAAAGTACCCAAAGGCAAACATACAAACAGCAGAGAGATGAAAATCAATGAATCTGAAGACGGCTGGCAAGATGAAGACAAGGGCAACCTGGGCAGATCAGCTCAAACCCTGAGAACACTGCTGTCTCTACGTGCCTGGTGGGAAGCACTAATGGTTAGTGCCTCTAAAAAGAGAAACCATTTAAAGAGAAAACCTCTAAAAAGAGAAAACATTTCACGTTTTTTCCTGACTTCTTTAACCAAATTATGTTCCAATATCCCAAGATCCACATCGCAAAAAGAGATCTCATAAGCCACTATTGATCAATTCCACCCAATGTTTCATGATCTGAAAAGGATGTCATCGCCCGCCTGGACTCTTAATTCATTCCTTCACCAAATGTTTATTGTGAACCTACTGTGTGTCAGACACTCTGCTAGGCTGAGAATTCAACAGTGAACATAAGAGTAAAAAAATCCAACTTACACTCTCATGTACTTACACTCTCATGGTGCTTATGTTTCAGTAGAATTCTTCCTGGATACAAAGTAGGAACTGATTGAAAACTTACTGCATAATGCCTTAATAAATGATTGAACAATAAACTGCTATTAAGGGACAAAAGGAAAAAAAAAAAAACCACCTGGCAGGAAACTCAAATCTCTTTGGGTTTCTACTAAGTACCAAGATTGTCATAATTTTAAATTGGCATAAAAGAAAACCAGTTTCCAGCTGGGCGCCCTAGCTCAGGCCTACAATCCGAGCATTAAGGAGGTCAAGGCAGAGAATCTCTTGAACTCAGGAGTTGGGAGGTAGCGGTGAGCTATTATAATGCCACTGCACTCCAGCCAGGGTGACAGAGCAAGATTGTCTCACAAGAAAAAGAAAAAAAAAAAGGGAAAGAAACCAGCTTCCTAATCACATTATAAGACCCACCCACTTCAGAGAGCTGACAGACACTGTAAGGTAAGGCAGGAGCCCCAGACTTTACCTTCCTCTCCACTTTATCGTGCTCTTTGCTCTTCTCCCTGTCAAGGTCCCGGGAGTGCTCCCCATTTCTCACTCTCCGTCTGTCCCTGTCCCTCCCTTTGTCTCGGTCCTTGTCTCGATCCTTGTCCCGCAATCGCTCTTTTTCTTTTCCTCCCTCACTCTTCTTCTCTCTCTCCTTCTCACGGTCTAACTCTTTGCCTCTGTCTCTGTCTCTCTCGCGCTCCTGCTTGGCCCGACCCTTGCTTTTCTCTCTCTCCCCTTCCCTGTGTCTGTCTCTCTCAGCGTCTTTATGTCTATCTCTGTCGTTCTCCTTGGCCTTCTCCTTGTCTTTTTCCTTCTCTCTTGGTTTGCTTTCTTCTTTCAATTCTTCTTTCTGTTTTCGCTCTCTGCTTGTACTTCTCTCTTTTATTTCTGAGTTTTTTCTATCCTAAAAAAAAAAAAAGAATCAAAAACCAGTATCATTTATAAATGTTTCTACCTAAACCACAAAAAGACTATTTCCAAGTATGTGCAACTTGCAATTCACCTCTTTATCTTTATGAATCCTGGACTCCTCCTCTTTCGCATTCTTATTGTCCAGTTCTTGAGGCTGTGAAGTCACTGAAGGCTTTCCTTTCACAGCCCCCTTCTCTCCAGCTAGGACTCTCTTCACCGCATCCTCACTGGAGAGCTTGTTATCCAAATGTAAGGAATGAAACGCAAGGTAAAAATGAGTAGTCAGCACTCAAAGGCAGCTCATTAAACAGATCCTTTTTCTACCAATGAAATTCAAAGGATAGAATATAAAAAGGAAATGTTACCACACAGAAAGGACAGCATCCCTTCATAACTACTGCTCTCTGCACTTCATTCATTAACACTAGAGATCAGCCAAACTAAATGAACCCCCATTGTAACTCTACCCAAGCCGCTAAGCACAATTGTTCATTGTTCAGGAACAGAACTGACCCACACCTCCACAAATACCTTACACTTCTAACGGGAATCCCAGAATCCCAGCTAAAAGGCCTTTAAGAGTTGATCTAACCACCTCACACTCATTACGATGGCGGCTGCTAAATAAACAGAAAATAGTAAGTGTTGGCAAGAATGTGCACACGGGTGGGAATATCAAGTGATGCATCTGTTACAGCCAACAGTATGGCAGGTCCTCGAAAAATTAAGCATAAAGTTACTGTATGATTCAGCAGTTCCCCTCCTGGGTATATACCCAAAAGAGCTGAAAACGGGGTCGTGAAGAGATACCTGTGCACCCAGCTCCCATGTCACAACAGCTAAACTGTGGAAGCAACCCAAATGTCCATCAACAGGTAAATGGATAAATAAAATGTGGCATAATTAATATTATTCAACCCAGGCTCGGTGCCTACAGCTCAGCGGCTAGGGTGCCAGTCACATACACCAGAGCTGCTGGGTTTGAATCTAGCCCAGGCGTGCCAGACAACAATGACAACTGCAACCAAAAAATAGCCAGGCCCAGTGGGCACCTGTAGTCCCAGCTACTTGGGAGGCTGAGACAAGTGAATCACTTAAGCCCAAGAGTTTGAGGTTGCTGTGAGCTGTGACGCCACGGCACTCTACCCAGGGCAACAGCTTGAGATTCTGTCTAAAAAAATAATAATAAAATAAATATATATATATATATATATATTTCAACCCTAAAAAGGGAGGGACCTCTGACAAATGCTAGAACTTGGATGAACCTCGAAGACATCATGCTAAGCAAAATAAGCCAGTCACAAGAGGACAAATAATCTAAGACCCCACTTACTTGAGGTACTGAGAGTAGTCAGATTCATGGAGAAAGTAGAATGTTGGGTGCC
>NW_003852528.1:2815429-2816412 GCF_000181295.1 Otolemur garnettii | reverse complement strand
GGCCCAGGACACACAAAGGATCGGGCAGACAAATACAACAGTTAAATGTCAACAGACCGCAAGGACCTGATGGGGACACCTAAGTCAGTGTGGAGGAAGGAAAGGCCAGGGGTCAGGGAAGACCCTGCAGACCTACTGCTGCCAGGAGAGGCTGGAGGAGGCAGCTCAGGCTGAGACAGAAGCCAGACCAAGGCAGGAAGCACAGCGAGGGAGCCTGACCAGTGCTGACTTCAGGGCATACAGTGGCTGGAATGGAGCACAGGGGTGGGGATGAGAAAGGGCCTGAAGGGAAAGAAGCAGCAGCAGGTCTCCAGGGGCCTCGTGAGCCACAAGGGGCTGGCCGTGTCCTAAGGCAACCAGAACACAGCAAAAGATGCAGGGGGAGGAGGGGAGTTAGATTTGCTTTTCAGAAAGATGAGCAACATGAAGGCTGTGGGAGAGGGGAGCAAGGAACCTGGGGACAGAAGCCAAGGACCAGCAAAATCAACTTCAAGTCTCTCCGCCCAAGTGCCAGGCTCTCTCGGGGCCTCCCAGGAGACAGCCTGACTCCACTGTGCACCCTCTACCCCACTGCTATGCCCTGCACCAAAACCCACCTGCTCCCATTTTGGTAACTTGTCAGGTTAGCTCCCAGCCAACCATCCACTGGATACAGGCAACTCCCCCGTTGGGAGCTACTTGGCCTACACAAAGAAGGCAGGCCCTGAGGTGACCTGGAGGAGGGGTGACATCCTCCAACAACCAGGAGAACACGGCCCAGGCTCAACCTAACCAGACAGGCCTGACACCCAAGTTTCCAGCTCACAGTGAGAAGCTCAGGAAGGAATAAATCTACTTCTGTGTAACTGATGCAGGATTCCTCTGAAGACAGTATGGCTCTTCAAACAACAGCCAGGAAGACAGAGAAGGGTGGGAGAGGGGAAGGAGGAGAAGGCAGAGAGGGAGAGAAGGAAAGAGGGAAGGAGGGCAGGAAGGAGGAAGGG
>NW_003852528.1:2811049-2815311 GCF_000181295.1 Otolemur garnettii | reverse complement strand
ACCTGCAGCCACATGGCCCTGGCTGGGCCTCCTATCCTCAAAAAAGGCCCCTGAGGAAAAGGAATGAGGGCTTGGAACCCTGGGCATGCAATCTCCAGCCACCAGGCCTGAAGCAAAGTGCCTGAAAAGTCCCCGGTTCCATACTTAAAACTGGGAGGGCTTTATGTGTTCTATGTACATGACATATCCTTACTTGTTTTATTATTCGTTTTTAAATTACTATGTAACTCTGGGGCTCCAGGATAGATGGGATCAGATTCAAAGCGCAGCATTCACTAAATTTAAGATACTCACCCTGCCCTCCTTGTTACTGATACAGAAAGTTCAAAATGCCGGTACTGCAGTATTACCTTGTTGAGACAGCATTTTCCAATTATCTGGAGCAGCTCATTTGTTTTTTCAGGCTCATGCCCGGCCACAATTCGGGCTGGTTTTGCTGATAATGACTCTCCTGAAACCATTACAACCACGTCTATGGCCTTCTGCAGGAAGCTAATTTTTGCATCTTTATCCTGAAACATTTCCATTTAAAATATAAATATTATCTCATCAGAGTCTTGTGTATGAAAAAAAAATTTTAAGATACAAATATTAAAATACTTCTAAGAGTTAGTATTACCAGAAAGCAATAATAAAATGTATTATCTTCAGTTTGTTCAACAGGCACAACATAGAACCTGTTTACTTAAAAAACTATTTAAATATGTATGACAAATTTTAAATTACTGACCTTTTATAACAAAACAAAAACAATTCATTAAAGCTTTTAATTTAGTGATAGGCTAGTATTAACCTTTGACGTGTTAATTCCATTTCTCAGTGAATAAAATTAATGTGACATGCAGGTGCTACAAATGAGAAACTAAATGAGAAAGTTACATACATCAATTCGCCAATTAATAGACTCTATTCCAGCCACACTTCAGCAAATAATGATACACACTACAGTACACAGCCTAGGAAACGTCCCCACACATCAAGGCCGGGGGAGGGGAGAGGAGGAGGAGGAACCAGGCAAACCCACCTTCACATTATCAGACTTCATCTCGGCATCTGTGTAGAGGCCCTTCATGAAACCAGTCATTCTAATCACCTTCAAAAGATACAAGGAGGCCATCAGAAACCCCTCACAAGATAACCTCCTCTTCAGCTCAGCCACTGAACCCCACGCTGTCAGAACCCACTGGCAGCCCAGACTCAGATCACCCACTTACTCAACAAGTACCTAATTGGAGTGGGGGTGCCAGGCTGGTGAACATTACAAGCACGGGGGTAGGGAGCAGGGTAGGGAGCGGGGGAAGCCTTCCCAGTAGGAATCACAGACAGAGCCCAGAAAGCTTACAGAAGAGTAGGGGAGGGTGCATTTAGGAAGCACATGCCAGACAAAGAAATACAAGGTTCAGGGCCTCATGGATCCTGCTTAAGGGACAGCAGGAGCCTGAAGCCCGAGATACACAAGGGGCCTGACCTGGAAGCCCTTCATGGCCACTTAGGAATGTGAACTTAGCCTAATGATCAAGAGGAGGCCTGGGACAGTTCCAAGGCAGGGAGGGATCTGGCTGCACTTACCTCAGACACAGTGGAGGGAACAGATTCCAGAAAGAAAAGGGACTTTCAGCCTAGCTTTCTAAAACTGGACATTCTAGAGGGTCTTTCCACACACCGCCTGCTGTTACGCACTTTTTGGAAGAGTGAGGTACTCTGTACCTGTCAGTTTTGTTTTCTCCCTCACACTCCTTAGATCTGCCCTTAGGTAACCTGTACCTCCTAATTACCCATAAAATCAGCTTTTAGGCAGTGATTTTCTCTGTTCCTTTCCACCCTAAGCCCTGGGTCCTCTCAGACTAAAGTTTTTTCAAAATGTGGTGGGTTATGGGAAAGCCAATATAACAGGTAGCAACAAGCATTTTTTAAAAAATGAAACAGAGCAGCCAGTTCCTTTCCCCAACAGGCTGCATGGAACATAGCAAGGATAGGTAGGCCCTAACGCGCACATGTGCCAGGACAGGTGTTCATTTAGCAAGACATGTTTCAAAGACAACAACAAAATAGGCCCACCTAAATGCAATCTCCTTCTCTGGAATAAATCTACAACTACTTAATTTGCATCAAGTTAGCTATTAATTAAGCTAAAGTTTTCATTCCACACCAAACTCCTTTAGAGTCAGACTACTGTTTTTCTTCTGAAGGCAGGAGGAACATTAAGAGCATCCTTGATTTAATATTCCCATAACTTTTCTACTTTGTCCCTGTTGAGGTCTTCTCAGGACGCTGGCAGTTGTAAGCAATAATTCTGAGTGACAAGAGACATTAAAGTCACAGGATCAATGCCTGGCTTAATGAAAGAATAGTCAGTTTAGCTTTAGTTAAAATACAAATGGGCGATCTGAATACAATATTCAGGGACAGTAAAGAATTTTCATAGGGCTACAGCTCACACCTGTAATCCTAGCACTTTGAGAGGCCAGGGTGGGAGGATCGCTAGAGGCCAGGAGTTCAAGACCAGCCTGGGAAATAGCAAGACCCCGTCTCCACAAAACATAGAAAAATTAGCTGGTAGTGGCATATGCCTGTGCTCCCAGCTACTGGGGAGGCCGAGGCAGAAGGATCACGTGAGCCAGGAGGTTGAAGTTGCAGTAAATATGACATCACCACTCCATTTCAGCCCGAGTGACAGAGTGAGACCCTGTTTCAAAAAAAAAAAACAAAACTGTTTTTTTTTTTTGAGACAGAGTCTCATTATGTTGCCCTCAGGAGAGTGCCGCAGTGTCAAAGCTCACAGCAACTCCCTCAAACTTCAAGAGTCCTCAAACTTTTTAAACAGGGGGCCAGTTCACTGTCCCTCAGACCGTTGGAGGGCCAGACTGTGTGCCCTGGGACGAGTCGGCTGCTAAGCAGGACAGGCATTGGCAGCAAAAACACCTGAAGGGCCAGATAAATGTCCTTGGCAGGCTGTAGTTTGAGGACTCTTGCTCTAGGGTTTAAGTGATTCTCTTGTTTCAGTCTCCCAAGTAGCTGGGACTACAGGTACCCACCACAACACTCAGGTATTTTTTTGCTGCAGTTGTCATTGTTGGTTAACTAGCCCAGGCCAGGCTTGAACCCACCAGCCTTGGTGCATGTGGCTGGCACCATAACCACTATGCTACAGGCACTGAGCCAAAAAGTTTTTTTTCATATAAAGCTTTCCACCTATTATCTGAAAATGATTTCCATTATGTCAGCCCTTCCAATATTTTCATCAAGTAGGTGGCAATTCAAAGTATTTACCTTTAGACAGGTAGAGAAATTAATTTTGGCATTAGATTAGGAAACGTCTGTGGAAGAAAAGCATTCCACAAGACATGGGTACCTGACCAACAGAGTCAATCCCCACTTCAATGTTCCTCCTCCTCTCCCTGACGCCACCCTCCAGCCAGCTACCAGGGAGTCACCAACCTGCCAACATGAGCTGAGTGTCACCCTAAGGTCTACAGAATGAGGCATATGCTCACACCTCCCTCCTATAGCTCTGCACTTGTGAGGCAGACAGGACTAATACAGAAGATAAAAGGTTTTGGCAGCCACAGCTGTAGTGGACGGGGCTCACATCTGGGCTCCTACTTGTTCTCGCAAGGTCAGAGGATGGAACCTACTTCACAGGGTGTGGGTGACGCAGCACACTGTCCTGTTCCCACTGGGCCCTCCACACAGCCAGGACAGACTGTGAGTGCTGCATTAGCTGAAGAAGCCCAATGCAACAGCCCTCAGGATATGAGTGAATTTGAAAGCACAAGTAGGGTTTGGAATTTTTGTTTGTTTTTTCAGACAGAGTCTTGCTATGTCACTCCAGGTAGAGGGGTAGAGTCTAGTGCCGTCATCAAAGCTCACTGCAACCTCCAACTCCAAGGCTCAATTGATCATCCTGCCTCAGTCTCCCCAGTTAGTAGGACTACAGAATGCGTGCCTGACAGAAGGTGTGATTAATTCTTCTCTTTTTAGTAGAGATGGCATTTTGCTCTTGCTCAGGCTGGCCTCAACCTGCTGACCTCAAGTAATCCACCTGCCTCAGCCTCCCAGAGTGCTAGGCTTATAAGAAGTAGGATTTTAAACACAGAGGTGCATATTCCAGGTGAGTACACATGATAAGCTCTTGAAGGTAAGAGGACCAAAATGAGCAAAGCAAAGTCTGTGGAAGGAAAAAGCGCCCAACTTGTGGGGAAAGTAAGGAAGTTGGAAGGCACCACTGTGCCCTACCTATGGAGACAGTGAGGGAGAGGGAA
>NW_003852528.1:2809494-2810655 GCF_000181295.1 Otolemur garnettii | reverse complement strand
GTGGGGAAAGTTAGAAAGCTAGAAGCCCACCACTGGTGAAGCATGAGCCCTAGAAACCTGCAAGTTCCACCTCACTCCTAAAACCCAAAAAGCACCCCTCAAGTTCCCCAGTGTTCCCCAGCTCACCGTGGAAATGGGCACTGCCACCCTCTGTAGCAACACACCTGAGAGTTACCAGGAGCCCTGACAGGTTCCATTCAACAGTGAATGTTTGTTGTGTCATTTCTATGTACCCTCCCAGTGCCATTCACCTGAGACATAGCTAACAAATAAGCTACTGTCTCTATCACTGGAGAATTCACCCAAGTCTCCTGGTGAAAAGTGGAACAAGCAATTGCAAATTAAGGCATGTGTAAAGTTTATCAGCAACTACTAACTTGCTCCCTTACGGTTCTTCCTGTCATGTAGCCCCACAACCGTCTCCAATAAACCCACCCAATGCGGTTCATTAATGCGGTGTGGAGGGAAACTGAAGGCTGAGGGGGTGTAATTCCATTCTCCCAAGATTTATGGAGCACCCTCCATGTGCTGTTCGCTGCAGGGTAACGAGAGGAACGTAACGGGGCGGTGGGGGATGGGGGCAAGGGGGAGACAGAAACAGCTCTGCAGGCAGAACAGAAGGTGTGGCCTAGAGATAAGCGGGCAGGCGGGAAAGAAAGAAGAATGCTTCTTCGGGACACGGAGCCTCCCTGCAAGAGGCGGCCCAGGGGGCTAGTGAGGACGAGGACCTCCGCGCCCAGGGCACCGAGGGACTGGGCCTACTGGTCGCCCCTCGGAATGCAGGCCGGGCTCCCGGCGCAGAGGCCGCACACAGCTCGACCCGACCCCTGCCTCTGGCCTTGACTCCGTCCCTGACCCCGACCCTGAGCCGACCAGCACCCCAGTCCAGTCCCGTCCCCCGCACCCCAACCCCGGGGACGGCCTAGCCCCGGACCTCGGACCCGCGCCCGCACCCCGGCCCGCACCCGGCCTCAACGCAGCCCCGACCCGACCCCGATGCCCACCTCCGTGATGATGTCGTGCAGGTAGCGGAATGGGGGCTTGCTCAGCAGCTTCTCCGTCAGCGGCGGCCTCCGGATCACCTTCCCCAGCGCCTCCTGCGTCCGCCTCACCACCGCGGCGTTCATGGCGGCGTCCGCCTCCCGTCTGGCCGGCCGAGCC
>NW_003852528.1:2806635-2808637 GCF_000181295.1 Otolemur garnettii | reverse complement strand
GGCCATTTTTTGGTTGCAGCCATCATTGTTGTTTGGCAGGCCCAGGCTGGGGATTCGAACCCACCACCTTAGGTGTATGTGGCTGGCACCTTAGCCGATTGAGCCACAGGCCCCGAGCCTGGTCTGTAGTTCTTCTAATGACAACCTTTATTGATGGTGTGTTTTTTGGAGCTTCTGATCAGAGATGCAGGGGAAAGCACTGCAGACGGAATGATAATTTAAGGGAGACGGGGACTCACTCTGGTCGGCGGCCGGCTAAACTTTACTGATTACCTTA
Source organism: Otolemur garnettii (assembly GCF_000181295.1). Taxonomy (NCBI): domain Eukaryota; kingdom Metazoa; phylum Chordata; class Mammalia; order Primates; family Galagidae; genus Otolemur; species Otolemur garnettii. The sequence continues at coordinate 2,808,360 of NW_003852528.1, read as the reverse complement.
CATACCTTCAAACATTCAGTAAGAATTTAACACAAATACAAAGAAGTGAAGTAACAGGAAGCTACCATTTAAGATTACAATTTAGTGTGAAGGTTGAGGAATACATATACAATTGATTTTGTTTAGAGTGAAAACATAAGAGAGACTGGCTATTCCTTTTAGCCCAAATGGAAACTAGAGATTATAATGTTAATGAATGAGGAAGGCAGAGAATAGAATGCTCCAATGCTCCAACGGTCTGTTCACCCCCAGCTGCGACCTGGCTGATTCTCCACACCTCCTAGGGAGAGTCACTCTGCATATTCCTGCATATCTATAGGCAGGTACAGAAGCTCGATCTTCAAAGAGATGCTTCTCAGAACCAATCTCCTGAAGGAGCACATTGAAGCGAACTGCCATGTCTGAGCAAGGGGAGCTTATCTCCTACACTTTATAACTTTTAATTTGCATTCATTTTTTTACCATTTTCAATGCTTTTCTTTTTAAGTGTGGATCTCACTCTGCATCTAGTATCAAACATCTCTTGTCTGAAGAACTTCTTTTACTGTTTCTTTAGCACAGTTCAGCTGGCAATGGAAAAGTTATGCAGACAACTGATCTCAAGACAGGCTGTGAGGTTCGTCAAATACTACATTGCATTCTTTTTTTTTTTGAGACAGAATCTCACTATGTCACCCTCTGTAGAGTGATGTGGCATCACAACTCACAGCAACCTCCAGCTCTTGGGCTTAAGCGATTCTTGCGTCAGGCTCCCAAGTACCTGGGACTACAGGCGTGCAGCACAACACTGGCTATTTTTTTGTTGTAGTTGTGATTGTTGTTTAGTCAGCCCTGGTGTTTGTGGCCCTAACCACTGAGCAACTGGCACTGAGCATTAAATTGCATTTTTTTAAATAGATTTTTTTTTCTTTCAGTTTTTGGCTGGGGCTGGGTTAGAACCTGCCACCTCCCGCATATGGGGCCGGCACCCTATTCCTCTGAGCCATAGGCACCACCCGCTAAATTGCATTTTTATAGTTTTCCTCTCATGCCCCCCTATGACCCGCTCCAATAAATTCACCCACAAACATTTATTAAGCATAAAAGTATAGAATTCTGGAGTGACTCTGCTTTTTCTTTTAGCACTTTAAGGATGTTACTCCATTGGCTTCTGTTCTGTGCTGTTTCCTGGTAAAAGTCTTCTGTTTGTCTGTTCTGCAGTCTATGATGTTTCCGTCTGTCTTCAAAATTAGTTAGAAGTTTGCACATGATCTATTTAGATGTGGGGGGGTCTTTTTCATCTAAAGTTTGTATTTGGTTATTATTTAATGCAATAAAATTCACACATTTTAAGTGTACAGTTGGTGCATTTTGGTTAACTATATGCAATTGTGTTACCACCAGCACAACAAAGATACAGAACAGTCCCTGCCACCCCAAAACCTTCTTCTTGCTCATTTGCAGTTCTCCCCTACTTCCAAACAGAAACAACCGTTTATCTGGTTTCTGAGATTATAATTTTGCCTTTTCTAGAGTTTCAAATAAATGGAATCATACACTTAATAGTGTTGCATATTTTATTCTTTCTCTGATAATGTTTTTGAGGTTTATTCATGTCATTATCTATATTAATATGCCATTCCTTCTTGTGGCTGAGTGGTATTCCATAGCATAATGTGTTTACTCCCCAGTAGATGGACACTTGAGTCAGTTTAATTTTTTGATTCTTTTCTTTTTTTTTTTTTT
>NW_003852528.1:2793103-2805977 GCF_000181295.1 Otolemur garnettii | reverse complement strand
GACAGCTTGAGGCTCTGTCTCAAAAAAAAAAAAAAGAAAGAAAGACTGCTAAGATGTATTTTTCTTACTAAGACTGCTTTACTCCCTCAAATACTGTCTTTCTCGCTCTCTCCCTTTGGCTAAAGCAAATAGCCCTCAGGCACCTAAGAGCAATAGTTCCTGAGCAAAGTAGCCTAGTAGTCCACATCTGGAATCTAGATATGCTAGGGCCACAGCCCTGGCCAATCTCGGGCCCCAACAACAGAGTTTCACTTTGTTAAACTCTTTGTTATGTAGAGTGCAGTGACGTCACAGTTCACAGCAACCTCAAACTCCTGGACTCAAGTGATTCTCTTGCCTCAGCCTCCTGAGTAGCTGGGACTACAGGTGCCCACAACACCCGGCTATTTTTAGAGGTGGGGTCTCGCTGTTGCTCAAGCTGGTCTTGAACATGTAAGCTCAGGCAATCCACCCTCCTCAGCCTCTCAGAGTGCTAGGATTACAGGCATGAGCCACCACACCCAGTCTTTTTTGATAATTTATAAATAATATAGCTATGACTGACTTTTCATATGCAAGTCTTTGTGTGAGCATAATTTTCCATTTCTCTTCAGTTAGAATTGCTGGGTTGTGTGGTAAGAATATGTGTAACTTTACAAGATACTCCCATAGGTTTTCAAAGTACCTGTATCATTACTCACTTCTACCAACAAAGTACAGAATTTCCAGTTGCTCCATATCCCTGCCAACATCTGGTATTCTCAGACTTTTAAGCTTTAATTGTTCTAGTGAATGTGTTATAGTATCTTATTGTGGTTTCAACTTGCATTTATCTAGTGATTCATAATTTTGAACAAGTTTTTCTATGCTTATTGTATATTCATATATCTTTAGTGAAGATAGCCCATAAGGTATCATTCAGCATTTAGTGAATCACAGCTGTGTACAGAGTATTGGCTGGGTGCTAGGGATTTAATGGGAAACTACAGACCTTCTAAAAGGCAAATCCATGCTGTGCCCTGCTGATCCACTCCCATGCTGCTACCTGCACTCATGACCACATGAGCTTGGTCTCCTAAACAGAGGCCTGGTGAGAGGCCAGAGCTCATCTTCCTCCAGCAAAGTCAACCTCACTTCTACCCGTATGTCACCATGTAGTTGGGCTGGCGAGGTGTTGAGGATGGGAAGATGGGAGGATGGGAGAGACCTAGAGAATGAAAACCCACAGCGAAAAGAACTTAGCAATGCTCATCATATCTAAACACCCCAAGGAATTGCTAAACAACAATGATTACTACAACAACAACAAAAAGTAGCCATGTGCTGTGGCAGCCGCCTGTAGTCTCAGCTAAATGGGAGGCTGAGGCAAGAGAATCACTTAAGCCCAAGAGTTTGAGGTTGCTGTGAGCTGTGACGCCACGGCACTCTACCGAGGGTAACATAATGAGACTCTGTTTCAAAAACAAAAGAGCAAACAATCCCATCTATCACTGGGCAAGAGACATGAACAGAAAACCTTCACTGAAAGACAGTTGAATGGCAGTTGAATGTTTTCAAACATTTGAAAACATACTCACTGTTCCTGATCATCAGAGAAGTGCAAATCAAAACCACCCTGACATATCACCTAACCCCAGTGAGAACAATCCACATCACAAAGAGTCAAAGCTGCAGATTCTGGCACAGATGTACAGAGAAAGGAATACTTTTACACTGTTGGTGGGGCTACAAACTAACACAGCCTCTTTGGAAAGAAGTATGGAGAGCCCTCAAAGAACTCAAATTAGACCTCACATTTGAGCCAGCAATCCCATTACTAGGCATCTACCCAGAAGAAAAAAAAAATAATTGTATCATAAGGATATTTGCACTAGACTGTTTATCGCAGCTCAATTTACAATCACCAAGACGTGGAAGTAACCTAAACACCAATCAACACAGGAACAGATTAATAAACTGAGGTATGGCCGGGTGTGGTGGCTCACACCTGTATGTAATCCTAGCCCTCTGGGAGGCTGAGGAGGGTGGATTGCCTGAGCTCAGGAGTTTGAGACCACTGTGAGCAAGAGTGAAACTTCATCTCTAAAAAAAGAGAATAGCTGAGCTTTGTGGTGGGCACCTGTAGTCCTAGCTACTTGGGAGGCTGAGGCAAGAGAATTGCTTGAGCCCAAGAATTTGAGGTTGCTGTGAGCTATAACGCCATGGCACCCAACCCCAGGGCAACTGAGTGAGACTCTGTCTCAAAAAATAAATAACTAATGGCTGGGCATGGTGCCTCACACCTGTAATCTCAACACTCTGGAAGGCTGAGGTGGGCAGATTTCCTGAGTTCAGGAGTTTAAGACCAGTCTGAGCAAGAGTGAGACCCTGTCTCTAAAAAATAGCCTAGTGTTGTGGTGGGTCCATGTAGTGGGGAAAGGGAGGCTGAGGCAACAGAATCACTTAAGCCAGTGGTTCTCAACCTTCCTAATGCCATGATGTATTTTCATTGTTACAAAGGGGTGGCGACTCACAGGCTGAGAACCACTGACTTAAGCCCAAGAGTTTGAGGTCGCTGTGAGCTATGACACCATGGCACTCAACCCCAGGGTGACTGAGTGAGACTCTCTGTCTCAAAAAAAAAAGACTCAGCGCTTGTTGCTCAGTGGTTAGGGCGCCAGCCACATGCACTGGGGCTGGCAGGTTCAACCCCAGCCTGGGCCTGCTAAACAACAATGACAACAATAAAAAAATAGCCAGCTGTTGTGGCAGGCACTTGTAGTCCCAGCTACTTGAGAGACCGAGACAAGAGAATCGCTTAAGCCAAGGAGATTGAGGTTGCTATGAGCTATGATACTACAGCACTCTACCAAGGGCAACATAGTGTGACTCTGTCTTAAATAAACAAATAAACAAACAAACAGATTCTTCTTTGTAAAGCATCACAAGAATGGAAAAGCAAGTATTCATGTAATCAATACTAACATGAAGCCAATAGACATCTAATATAGGCCCACATAGGAGTAAAACTCAATTCAAGATTGGGAGAGGGGCACTGGGAGAGAGAGGGGAAGATGGGGGGATTAGTGTGTGCCCACTTAATGGACACAGTGTGAGGGCACACCTCCTGGGTAAGGGGCACAACTAAAACAGGGATGATTCCTAACAAATGCAAACATTGTAACCTGATTCTTTGTACTCTCAAATTAACTGGAAATAAAAAAAGAAGAGAGTCGTTTGTACGGGATACCCCTCAGGCCACCATCCCACATACAGGTGATGATGTGGTGTCCGAGAGCTGGAGTATTCTCCCAGAATGGAGGAAGCTTGGCTGGAACATCTTCCCTGATCTGCACTCCACGGCCAAGCTGGGGCCCAGAGGCTCCCACAAGAGCCTGTCCACCTCTGGCTGGAGTTGACCTGAGCAGAGTCAGAGGGAGAACACCAAACCCTGTTCCCAAGAGCAGACCCCCACAGCCCCAGCCCCACAATGTTTATGCCTGGCCAAATCCTCCTCTGGGCCCAGGGCTGCAGGAGAGCTGCACCAATGACCACTTGTCTGAGAGTGACCTGCCTGAGCACAGAGGAAGTAGGCCTGATGACAGGATACCTGGAAAAAGTAAGGTCTAAGAGAAAAGCGGTCTTCTCAAGGAGATCCCAAGGATATACCTGTGAGGTCCTTCCCGTGGTGACTCAGCTTTTAGGAATCTGTAGAAACTTAACTTCCCGGCACCTGAAAACTAATGCTTGCTTCCGCTTCTGCAAAAGCCAGGAGCCAGTTTCTCCAGCTTAATGCAAACTGACCAATGGAAAAGGTACTCTTGGACTGGGGCTTTTGGCAGGAGATAAAAAGGAGAAGACTGCACTAGTTGGGAAGCATGGCCATTTTGAATTCTTCTGTGCCATTTCTCTGTCGGCTGAAATAAAGCCCTTCCTCTCTTAAACACAGTGTTTGGGTGCTCTTTCTCTCCATTGGGCCTCATCTACCAGAAATGTAACATTTCTGGTTCCCTGACCAGGAAACGAGACCACCTGAGGAGAAAACAGGTTCAGATGCACCTGGTTGTTGCGGTCAACCCTCCACAGAGGAGGGGCACCTGATCAGCCTAGGCATCGTGAACCACTTAGCACTTGAAGGAGCTAAGAAAATTTCACCCCAAAATATGATTCCTTGGTATAAAGATTATTTTGAATTAAAGGCTATTTATAATCAGGGAACTTTAAAAGAAGACTTTCCTCTATCTTAAAGGGCTGCTAGACTCCTTATAATATGCTAATAGACCTGTAATAAGGTTATTTGAAGCACAATACTTGTCTCTCTGTTTCCCCTCCATCTGCCCATCCACCCTAGCAACCACTTGCTGCATGTATATTTTCCAGTTTCCTTCCCCCTTCCCTTCTAAAAGGCATCCTTAAAAGCCACTGACTATCACCGGGACTTTGGGAAATGGTTCTTGTGGTTCTTCCTGATGCACATGGTATTTGGAAATAAACCCTTCTCTTATTAACTACCATAACTATAAGTTGATCTTTTCAGTGAACCAATGTAGGGGGAAAGGGCAAGTTTCTCTGTCACCCCAACATGTTCCAGGGGGCAGCTTTGCCTCCCTGTGTGGACACTTCCCCTGGGCGGAGAAAGGACCCCCTCCGTGGGTCTTCAAGGAGTCAAACACCAGGAGGAACTAGCACACAGGAACTGGCCCCTGCACTGGGAGATGTCTGAGGCAAGGTAGGACCAATCGAGGCCCACTGTATTTGAGTGGAAGAGGAGTCTGATCAACTCCTGAGTATTAGATAGCCCACAGGACGGATGAGAGGTGTATGAAAGAGTGTGGGTGTGGTGTGATTGAGACAGACACCAAAGGTGGAATTCTGACTTCCCCTCACAGGGCCGAGGAGAGTGCTGGTTCCAAATCATGATACCATAGATGCCTCCTAAGGCTAAGTGGCAGTTCAAGTGGTAAATCAAGTCTGCCCAGGTTAGGAAATAGGTTGGAATTGTGTGTACGTTAGTGCTTGGGGACTGATTGAGACAGGTAACAATAGGCGGGGCTTCAGCCCCCCTTCATAGAGCAAAATGATTGTGTGACTGCCCCATTCATATCCCCAATTTTACCCCATCTGTGATGTGTTTATGGTTTGTCTAAGGGAAGGAAATGGGAAACACACAGGCAAAGCCGGCCTTCTTGGGAACTGCACTGAAGCATTTTAGAAAGGGTTTACAGGAGACGATGCAGTAACTATGTCTCTGAGGAGATTGAGAACTTTGTGTGAGCAGGAATGACCCAAATGTGTTGTTGTTTAGGCCATTGTGGTATCCTTTGAGATAAAATTAGTTTTAAATCTGTTATTAAAATTCAAATGTTCAAAGATTATAAAACTGCCACCTCTGTAATATTCTAAATTTGCTAGATTTGACTTTGAGCTTATGTTCTTGATTTTAAGCCTCTGAATTCTTTTTTTTTTTTTTTTACTTTTTTTTTTTTTTTAGCCTCTGAATTCTTGAGATCTAGAGAGCAGCTATGGTGAGGCTTAAGAGACATGCTTCCCATACTTAGGCCAGCAGCTACAGGGCACAGTTTAGCCTTAGTGTCCCCTTCTTCCCTGTCCCCTGGCTATTCTGAAAGAAACTGAATGTTTCTGTTTCCTGATTTCTGTCTTGAACTCTGTGCCTGGTAAATGAATTAAGGACAAGGTCCTGTCCTTTGCAACCATCTTTGATGCCATATGGCCATGTGAGACTCAGGGGAACAATGAAAAGACATCAGAAATTATGCCTATGTTGTGGTTTCAGAAAAGTTTTCAGTAACTTAAAACCCTAAAGTCATGTTACATTCCATGAAATGTCTCTCATTTGCAAAATGTAATAACATGGGTGTTTAGATTGTTTGAGAAACTGAGTCTTTGTCAAAGAATAAGATTCTTGCCTTTTAAACCTTCTAATTATCAGAAGGAATAAACTTCGTAGTAAACTGTGATCCTGTTTTGTGAAGTGTTTTTTTGAGAATAATAAAAATTAGACAGAAAAGAAAATGGCATTGTGTAAGAAAGGATCTTGTGTGGTAAATTTTGTCCTGAGCAGAATGGTTATTTAAGAAAATGAAAGACAGGGCAAACCAAAAAGTTTAGAATGTTTGTGAATTCTCTGTGCAGGTTGAATAAGGCTCATAAAAGGAAATTTGCCTTTAGAATTTTTTAGCTTGTAATTCTATTTGAACAAATGTTTTAAGCCTTTGATACTCAACAAACCTTTCAAAATCAAAACTCTAAATTTGGTCTTTTGAAATATAAAATCTGAGAAAGACATATGAGGCTTATTGGTATGTTAAAAATGTATAGGAAATACTGTCAAATATGAAATGGCAATAATTTTAATTCATCTCAAAGCTTTTTGTAACTGGCTAAATCCAAAGTTTGTCCTTCAAGGAAAGCAGTAGAAAAGGCTAGCAAGTTCTCTTGAATTCAAATTTCTGATGACTTTGGAGATTAAATGCCACTGGACTATAAGCAAACTTCCAGGACTTTAATTAGAAAACTAACATGTCATGAGTGTTGCTAACCTAACTTCAAACAGAACAGAAATCTGTTACATTGAACCGAGCAGATTTGTTATGACTTTTATTTTTTTGAGACAGAGCCTCAAGCTGTTGCCCTGGATAGAGTGCTGTGGTATCACAGCTTACAGCAACTTCCAACTCCTGGGCTCAAGCGATTCTCTGGCCTCCTCCTCCCAAGTAGCTGGGACTACAGGCACCCGCCACAATGCCCAGCTATTGTTTGGTTGCAGCTGTCATTGTTTGGTGGCCATGGGCTGGATTCAAACCCACCAGCTCAGGTGTACGTGGCTGGCACCTTAGCCAATTGAGCCACAGGCATGGAGCCTGTTATGGCTTTTTGTTTGAAACATTGCTGAGTCTGTGTTCTGTTTTCCAGAAGCCAAGAAAACCATTTCCTATCTTTTAAGCTTTTTGTAGCTTTTGGCAATGTATGTATTTCTAAGAAAAATTTAAAACATTTTTTTGCTCTCCTTGATTTCTCCAGAATTTGAAAATCATTTGTAAGTATTCTTAATTTCTGACAATACAGTTATTTGCATAAGTTCAATAAAAATCTGTTTTCTATAGGACATGATGAAGGCACTGGTTATTTTACCAAGGTTTTGACTAGAATAGCATTTTCAGAGGTGTCCAGAATGTGTTAAAGAATTTAGGTTGACTTTATTTATTTATTTATTTTTGAGACAGAGCCTCAAGCATGGGTAAAGTGCTATGGCATCACAGCTTACAGCAACTCCTGGGCTCAAGCGAGTCTCTTGCCTCCACCTCCCAAGTAGCTGGGACTACAGGCGCCCACCACAATGCCCAGCTATTTTTTGGTTTCAGCCATCATTGTTGTTTGGCAGGCCTGGGCTGGATTCAAACCCGCCAGCTCAGGTGTATGTGGCTGGCGCCTTAGCCACTTGAGCCACAGGCACCAAGCCTAAGGTTGACTTTATAAGGCCAATAAAAAAGCCTGCTGGAAAGACTGGCCGAATACCTCACCAATAACATTTCTGGGTCAGTTGTGAGTAAAGTTTACTTTCTGACAGGTCCAGGAATCAGAATGTGCTTGGGGACCTCAAGAGAAGAGGAATTTACCCAACGCATACAGGTATCTAATGGCACAGATGAAACCTGAGCTCATGGAAGGCTTTCAAGTCTAACCTGAGATTCCTTATAAAAGGTTCCAGCAAATCCTGTTTCAAAAGGAAGAAAAGCCTAGATAGCCAATAATTGTTTTTTTCTATAATTATTCTATTTTACACTTCTCATTCTGAGAATGTTCTTTTTCATGAAACAACAGTTAGCTGGTAAAAATTATGTTTTTAATATTCCCCTACATATGATTTCTATCGTCTACATTTGACATTTATCTTCTTAAGAATTAAATGGGCTTATTTTAAATATTTTAAACACTTGTCATAAACTACAGAGATAATTAAGAGTTGAGGTACACTGGTTAATGATCGAAATGGTATGCCCAGAGGAAAAGCAAGCATTATTAAATATAAATGCAAGCCTTACCAATACAAACTGAACCATTTTTCCTCAATAAAAAATGTCCAAAAAAAGGTCTCGGGGTGGCACCTGTGGCTCAAAGGAGTAGGGCGCTGGCCCCATATGCTGGAGGTGGTGGGTTCAAACCCAGCCCCAGCCAAAAACTACAAAAAAAAAAAAAGGTCTCATTCTAGAAAGATTTATCACTTCCAATCATGGTGAAAGGAACTTGAGTAATTTACCATTTTCTTTTCTACTGTGTCTTAGAGATACAAATGGTGTCTGAAACAAAGAATGGCATGTGCAGAATGTAATTCTGTAGTGGAAGTATGGAGGTTGATTGTTGAGATCAGTGAACTCTCTGAGTATTAAATGATTGCATCTCTATTATTTATATAGAACATTGGTCCAGTAACACAAAAATAGAGAACAACATCTGAAGATTTATCTCATTCCATGTCTGGGGATAAAGGATTAACTGTTCTGTCCATTATTTTCTGCAGGTAAGTCCTTGTTCACATTGAAATCTGATCACTTAGATTCTGGCATTTTTCCAAGCTACTGTATAAAGAGGATGCTGAGGGCCATCATTATACAACACACTGCAACATAAGGACTTTTCTATTCACCAATTCTGGCCTACTTCCAAAATATATCCAACAGTCCAGTTTGATTTCTGTCCAGGAGGCTGGGTGCCAATAATCAGATATAGGCACAGGTACATATAAGCTGCAAGGTTATAGTCAATAGACTCTGAAAATTGAAAAGGGCAGACATCATGAGGCCAGCAGTGCCCCAGCCACCATGGCTAATAATTATTATTGCTGTACTTTATACAAATAATCAGACTCAGTATACTGAAAGTACAGTTTATTGTGGCAATTAAATGAGTTCTGCTATAATTTGTTTTAGTAAAGTGAGAAAAGAGAAAAACATGGTTCAAAAGGAAAAAAACAGTGGCCCACCTGTATTAGATTCCAGCCTTGTCTAAAATGCCAGCTCATAAAATGAGACAAAGATGTTTAAACTGATCTGTTAAATAGGACTAAGAGGCTGGCTAAAGAATATAGAATTATATACTGTAGTCATATTTGCAGAGGGAACTGGGAGGAAAACTATAGGACAGATCAGAAATACTTCTGTGCTTTAGATTTCACAGAAAAGTGGTGTGAGATCAACTGTGAAAGGTGAAAATGTATGATAGAAGGCACCTGAGACAATGAGGATGGCAGCAAAAGAAAGATCGTCCTCAAAAAAAGAGTAGTGGAGAGGGTGGTGCCTGTGGCTCAAGGAGTAGGTATATGGCCCCATATACCAGAGGTGGTGAGTTCAAACCCAGCCCTGGCCAAAAACTGTAAATAAAAAAAAAAAAGCAGTGCAGACAGATTGCTCTGTGGGTCAGTGTAACCCCTGGAGCTCGTCTTGCAAATTAATAACCAAATGAAAGTCACATGAGGCATAGTAAAGAAAAACCCAGACATTGACCATGTCCCAGTACAGACTTGGAATGGATAAAGCCCTCAAAACCTGTAGAGGGACTGGTTTTCAACCCTTAGAGAATTTAAAAACCTTACTAGAAGGAGTACTAGTCATCATCAGAGTTATCTTACTTATTCCCTGTCTCCTCCCACTAGTAGTCAGGGCTGTATACTGGATAATCGGGACAGATGTCAATCAGAAAAAAAACCAAAACTGTACCACACTGTTCTATATGAAACATTACCGGCTTCTGCAGCAGCAAGCTGATATTAAAATATCTATGGGGTCTTAAAAGTGGGGACTGAGAGAGGATACACAGAAAAAGTAAGGTCTAAGAGAACAGAGGCGTTCTCAAGGAGACCCCAAGGATACACCTATGAGGTCCCCCCCCATGGTGACTCAGCTCTTAGGAATCCGTAGAAACCTAACTTCCTAAGACCTGGAAACTAATGCTTGCTTCCGCCTCTGCAAAACCAGTGTTCTGTAAAAGCTGGAGCCAGCTTCTCCAGCTTGACGCAAAATGACCAATGAGAAAGGTACCCATGGGCCAGAACTTTTCCACTGGAGACAAAAAGAAGACTGAGCCAGTTGGGGAGTGTGGCCATTTTGAAACTTCTGTGCCACTGCTCTGCAGCCTGAAATAAAACCCTTATTCTTTTTGTTTGTTTGTTTTGTTTTGTTGAGACAGAGTCTCACTATGTTGCCCTCGGTAGAGTGCTGTGGCATCACAGCTCACAGCAACCTCAAACTCTTGGGCTTAAGCAATTCTTTGCCTCAGCCTCCCAGTAGCTGGGACTACAGGTGCCTGCCACAATGCCTGGCTATTTTTTTTGTTATTGTTGTCGTTGTTGTTTAGCAGGCCCTGGCCGGATTCAAACCCACCAGCCCCAGTGCATGTGGCCGGTGCCCAACCACTGAGCTATGGGTGCTGAACCGAAGCCCTTGTTCTTTTAAACACAATGTTTGGGTGCTCTTCTCTCCATTGGGCCTCATCTTCCTGCAACGCTGACATGGAGAGCCCTATGGCTCCGAGGTTCTACCAAAGACCATGAGCCAGTGACCCTCAAGGAGGAAGCCAATTCCTGTTTTTCCCACTGCCTGTGGATAACAGGGGGCCACATGGGCCAAGGAGGCACAGGGCCTGACCACTCTCTTTGGGACTATAGGCCACTGGAGATCTGCCTAACTATCAGGGTTTCCGAGAGGATCTGGGACAAGGGAGCAGAGTTACCCAACCCTGCTGAAAACCTGACTCAGGAGGCAGCCATGGAGTGGACACAAATCCTTGGACATTGCAGCCTTTGGGAAACATGGATTCTCCCCAAGCCACTGTGTCCTGAGGCCTCAACACTCAGAAAGAGGCCTGAGGAGACGCAGTTTAGGATTGCTGACTGCAGGAAAGAGACCTGGAACAAGGTCCCAGGGTGAGGGTAGGGGTCAGGATGCAGTGCAGGGGCTGCGTGGAGCCTGCAGTTCTGAAGGCTCCAGGCTGGGAGGGGGCCCTGTAGCCTAAATTACCCCTCAGCTGCAGTCATGAAAGCACTAGGGAGAAAGATAGAAACTTAAAAAAGAGACATTCATTAAAAAAAAAAAAAGATAATTGATTAAACTACTGTAGAAAATCACAACAAAGCAAGTGTTTGAAACGTAAAAGACTGTAAGAGCCACTTCTGAAATAGCCTTTTCTGAATGAACGATAACCAGGGTGGTGACTCACTCCAGGAGAGAGAGCGTCACACAGCAGTGTGCCTTCCAGGCCCTCCCTCCCCTCACCAGGAGGCCTGCATTCCCAGAGACAAAGGCCCAGGAGGCGGACTTGACTCTGGACTTGACTCTGCCTCTTGAACACCACATCTGCCAGGGCCCGGATGTGGGTCAGGCTGGAGAAGGGCCAGTGGGGAGGGAGGAAGGAGATGTGCAGAGCTGAGGATGGACTCACCAGCCTTGGACCCACAAGGGCATTGGGAATCAAGGTTGGAACTATCAGATAAAATATAGGATGTCCACGGGAATCAAGGCTGGAACTACCAGATAAAATATAGGATGTCCACAGGAATCAAGGCTGGAACTACCAGATAAAATATAGGATGTCCACTTCTTTTTTTTTTATTTTTATTTTTTGAGACAGAGCCTCAAGCCATGGCCCAGGGTATAGTGTTGTGGCATCACAGCTCACAGTAACCGCCAACTCCTGGCTTAAGCCTCCCAAGTAGCTGTGACTACAGGCGCCTGTCACAAGGCCCAGCTATTTTTTGGTTGTAGTTGTCATTGTTGTTTGGCAGGCCCAGGCTGGATTCGAACCCGCCAGCTCTGGTGTATGTGGCTGGCACCTTAGCCGCTTGAGCTACAGGCGCTGAGCTGAGGATGTCCACTTCTACTTGACTTTGAGATAGACAATTTTTATACTGCAAGACTATCCCAAGCAATATTTGTGATATCCTTATACTAAAATATTCTTCAGTTTCTATTTGAAATTCAAATTTAGCTAAGCATCTTTCATTTTTATTTGCAATGTCTGGCAACCATAGCCTGGCAGCAAATGCCTGCCCACTGGGCAGAAGGTAGGCAAACTAGGGCTGGGAAGTCTCAGGAAACAGACATCACCCACAGGTGGGAAAACCTCCCTGTGATTATGTTGATGGAATTTCTTTGCAGGAGGTCCTGGGACAAAGATCAGTGATACAATAGGATCTATTAGATAGAAAGGAATGAAAGGCCCCAGAACCTCTGGGGGGGGGGGGGCCCTGAGTAAAAGATCCCTGGGGGGTCTTTGTCTAGGGGTTATATACTGTTTTTAAATTGGGAGGAGAATTGAGAATTATGCTTGGCCAGGACTAGACAGACCAAAGACACCTTTTCAATGTCGATTAGCAAAGAGTGTATTAACAAATGAATGCAGTCTGTCTATCTCTGGGCAAAAGTGACTGGAAGTCCACCCGAGAAGAGGCCTGGTCGATATGAAATACTGGCAAAATTGCTTTTCTCCTCTCTTGCTAGTATCCAGAGAGTACAGTTTGGAGGGAAAAAGTCTGTTTTCCCAGGCCTAGAAAACAAAGGTCCCTGTCCAGCCCCAAATGGCGGAACCCTGTATCAATTTCTCCAGTTTATGGTACAAAGTAGGTCACCCACCTTTCCAAAATTCAGCTCAGATGTTCTTGCTCCATCACTGAGTCTGCATTTCTGTCTTGTGCAAGCTGGAGGGCACTGCGGTGCCCAAAGAATTTGGAGGGACATACACAGTGAGCAGACAGGCTATAATACCAGGAGCTCTCCCCCTGCGGTATTCCTGGGGGTGGGGATCCACTGCTCTCCCTCTCACCAGGCCCTTCCAGGTGGCTCTTGGGATTTGGAGGAGGCAGGAGTCTGTGCCCCATCACCCTGCAAAATCCTCAGTGCCTCAT
>NW_003852528.1:2789857-2791899 GCF_000181295.1 Otolemur garnettii | reverse complement strand
AAAAAAAAAAGTATGTAACACATTATTATCGACTATAGTCACATGTGTATAAAAGCTTTCCAGAATTTATTCATCCTGGCCGAGTGAAATTTTGTGGCCCTTGACGAACTCTCCGCATTTCACTCAGGCTCCCTTCAGTCAACTCCCGGCAACCACCGTTCTATTCTCTGCTTCTGGGTTCAACTTGTTTGGATTTCAATATTTGTCTCTCTGTGCCTGGCTTATTTCACTTTAACACCATGTTGTCAGATCTTTATTGTCACAAATGACAGAATCTTCTTCTTCTGTAAGGATGAATGGTGTTCTGTTGTGTACACACCCCCCATTTTCTTTATTCTTCCATCTACCAATAGTTGCTTAATTTCTTTCTGTATCTTGGCTGTTGTTAATATTGCTGCAGTGTACATGGGAGTGTGGAAATCTCTTCCACATACTGATTTCACAGACGTTGGGGAGCCTGTATCTGGCTCCCAAATGGCCACACTAATTTACCTTCTCTCAATGCTATACAAGCTTCCCTCCTTGCAACACTTGCTATCTTTTGTCATTTCCGCACCCCCCAAAGGTTAATATAAGGGTACATACAATTAGGTTACATTATTTTTATTTGTTAGAAAAAGTCCATTATGAAAAACACAAAAGATAGGAGTTCAGTAAACCCCACCTTTTGTCTCTTTGATAATAGTCATTCTGTAGGTGTGAAGTAAGATCTCACGGTGGTTGTGATTTACAGTTTCCTGATGATTAGTGATATTGAGCATTTTTCACATACCTATTGACCATTTTTGTATGTCTTCTTCTGAGAAATGTCCAGTCAGGCCATTTGCCTATTTTTTTTTTTTTTTTTTGAGACAGAGTCTAAAGCTGTTGCCCTGGGTAGAGGGCCATGGCATCATCATGGCTCACAGCAACCTCCAACTCTTGGGCTCAGACTATCCTGTTGCCTCAGTTTTTCTGTTTTTAGTAGAAATAGGATCTTGCTGCTCAGGCTGGTCTTAAACACGTGAGCTCAAGTAATCCACCCGCCTCGGCCTCCCAGAGTGCTAGGATTACAGGCATCAACCACCTCTCCCATTTGCCCATTTTTGAATTGGTTTATTTGTTTCTTTGCTGTCGAGTGGTTTAAGTTCATTATATATTCTCAATGTTAACGCCTTGTCAGATGTATAGTGTGCAAATTTTTCTCCCATTCTGTAGGTTGTCTTGTCACTGTTTATTGTTTCCTCTGCTGTGCAAAAGCTTCTTAGTTTGATGTAATCCTGTTTATCTACTTGTGCTTTTGTAACTTGTACTTTTAGAGTCATTGCCTACACCAATGTCAAGAAGATCTTTCCCCGTTTTCTTCTATTTTCTTTTAGTAGTTTTACAGGTTGTGGTTTTATACTAAAACTTGAATCTGGGGGTGCTCATACTCAGTCGGTAGGGTGCTGGCCACATACGCTAAGGCTGGTGGGTTCAAACTAGCCTGGGTCACCTAAAATAACAATGACAACTACAAAAACAACAACAAAAATAGCCAGGCATTGTGGTGGGCACCCATAGTCTCAGCTACTTTGGGAGGCTGAGGCAAAAGAATTGCTTAAGCACAAGAGTTGGAGGTTGCTGTGGGCTGTGACACCACAGCACTCTACCCGAGGTGACAGCTTGAGACTGTCTCCAAA
Organism: Otolemur garnettii; assembly: GCF_000181295.1. Taxonomy (NCBI): domain Eukaryota; kingdom Metazoa; phylum Chordata; class Mammalia; order Primates; family Galagidae; genus Otolemur; species Otolemur garnettii. The sequence goes on along the minus strand of NW_003852528.1, from coordinate 2,790,238 downwards.
AAAAAAAAAAAAAAGACTTGAATCTATTTTGAGTTGGTTTTTGTATGTGGTATGAGATAAGGGGCAAATTTCACTGTTTTGCATGTGAATATCCAGGACTCCCAACACTGTTCACTGAGGATACTGTCCTTTCCCCATCGTGTGATCTTGGCACCTTGAAGATCAGCTGACTGAGTTCTCCTACCTGAAACATCCCAACCCTCACCCCTGGAAGCCTGCAGGTGTCTTCTTCTGGCCACTTGGGCCCTCCTCAGATGCTCCCATGATGCCTCAGGGCTTCCTCTGGGCCAGTGCTTAAACGGGAGTATGTAAGGAGTATGTAAGGACTATGTAAGGAGCATGTAAGGAGTATGTAAGGACTATGTAAGGAGTATGTAAGGA
>NW_003852528.1:2781398-2787688 GCF_000181295.1 Otolemur garnettii | reverse complement strand
CTAAATTGAGATTTTGGAGCTGAATTCCCACTAACCAGCTGAACAGAAACCCCCAATGATTGGAAAGGGAGAACTGAAAGCCACCCCACCACCACCACCACCACCACCACCACCACCATGCCACTTGCAGTCCTGGGACAACTCTGAGAGCTTTTATCAGTGGCTGCCAGCAGGGGGCGCGGTCTCAGACACCTGAAAGGACAGTGGAACCGGATGGTGGTTGCTGGGGTTACAGAGACAGTGGACCATGGCCATGAAAGGCTGGGGGTGAGAGTCAGAGAACCTCCTTGGCAGCACATAATGCTGCCAGACCAGAGAGGCTGACAGGTGACGCCTCAGACCAGAAGCAGAACAAGCGCGATTATGGTAAAAAGTGGCAGTCAGCCTGGGAGCCAGGAAGACCTGACGTGCAGAGAGCTAAGAAGATGGTTAATAGAGCTGTAGGGCCAGATGGACGGGCAGTCAGTAAGGGGACTGCTTGATTCATACAACTGAAAGAAGTCAAAGATGGGTGCGCAGGAGTCTCACCAAGTAGCTGCCCTAACACGCTGGCATGCTCTCTCACCTGCTCTCAGACCTGAAGCCCAGTGACTGAAGGAAGGGCCAGGCTCCAAGTATCCCAGTCAAAATCCTCCTAGCCTTTCCCCAAAAGGACCTCAGATCACTCATTCAGAGAACTGCTAACAGAGGAAATATCCAAACATTTCAAAAACTGTTGAACACAGAAACCTGGAAATACAAAACATCTTCTCAAACCCTGTTAGAGAGAGGCAGATGGGGTCAGGTGATGGAGAGAGTCTTGGCCAAGGTTTAGATTTGGAAAGGTCCACTGGGCCCATGATCTGCCACCCAGTGGTCATTTCCCAAGTCCTCAGATACATAATTGAAATGGATGTTTGGCAGGTGGGGTGACCCCATGTTGGCCAGATACTTTGGACTGTAGACTAAGAGCTGTAGTCATGGGGAGAGCTGAGTGGGGCTGAGCCAAGATAGTAAAGAAAAAACACTATCGCAGGCTGGAGAGAATGACAGCAACTGTGGGTGGACTATATCCCAGTCTTAAAGCCTGAAGAGTGCAGGTATACTTTCCACAATCATCTAGCCATTTAATTAGTCTGTCAAACCCCTACAAAAACCAAGGAGATCCTGAAAATTAACAGTAGATCACTGCAAACCACAGTAAGTGGTAGCATCAATCAAGCTTTGCTTGAGTAGCTTTGCTTGAGTAGATCAGCAGTCTCAAGTTCACAGCATGAAGCCAATACTTTCATTTCCCAAAGAAGGGCAGTTCACATTCACTTGGAATGGTAAGAGTATAAACCAGTGCTCTTGCCCCAGGGCTGTGCTAACTCTTCCCGCTGCTTTAACAGTCGAGATGGACTGAACACTGCACAGCGCCACACTGGCCCAGTGCACTGGTATCATATTAATTCAACTGGGTGCACAGTTTAAAGGGGAAGACTATTGGTGGCCTTGGTGAGGTGCATGTGTTGCTAAGAGTAGGAGAGAAACCCTATGAAGATTTGAGGGCTGTTGCATCAATGAAGTTGTTAGGGGTCCAGTGGCTTGGGGCATGACAGATATCTCCAAATCAAAGGCTGAGGACTGCAGCTTGTACTTCCTTCCACTAAATGTCCTTCCTACCACTTTACCACAATGGCTTTTGGTAGCCTGTTTGGGTTCTGGAGCCAGCACGAGCCACACATGGGAATACCTCTCTGTCACAGCTTCCCAGTGGTGTGAATGCTGCCAACTCCAAGTGAGGCCAGAGCAAGGAGGACCTTGGTGGCAGGTGCAGCCTGTGGCACTAGCAGCCCAATTGCTTAGGCCATATGATCTGGAAGGCTCTATGGTTCTAGAGGTATCTATGGTGGGGAAAGATGCCATGTTGCTTTGAACCACTAAGTGTGTGGTAACTTTACAGCAAGTCCCAGCAGTAGAATCACAAAATAGATCCCTAGGATCCTGGAGCAAGGCCATGGTGTCTCCAGCTAAGGAAAATGGCTGTGTCCTGCCTCTGTGCCCTAGCCGAGCAGGAGTGCCTAATCACAAGACACCATGTGACAATGATGCCCTTAAAGCTGTCCATCTTGAGCTGGGTTCCCCAAGTCCCTCCAAGTCCTAGATTGGGAATACCCAACAGAATCCAATACGAGATGCTACAGGTACATCCAGGACCAGGACAAGCAGGGCCAGAGCCACGAGCAAACTGTGCCAGCCCTCCTATCATCCACCCCTGTTACACCACGGCCTGTGGCTCCCCTCCCCGTGGCTGGGCAGGGAGGTGTCACTTGTGAACAGCTGATGGAGAAGGAAAAGGGCCGAGCTTGGTTCGTGGATGTGTGGGCTCAGTGTGGGCTGAACCCATGCCTGGAAACAAGTACAGCACAACCGCCCCTCTCAGGGGTCTGCCACCAGTGCTGGTGAGAGGATGCCTCTCCCAGCCTCTGCTGAAACAAATTTCTGTAAACCTAGGAAGTCAAAATGACACAACTTTAATATGTCACAATTCTCAAAGTTAGAAGTCTAAAATGGTCTCACTGGGCTAAAGTCAAGGTGCTGTCAGGGCCATGCTCCTTCTGGAGATTCCAGAGGACAACTTGTTTTCTTGCCTTTTCTGGATTCTAGAAACTGCCCGTGTAGTGTCCCTGGCCTCTGGGGTCCTTTCTAGCAATTCATCATTTCCACATCTGCTTCAGGCATTGTGCCTCCTTCCCTGAGTCTGGGCATTCCGCCTCCCTCTTTCACTTGTTAGGACATTTCCGGTTACGTTGGGCCATGCAAACAACCCAGGGTCACGTTCCTATCTGAAGATCCCCTATTTATTTATATATTTTAATTTTTTATTTCTTTAGAAACATACTCTTGCCCTGTTGCCCAGGCTGTAATGCAGTGGCATAATCACAGCTCGCTGCAGCCTTGAACTCCTGGGCTCAAGTCATCCTCCTAAGTCAAGCTCCCAAGTAGCTAGGACTACATGCTTGCAATACCACACCTGGGTACTTTATTTTTTGTAGAGACGGGGGTCTCTGTATGTTGTCCGGGCTCATCTTAAACTGCTGGTCTCAAACAATCTTTCCACCTCAACCTCCCAAAGTGCTGGGATCAAAACCTCCAATTTATTAATCCCAGCTACTTGGGAGGCTGAGGCAAGAGAATCACTTAAGCCCAGGAGTTTGAGGATGCTGTGAGCTGTGATGCCACAGTACTCTACAAAGGTTGACATAGTGAGACTCTGTCTCAACTACAACAAAAAAAATCTGGCTCAGCGCCTATAGCTCAACCGGCTAAGGCGCCAGCCACGTACACCTAAGGTGGTGGGTTCGAATCCCCAGCCCGGACCCGCCAAACAACAATGAGGGCTGCAACAAAAAAAAAAAAAAAAAAAAAAAAAAAAAAAAATAGCCGGGGGTGTTGTGGCAGGCGCCTGTGGTCCCAGCTACTTGGGAGTCGGAGGCAGGAGACTCACTTGAGCCCAGGAGTTGGAGGTTGCTGTGAGCCGTGATGCCATGGCACTCTACCCAGGGGGATGCCACAGTACTCTACAAAGGTTGACATAGTGAGACTCCGTCTCAAAAAAAAAAAAAATCTTCTATTTATTGCCATCTGCAAAGTCCCTTTTACCATGTACCATAAGATATTCATGGCCTCTAGGTTGAGGGCATGGACACCTTTGGGAAGGCCTTTACTCTGCCCACCACACTGAGGCACACACTCGGCTGTCTATTTTGTGTAGAGAGAAGTGGTTAGAGGTAAGAATATATTCAGACCCACAGGCAGTGGCAAAAGGCTTGGCCACTACTGGTCTGGGTGGGAAATTCAAAGGTCGGCGGCAGAAGTTTTGTGGGAGAGTTGTGCGTGCAGATAGACCCATGGGGTGGGCGAGTGTGAAGGTGTTTGTACCCCATGCTAGCATCACCAGAGAGCCCCACAGAAGAGGCACTAATGGCCCAGAAGGCCGGTGATTTGACCGGTTGAAATCAGCCTAGCTCTGTCACTGGCCAGTCAGTGGGTAGCAGTGGCAGGAGGGATGTAGGATGGGCCCCATCCTAAGGGAGGTAATGCTTCATCACTGGCCCCAGTACATGTTCCAGATATGGGGTTCTCTTTCCTGCCCTTGTGGACGCTATCTGGAGGTTTATAGAATGTTTGATCCACAGATATGGGACACCACTTCACATTGCTTTGGACCAAAACACTCACTTCATAGCAGAAGAGATGGGCGTTGGGCACATGACCATGGGATCTGCTAGGTCTATTACACACCACCCCATTCAGAGGCTGCCAAAGTGAGTGATGGAGTGGGGCTCCTGCAGGCTCCGCTGCGTAAGAACATACCTTCAGACAGTGACCACCACAAGTCACTGTCTCCAGCGGGTGAAATGCACAGGTCTGGGAACCAAGGGTAGAAGCAGGACTAGCCCTCGACCTTCCCTTCCAGGGACCCATTTGGACTTCTCACCCCATCCATGCTGGGCTTTGAAGGTCCAGAGGCCTGGTCCCCACAGGGGGACATTTCTACCAGGGGACACAGCAAGGGGTCCGTTGGACTGTAAGTTATGGCTATCACTGGTCGTTTCGGGCTGTTTGTGCCGAAGTACCAGAAGGCAAGGAAGGAGTTGGTGTCCTGCAGGGTAGGTGCCTCCAACCAGCAGGAGCCCGTGGGGCTCTAGAACAGGGGTGAGCAGAAGAAAGATGGCACCCAGTGGACCTTGAGGCATCTCCTGGTACTGTCCTGCCAAGCTTTGGTAGAAAATGGGAAAGTACCATAGTTAAGCCTGAGGAGGGTGGGGCGGCCAGGGTGCGGGTCTGTGGCGACCAGGATGAGGGTCTGCGACCTCCCACCAGGTAAGTGGCTGAGGTGTTCACAGAGGGAGTGAGGAATCTCGACTGTAAAATAGGTGCTGAGAATGGTGGAGACCTCAATGCCAGCTTCCCCGGCAGGCTGTGCTCCACCCACTAGGCCAGAAAGGGACGAACAGGAATCCCAGAGGAGATGCTTCCAGATGGGAGCCTGGAAATTTTCCAGAAAGAAAGGAGGTGAGATTTCACTGGAGAACCATGGCCGAACCGTCTTCCCACCTGCTAAGACTAAACCTGGCTGAACCGGAGACTCTTTCAGATCCGCTATACAAACCAAACAAAGGCCTTGTCTGCTACACAAAGGTTGTTATTGAAAGTGGGTCAGTCTTTTGATGCCAGTGAAAGATGCCAGTCCCTGGTGAGAGGCACACAACACACACACACACACCCTGGGCCATGCAGCTGTAGGCCCACAGCCACCAAGGACAGACCCAGCTCCCCGAGGTGTCACTCGGCCATGGCCTGAGCACCCTCCTAGTCTCTGGGGGAGGCCCAGGAAGCAGAGGTGCAGGGTGTGCTGAAGGCAAGCTTACCTCCAGAGTCACATAAACTCTGCCTGAAAACCTGATGTCCTGCATACTGGGGGGGAGGGAGAAGCTGGGGTAAAAGAGTGAAATACAAAACAAAACAAAACTTGGAAAAAGGAAAAATAATTCTTACTTGGGGTGAGTTCTGAACTGTTTTAGAGAATGTTCCTCAACCTTTATCCCAAAGTGACAAGAACTTAATTCCCAGAACAAAAAGCCTCCCATGCCCCAGGCACAGGGTGCCATCACAAGCTGCCTAAAAGGGCAGTGGCACCGTGAGTTTTGAGTTTCAGAAAAACCTACAAGTCCCAGGCGGGCAGATGGGGAGGATAAGGAAGAACAGAAACTGGAGAACCAGAGTGGGAGGCCTCCTGAGACCCGAGCTGCTATTCTCAGGTGTGAACAGAAATGAAGCAGGCTCAGGGCACGGGGCCAGGCAAGTCCTTGCACCCTGTGCCTGGCGGTCTCTAATCAACCCCAGCCTCACCCTTATTTCTGTGTCCACACCTGCGTGACTCACAGACACACAGGGCCTGGGCCTAACTGTCACACATGGGGGACCATGAGCTCTGGGGAGGCACAGGCCCACGCTCACACCTGGGCACCTCTGGACATCACAGGGAGAGGGCCCTGTAGAGCCCCTGGAGCACCTGCTCCTCCAAGGACACTGGGTGGGGCCCAGAGCCCTGAGCAGGAGCAGGGCCACCTCCTCACTGCCCTGGCTCCCCCAGGAAGGGGGATGCTCAGCCTTCCAACAAACACCCTAAGAAGGTTTAACAAAACCCCAAGTGAGAAAGAGAGCACTGGAGTTGGCAGCACCCGACTGCTTGCACAAGCGAAGCAGAAAGATCACCCCAGAGCCTGGAGACCCCCACCGGCCTGCAGGAGCACGAGCTCCCC
>NW_003852528.1:2780504-2781327 GCF_000181295.1 Otolemur garnettii | reverse complement strand
TCCTATGCTTGCTTGACTGTGCAGTATAAGACGCAGACCAGGAAAAGCACAAATTCTGCTTTGTCTTTTGGCAATACTGTCACTTCAGCTTTCTACTTGTTTCACAGATACGTCCATGTCCCTTGTTTTGTTTTATACCTTGCAGTGGCATTTTACCCCCACACACTGCATGGATCCCCTGCCAGCTGAACTCGAACAGCCCTCACCCTGTCTGTTACCCTCACAGTTGCCCTGGTCTGGGTCAAGTTGTTTTCTGAGATTTATTTCCTTGTTGGGATCATCAGGCTTTTGCTCTCCAGACACTTGATTTTTTTATAGTTTCTGCAAAGGTTTGGATGATAAGTATAGTCTCAGTAACTCTCTAGCAGCAGTTGTTCAAAATAGCATTGAACATTGGGTTTTGTTCACGGGCTCCTCACAGTATGAAGAACTCGGGGCTTTTGCTTTTTACTTCTCTGGCTCTGCTTCTCCACCTCTGTTCACAAAGCTTTGGAACTGATGCTAATATCCTATTCAAAATACACTTTCAAAATGGATTTTTAATCTTACATTTAATAGGTGACAACATTTAAAACCATGTTACATTTTCTAATTGTAAAATGCTTGTCGTAATATATAAATCTATATCAAGGAATTCATAACTTATTTATATAACATATAAAAATGCTCATCATAGAATACATGAAGGATATCCAAAAAATATAAAGAAGAAAACTAGGCTTGGCACCTGTGGCTCAGGTGGCTAGGGCGCCAGCCACATACACCTAAGGTGGTGGGTTCAAATCTAGCCCAGGCCCACCAAACAACAATGACGGCTGCAACC
>NW_003852528.1:2778807-2780334 GCF_000181295.1 Otolemur garnettii | reverse complement strand
AAAAAAAAAAAAGAAGAAAACTAATGTCACTTGTATCCCACCACCCAGAGGACAGCCCCGGGAAAGTAGGAAACTTCCTTTCTGCTATTCTTCTACAAATGGACTTTCACGAACGCACTCCTGTGAAGACACAACTATTAACTTATGTACCTCATCTATAAGGCAAGTCATTGAGGGTACAGGAAACCAGGTTACACTGATTGCATTTGTTAGGTAAACTCCCTCTTACAATCATGTCTTGCCCCCAAAAGGTGTGGCACACACCAAGACCCCACCCCATCCCTCCTTCTCTCTCTCTGCTCTTCATTTCCCCCACCCCCTCCTTCATTCTCTCTCTGCTCTCCCCTTCCCTCACCCCTACCATGTCATTAATTGTCATTAATTGTCCTCATATCAAAATTGAGTACATAGGATTCATGTTTCTTGTGATGTTTTACTAAGAATAATGTGTTCCACTTCCATCCAGGTTAGTACAAAGGCTGTAAAGTCTCCATTTTTTAAATGGCTGAATAGTATTCCATGGTATACATATACCACAGCTTGTTAATCCATTCCTGGATTAGTGGGCATTTAGGCTGTTTCCACATTTCGGCGATTGTAAATTGAGCTACAATAAGCAGTTTAGTGCACGTGTCCTTATGATAAAAGGATTTTTTTTCCTTCTGGGTAGATGCCCAGTAATGGGATTGCAGGATCAAATGGGAGGTCTAGCTTGAGTTCTTTGAGGGTTCTCCATACTTCCCTCCAAAAAAGGTTGTATTAGTTTGCAGTCCCACCAGCAGTTTAAAAGTGTTCCCTTCTCTCCACATCCACACCAGTATCTGCAGTTTGAGATTTTGTGACGTGGGCCATTCTCGCTGGGGTTAGATGGCATCTCAGGGTGGTTTTGATTTGCATTTCTCTAATAATTAGGGATCATGAGCATTTTTTTAAATGTTTCCTAGCCATTTGTCTGTCTTCTTTAGAGAAGGTTCTATTCATGTCTCTTGCCCATTGATATATGGGATTGTTAGCTTTTTTCATGTGGATTAATTTGAGTTCTCTATAGATCCTAGTTATCAAGCTTTTGTCTGATTCAAAACATGCAAATATCCTTTCCCATTGTGTCGGTTGTCTGTTTGCTTTGGTCGTTGTCTCCTTAGCTGTACAGAAGCTTTTCAGTTTCATTAAGTCCCATTTATTTATTTTTGTTGTTGTTGCAATTGCCACAACAATCTTCTTCATGAAGTCTTTCCCCAGCCTGATATTTTCCAGTATTTTTCCTACACTTTCTTTGGGGATTTTTATTGTTTCATGCCTTAAATTTAAGTCCTTTATCCATTTTTAATCAATTTTTGTGAGTGGAGAAAGGTGTGGATCCAGTTTCAGTCTTTTACATGTGGATATCCAGTTCTCCCAGCACCGTTTATGGAATAGGGCATCTTTCCCCCAAGGTATGTTTTTATTTGGTTTATCAAAGATCAGGTGGTTGTAAGATGTTAGTTTCATTTCCTGGTTTTCTATTCGATTCCAAATGTCTATGTCTCT
>NW_003852528.1:2757918-2778053 GCF_000181295.1 Otolemur garnettii | reverse complement strand
ATCTGCGATGATCTGCCCAAGTCTGCCCCCAGGCTCTCTGCTCAGGGCCTTATATAGGTGTAATAGCTTAGCTGGATTGAAAATGGACCAATCAGGGATGGGCACCAGTTTTCCCTTGATTGACAGGTCCTCTAGCGCCGCTCTACTGGAGCCCCTGGGGGAAGAAATCGCCCTCTCTTGCCCCAACCTGCCGGTTTTTTGCCGGCTGCTGCCACCAAGACAGAAGTGGCAGATCCCCCAGGCCCTGCTCGGCTGAGCTGGCTGGGGTGCCACTTTTCCAGTATCAAAGGGAGTTGTGTCCTTCATGAGCCTCTCATCATAACTGTTATCGCTGTATACAAAGGCTATTGACTTGCGGACATTGATTTTATATCCTGAGACATTATTGTATTTTTTGATGACTTCCAGGAGTCTTGTGGTTGAGTCTCTGAGGTTCTCTAAGTGTAAGATCATGTCATCAGCATAGAGGGAGAGTTTGCCCTCCTCTGCTCCCATTTGGATGCCCTTTATTTCCTTGTCTTGCCTAATTGTATTGGCTAGAACTTCCAGCACTATGTTGAATAGTAATGGTGACAGAGGACAACTTTGTCTGGTTCCAGTTCTAAGAGGAAAAGCTTTCAGTTTTACTCCATTCAGTAAAATATTAGCTGTGGATTTGTCATAGATAGCTTCGATCAGTTTAAGAAATGTGCCACCTCACGCCCAGCCTCAAGCAACCCTCTTTCCTTGGCCTTCCAACACCTGGCCCTGATTATTATCCTAATGCCCAGAGGTTGAATCTTTCTTTCTAATTTGGTCTTCTCTTACCCTTATCCTGAAAGGTGAAGAAGTTTACTTAAAGAATTATTCAGTCTCAAACCAAACGATGTCATTGACACAACTAAATAATTTAGAAATAAATACCACCCATTTCAATGAAGCTGAGAGAGAATATATCATCCCATAATTCACTAGAGAGAAAAACATATGTATTTTTAATTTCTCTAGTAATGCTTGAATTGTAGGAAAAGATGGAGTGAATATCATCTAATGGGTTTTCAGGACACTCTGAATTTTTCCCTTAGCCTTAACTGGAGGTATAAGACCATAGATAAAACATTCATTTTCTAACTTTTCACAAAAATAGGTACATAGCATAGACTTTTTTTTAATACAGAGCTAAGAAGTTTACAAAGGCTACATAAATTATATTGAGCTCCTATTTCATAATCCATATTATTTTAGTTATTTTTAGTCTCTGGTCATAAGCAGCAATGCCTAAAATCAAGGGTAAAGTATCAGCTGAATAGACATTTGAATGAGAAAATGTATTTTGGGCTTGCTATTTTTATTCAGTATTTCATTTGGCAATTTATTTAGGAAATATTTGGGTTTTTATTTCCTAAAAATCAACACTTAATATTCGTTTCCTTGGGAGACAAATTTTACAAAGAAAAACAATTTTGTAGCGTAATAGGAGATTGCTGTTTTATTTAGTGTTTTTAAATGATGTTTCTTTATCCATTTCTGAGAAATAATCTTTGTCACCATACATAATTTAACTTAGGGGTGATGATCTTACTACTAATAAAACTATATCTTGTATGTTTTCTGTAAAAGGTCAGGTAGTTAATATTATAGACTTTGTGGCTCATTTCTTCCATCACAACCATTCAACTCTGTCCTTGTAGCTCAAAAATGGATATAGACAATATGTAAATTAATGAACATGTCTGTGTTCCAATAAAACTTTATTTATAAAAATAAGCACAAGCTACAGTTGATGGGCTCCTTACCGACATTCTAACTGCTTTTGAGTATAGATTTGACTACTGCTCAGTAATTGCTTATCGTATATGAAACATTGTAGCACTTTATTCTAAGTTAAATTTCTCTGCTCTCTTGAATGACAAGACACAGAAGTGGTGTCATGAAGTCAGAAAAAAAAGTCAGAAGTAGCTCTGACTTTTTGAGGTCACTGATCCCCAGGAAAATCTAATGATGATTTTGCAGATTTTTCTTTCTAGAAAACAGACTTACACATTCTAAATACTGAATTCTAGGAGTTCATGGCCTCTAAACCTATTCGAAAATGTACTAGTTATTAAAGGACGCTGGCTGACAAGTTTCAAGTTAAAAATTGCAGTTTTAGTTGCTATTTTGTTATTATTGTTATCCAGTTGTGGTTAGAGTCCAGGGAATAGTTTCATGAACAAATAAATTATTTGATAGGAATCTATTTTAACTATCCATTCCTGTGGTACAAAAAGGAGGCAATCCTGCTGCTTAATCTTTGTAGCAAATGTGTAGAGTGTCTTGCTCTTGATAACTTTGTATCCAAAGTTCTTCACTCTAACCCAGAGTTTTTTTTTCTGTGATTGTGGCTAAAAATAATTCTCTGCAGCTATGTGCACACACCCCACCCACATTGTATGCCTGGCAAGGATTTCCTTTGGCTTGCTGCTAAGACCATTAATTATAGATAATAATAATGAGGGCAAGAGTAAGGAAGATAATAACGTGATTGTTAAGTTGAAGAACTCCAGAATTAGACTAAGTTCATATCTCAACTCTCCCACTTACTAGCTATGTGAATTTTGGACAAACCAGATATACATGATATACATGCTGAACCTCAGTTTCTTCACCTGTTAAGTGAGGATAATAATTGCCATCTTGTACTTAGCGCTTACTATGTACAAGATTCTATGCTAAGCATTTTTAAGCTATAGTGGGTTATTCCCATTATACAGATGAGGAAAATAGACACAGAACATTATATTATCCTCGCCCAAGGTCACACAGTGACCAATCTGAACAGTCAGTCTCAGATTGGTCTAAAGACAGGTGGTTTTAAACAAAGTTTCTGCTCTTAATCACTATACTTTACTAATTCTCTGTTTCCTTGTAAATATTAATTAGATAATACATGTATTAATAAATATATATTGTAGTACCTGACATAAATTGAGATGTACTGTTGCCAAAAAAAAAAAAAAATGTGCCACCTATGCCTATACTCTTCAGTGTTCTAATTAGAAAAAGAAGCTGAATTTTATCAAATGCTTCTTCTGCATCTATTGAGAGGATCATATGGTCCTTCTTTTTGCTTCTGTTAATATGGTGGATAATGTTTAGGGACTTGCGTATGTTAAACCAGCCTTGCATCCTTGGGATGAAACCTACTTGATCATGATGTATGACTTTTTTGATGATGTCCATAGATATTTTTAAAAATAAACTGCAAATTCAGGTTTCGCAGGCCAACATGCAGCCTGAAGAACAACAGGGACTCAGGCCAGCTCAGCTGCAACATCTACCCTCCCACACCTGTGAAATCATCCAGAAGGTGCAAATCTTGGGGATATTCCATGATCTCCTCATGGCCTTTGACCCCAAGGGTTGGAATGGGTTTTAAGATTAAAATGCTGAGGTCAGATCAGACTCTGTGTCTCCACACTCTGACAGAATCTACATCCTAAAGGGTGAGGGGGCAGAAGAAAACACCCCAGATACAGTTTCTAGAGGATGGAGGGGGCATCTGGCAGCCCTCCCTCCCTGGCCAGAGCCCTCAGGGCTTGCATCAGCTATTGGGCGAGGACTGCCCTCACTAGGCCCTTGCTCAAGCAGCCTCTTGTATGTCAACAGTAGATTGCACAGCCACAAAGGGGAGGAGTGGCTTGACCCAGAAAGGCCAGTTCCTACCACAAACAGTGTCTCAAAAGCAGCTATTACAGATCTAAAATTATCATTTGGGGGATGGACCTGAACATGAACTGACTTATAGCAAATGTTCTGTATAAGAAGCAGAGGTATCAATCAATAACCTTGAGAAATATCTTACAACGAATACTTGATGGAGATTATTTGGTAACAACAGCCCCTTCTAAAGTCTTCTAAACAAAGAGTTTGGGAAACTAGTCTTCCAGATGTTGAACTTTGGGACACCCATTTCTCCTCATGACTGGCAGCTCCAAATACTATTTTTCTAAGGAAATATTTAAGTTGACCAAGCTGACTTGAGCCTGGGATGAGGACAGTGAACTTTTTCTCTTTGTGCTTGTGGCCTTGGTGGCATCGCCACTTTTCTAAAGGGTCATTGTGGTAGCTTAAATTGGCCACATGGGTACTTACAACTACAAAAAAAAAAAAAAAAAAAAGCCAAAAACTTTTTTTTTCCAGAGAGCCTATTGTTTGTTTGTTTTTTTTTTTTTTTTGAGACAGAGCCTCAAGCTGTCCCCCTGGGCAGAGTGCCGTGGCATTACAGCTCATAGCAACCTCCAACTCCTGGGCTCAAGCGAGTCTCCTGCCTCCGCCTCCCAAGTAGCTGGGACCACAGGCGCCCGCCACAACGCCCGGCTATTTTTTGGTTGCAGCCGTCATTGTTGTTTGGCGGGTCCGGGCTGGGGATTCGAACCCGCCACCTTAGGTGTACGTGGCTGGCACCTTAGCCGGTTGAGCTATAGGCGCCGAGCCCAGAGAGCCTATTGTTAAACATTTACTACAAACCACTGGACTCAGCCTAACAGATTAGTAGAATCAGTTCCTGGTGTCCTTGCCAAAACACTGGTGCTCCCAAGCTGCCAACAGCCTGTCTCCCTCCCCCACCACACTCTGAGACCCACTATCAGGTCCTGCTGCTCCGTCTTAGCTAGCTCTGCATGTCCTTTGATGAACAGGCTTGCTCTCACCGGAGCAGACTTTATCCTCCTCTGCCCCAGCTGTGCTGAGACCTGGCCCTGCTGTAGGCCTGGGAGCCGGGGAGGTGGGGTGGGGTGGGGGGGGGTGAGGGCAGGTCTTGAGGAGAACAAAGAACATCTTGCAGGGCACCTGCCCCAGGTGAGGTGTCGCACAGGGACAATCAGTTCTCTGGAAAGGGGGAAGGGAGTGCCTTTGCTGCCTTGGAGGCTCCCAGGGAATTTGGGGGTTGAGAGTCTCAGCTCACCTACCCAGTTGTCCACACCCATGGTCTTAGGGCCATTCCCTATCTGGCTCTGGACTTTGACATGGCTGTGATTTTGGTCTCTGCAGCTCTGTGACCCTGTAATATTCTAGGCCTGATTTCCAACAGTGATTTCTCCTACCTGGTGACATAGAGACCTGACTCTGAAGACCTCCCAGCCTGGCCCTCAGGCTTTCAGAGTCTGTCTAAAGTTGTCATCAGATTGTCCTAAGCCCACCACTTTCTTTTTTCAAAGTGTCCAGCTCCAACTAGGGAGCCACCCTTCTCCACAATCATGATCATTGTCACCTACTCATGAAACACCTTGTGGGCTTGATGGCTGTACCTGCACCTTTCACAGCTGGAAATTCCTTTCTGTACAAGGCCAGATAGTGAGTGATTTCTGCTTTGTGGGCCTTTGTAATCTCCAGGGCATATTCCTTTGACTTTTCCTCCCTCCCCGTCCCTCTAGCCCTCTAGCCCCTCCCTCCCCGTCCCTCTAGCCCATAGACCATAAGCCAGATTTGGCTTGAAGCCCATAGTGTGCTGGCCTCTGATCACTACAATTCCACATATCTCTAGGAATGGGGACCCTATGGCTTTGAGACAAGTGAGCAGTTCAATTCTAAAGTGAAATGCTGTGTGAGGGTCCACTTTCAAGAACATTTCCAGTACCCAGTGTCTTAGTTTAGGTTCCCTAGAAACAGAGTCAGGTGTAGGCTTAAGAACAAAACCTGTAGGGCACAGGGGGTATACATAATCCCAGGACAGTAAACTGGAGAAGAAAGAAAAAAATGCAAATGCATTCCTTTGCTGGCCACACTCAGCAGGTGCACATGCTCAGCCCTGTGGACTTCTCAGGACTGGCCAAGTGAAAAACCATGCCTTGGATCTTTGCCCAAATAAGGGCAAAGGGCAGAGAAGTGGCCAGCTGCCTCTCTACTGCCCCCACCACCACCCCCCGAGGGAATTTGGGAAGAACCCCAAAAGCACGTACAACGGTGACCTTCTTGGTGTCTAAGTGACAGCCACCTGGGCTCCCATGCCTGGCAAACCCAGGATTGTCTGGGACCCCGCCCCTCTCCAGGTGTGAGAGCACACTGGAGCACAGTCTGGCACCTGCTGAAGGGGAGCTCAGGGGACAGGGCTCCATCCTCATCTTCTCGTGATCTGAAAGACTCAAACGGTGTAGGGAAGACAAGATGAGCCTCCCAGAGTAGACCCCCTGGCCACCAGAGTCATCTTCAGGAATCCCGTTTTAATATCATTCACTACCTGAGTCCTTCCCAGAAGATTCACAGCATGGGCCACTGAGGTGAGAATGGAAGGCTCTATCCTTAAAGCTCCCTTGCTAGGGACCTCCTGGTCCCAGTCCTCCCCTCTCCCCTCCTCCTGATGACTCCTGGTTGTCTCCCCATTCTTCCTGCCCCATATCCCCACCACCCACACAACCGCTTCCCAGCACTCCCACATCTACAGCTGTCATGGGCCCCTTTGACGTGGGTCCACTGGCC
Organism: Otolemur garnettii; assembly: GCF_000181295.1. Classification (NCBI taxonomy): domain Eukaryota; kingdom Metazoa; phylum Chordata; class Mammalia; order Primates; family Galagidae; genus Otolemur; species Otolemur garnettii. Next base: position 2,771,618 of record NW_003852528.1, on the reverse strand, counting down.
GCCGTTATATCCCATTCACACACACAGCCAGAGTGTGGGTGTACATGGGGGTCTGCATGGGAAGTACAGTCTCTGAGTGTCCCCAAGACCTGGACCACTGTCTGTAGCTCTTTATTTCTGGCTCTTCCGTTAAGGTTAGAGACACTCTACCTGGAAAATCTGCTCCAGCCCTGGAGGGAAAAGCCAAGGATGTTGCCTACTCAGAGGGCCCAGCCTTCAGTAGCTCACTCAGCATCTGGGGCCCAGAGCATTGTTGGGGACTCTCCCTGGACTCTCACATAAGCTAATACAACAAGCCCTCTCAGCATGGCCACATGGGGATGGGGATACCCAGGTTTGTACCCAAAGTCAGGCTGGGCCACATCCCTCTCAGCACCTGCTCTGAGAAGTGGGTGGGACATCTGCCCATCCGTGTCAGCCACCCCAGACTGTTGCTCCGCAGCTAGGTCCTGTGCTGATCCCCCACACTGGCCATTGGCTTCATTCAGCAGCATCAATATCACCCTTGTGCAAACAAGCCATCCACACTTTTGAAGAGTCCCCTGGTGCTGGTGGCAGCAGGCCAGAGGGGGACCATTTGTCCTTCTGTGCACAGAATAGTGCCACCACCTGTGGTCTCCTCCCTGTAACAAGGCCTAGAGCAGGTGGGCATCTCCCATTTCCTGTTCCTCCTCCTCATAGGGCTCCATCTGCTGAGGAGGAGCAGGAGGATGGGGACATCGCCTCTCATGATGGAATCTCCACAGGCCTCAAGGCTGCTGCTGCCACAGCTGTAAGTTACCTGGGCCTTTGCCCTCAGCCAGGTGACCCATCATCACCCCAGAGAGGATGCCTCCACCCTTAGGGTAGCCCAATCACACCCCTTTGTTGCTTCCAACAAGCCTTGGTCCAGGACAAATAGTATTTTTCTACATTGGGCACCAGGGAGAAGCCAGCAGGAGAGGACAGCCAAATACCACAAGTGACACACAGTGAGGCCCAGAGCAGCGCTCACTGTCGGGCAGGTGTACAATGGAGAAGCAGGCAGGGTGCACGGGGCACCCCCAAGCTCTCCTCTCACAGGGAGAGCCCCGTGGGCCAGGCACAGCAAGTGGGCAGTAGTCCACAAAGGGGCCTGCAGCCCAGCTGCCCCCACCCCTTGTGAGCCTTTATGGATTTGGAGGGGAGTTAAGAGAGGGTAGGAAGCACATGACCGACCAAGTCACACAGGAGCTTTTGGGTGGGGAGAATGTTATGGGGAACAAGCGGGACATGGAACTTGGACTTTGGTTGCTCATGACTCCATGGCATCCTCTGCTGAGCCAGCTCATTCCCAGGCTCTGCAGGGGTGGAGTGGGTTCAGTGGCCATGAGATCATTCTGCAGACAAAGGTTGTCTCTCCTTGATGATGTAGGATGCAGACCCACGTGATTCCTATTGCATCTTAATACTGAGGGTGCCTGTTGTAAAGGGACGATAGGGACACAGGCATCTGCCTTGTGGAGTTGTAAGGATTAACTAAGAGAATGTGTGCCAGGTGCTAAGTGTGACACCTACCCACAGTGAACACGTGCTCAATGACAGGGTGTCTGCATGGCCCCGAGGGCCCCACCCATCCGCGAATGTGAAGCCTCCTGCGTTCTTCTCAGTGTCACCCCAGGATTAGGAACTCTGATGGTGCCAGGCCTGTTGGTCCCCAGGGCATGCAGGGCCCCATTTTCTGACCCTGCTTCAGGATATCCATGTTTGGTGGGGTGCCAGCTGGGCTACCCCTCAATGAACCACCAGCAATGTCAGAAGAACCAGGCTGAGGAGACAGCCATAGGGGGCACATGCCAGGCAAAGAGGGACAAGGTAAGAGAGCCTGACGCAGAGGCCCACCAGGCGGGGCCCATGGCCCAGGAGACCGGCAAATAGCAGCCTTCCACCCTGTGAAGGAAGAGGACTCTTGGACACAGGGGTCACCTTGGACATGAAGGGTCACCGTGGATAGGGAGGGAGGCCTTGCTGGCAACCTGCCTTTCCTTGGACCCCTCCAGGACAGTAAGGGATATTGCCCCGGAAACCCCAAGAAAGGACTCAAGCTACCAAAACCCAGAAAACCTGATCAACAAATTAGCCTGCAAGTCCTCCAGGCAAAGATTAGACCTGCAACTCAGAACAGAAATGGCCTACAGCATCACTGCATACTGCCCCCCACCAAAGGCACAGCTGTCCTCTCAGTTAAATCCTTGGTTTTTCTTTTAATGGTCTCATGACCAGAAAGTTTGACATTTTAATCCTTTCTCAAGTGACACGGTAGCATATAGACTTGGCTTTGGTTAAAAACCATGCTTTTTATTTGCAAACCAGTAAGGAGAAGTCAGGTAGGTACATATTTTTAATCATTGGATTCCTATACCAATGAAAAGGAGACGGACAACACAAAAAAGGTAAAATCTTTGAGGCACTAATTTATTCATTTATATTTTTGTTTTAAGACACAATAATGAAGTAAACAATATCCCATGCAGAATGTTGTACAGCAAAGACAAAGCTATGGCTATTTAAATTATTTTCAAATCTTCTAAAAAATAGATTTATTTGGGGGGAGATTTTTTTTTTTTTTTTTTTTTTTTGAGACGGAGCCTCAAGCTATCCCCCTGGGTAGAGTGCCATGGCATCACGCTCACAGCAACCTCCAACTCCTGGGTTCAAGCGAGTCTCCTGCCTCAGCCTCCCAAGTAGCTGGGACCACAGGCGCCCGCCACAACGCCCGGCCATTTTTTGGTTGCAGCCGTCATTGTTGTTTGGCGGGCCCGGGCTGGGGATTCAAACCCACCACCTTAGGCGCACGTGGCTGGCGCCCCAGCCGCTTGAGCCACAGGCGCCGAGCCTGGGGGGAGATATTTTTAAAGCAACAATAATTGCGGTAGGTTAAGAGCCCGCTGTGCCTATGCATGATTTTTTTAAAGGACAACAAATAAACAAAATAATTTAGCAAATTATAATAGAAGGAAACTTTCTTTATGGAACAATGTGCACCTATGAAAAAAACAAAACACCAAAGCTCATCCTATCTGATGGTGAAATATCTAGTGCTTTCTTCCTCAGTTGGAGCAAGACAAGGATGTCCACTCTGACCACTTCTATTGACACTGGACAGAGGTCCTAGCCTGTACCACAAATCCTCGGTTGCCCCAGATGTCCTTCGCAAAGGGGTCATGAGGACATGGACACTGACATTTCAGGCCAGGTAGTTCTGAGCAGAGATGTGCCCAGGTCCCTTTCGCCCACTCTCCTCCAGGGTGAGGCTGTACACCCGTTGTTGATGGCTCAATCTTATGACTTTCTGGGGTAAGGCTGATGAGCACATGTGCACACAACACCCACATGTGTCTCCCCCAAACAGAGGACATCCTCTTTGGATATGTATTTGTAGCCTGCATGACAAAGATGCATTCTTGGTGCACTGTGGTTCTCACCCATAATCCTAGCATGCTGGGAGGCCGAGGTGGGTGGATTGCTCCAGCTCAGGAGTTCCAGACCAGCCTAAGCAAAAGCAAGAACCTGTCTCTACTAAAAATAGAAAAACTAGCGAGATGTGGTGGTGGGCACGTGTAGTCCCATCTACCTGGGAATCTGAGACCTCAGTCACCCACCTGGGTCCCAGCCTCCCCAATCACTAGAAGCAGGCAGGCCTCACTTGCCCTGTCTGAGACACCAGGCAGCTGCCTGTGCCCTTGAGCTCACCTCTGGGAGCTGGCTGAGGGTCTCCCTGTGAGGAGCTGCCAACATGCCCACCTGGGGTCACATAGGAAGCTGGGGTCAGCCGAGGGTTGGTGCTGGGTATGAGGTGGCTGAAGAGTAGGAGTTGGGGATTGCCACCTCTAGTGTTCTAGACCTAGAAGGGCACTCTGGGGCTGGAGAGCCAGAAATATTGATAGTGTCCTCTCCATCTCCTTGGAGGGGACTCTCCTGGCCACACAAGCCCCACTTACAGAGGTAATTCTCCTCCTGGCCCTGTCCTTTGCCTTCACAGCCTGTGAGCTCTACAGGGAGAGGAAGCAGCAGCTGGCACAGGGCCTGGAGTGTCCTGGTTGCTCAGTGAACAGCTGACTGAGTGTGTGAGTGAGACAATGAGAGAGCCAGTGAGTGAACTGGCAAAGGTGTGGGGGCCTGGCCTGGGTACAGTGGGGCCTGCCAGGTCCAGATGGGCAGGGATAACTTGGGCCAGGCTTGGTGGTGGAAAAAGACTTGTAGATAGGTGGGGTGGTGGTACAGCAGCCTTCAGATGGGGGTGGGATGGATGAAGGTTAAGACCAGAATCCATCTCCCTTCACTGACAGCACCACCAGGAGCCTGGGGATGCTAGCTTACCACTGGACCCCCAGCCCCAACTGAAGGGCTGGCTGTCTTCTGGCCAGTCTCTCTCCCCCAGCGCCAAGAGCAATTTGCCTGTCCAAGAGCTCTGTGCTGGAGGTGACAGCTAATCAGTCTGGGCTGGCTCGGAAAGGATTCATCTTCCCTCCTTCTCTAAACTGAACACCCCAACTCTCACTCCCTCAGTCCCCATCTTGGCTCAGTGAGCATGACAGCTGATCCCAGGAGTTCACGCCTTACAGCTCTCTCCTCTGTTGGAGCTGGGGTGGAGGCTTCTGTCCAGGTCTGCCCAGTTCTCTCAGAACTTGCACCCTGTCTTAAACAACATTGCCTCTGAACCTGCCTCAGCATCACAACTGCCCACAAGCAGGCCACCAATGAGGAGTATCTTTGCATGTCCCTCAGTAGTTGAGTGTTAGCGAGTGTTTGTAGAATGAATGAAAACTGACAATAACAAGAAAGAAGAAACTACCAGCAAAGCACTGAAAAAACAGTAGATTTGGGAGAGTTCTAGAGGTCCACAGCCATGGATAATTGCTAAACGAATTGATTTCAATATTTCTTTTTTTTTTTTTTTTTACCAGATTTATTGGTGGAAATAGAGGGCTAAATTTAGACAGGAAATGTGACAGTGGGCTGCAGATTGCATATGGACCCAGGAAAAGTTGAGCATGAAGGGAGAATCTCTGTGAGGTAGAGATGAGCTGTCTGTTTACTCTTGTTTCCAGAACACTGAAGCTCCCCATTGACGTCAATGCAAGTGAAGAAACAAAAAGGCCTTTGGGTGTGTGCAGGGTGCAGCTGGATTTGCTTGGCATTTGTGTGCTGGGGAAAGGAGGCGGAGAGTTTGCCACCGTTTCAATGTCAAGACACAGAAGGAGGGGCCACCTGGCTGTGAAGTGTGAGCCACCAGGACTCCCAGGGCTTACTCCAGAGGACTGCCCTGATGAACTTGGTGTTTGCCCTGGTTTGCATCGGAGAAGCTGCACACACACCTTGTCAAGTAGAGGCAAAGAAGTGGCTTACATGCAGGAATTTTGGCATGCGGGTTAGCTAGCTTTGGGATGAAGCAGCTTGGCTGACTTACAGGCTACCGGTCCCCAATTTTTCCTACTGATCCATCTCTGGAAGACTGAAGGGCAAGGCTACCAGCACCAGTTTCTTAGGAAACACAAGTGTCTCTTCAGCCCTCAGACCCTGCACTTCCAGAGTACCAGTGTCATGGCAGCCTGCAAGCTGTTTCATGTCTTGAAAGTAAGTTTCGGGCTCCTACCCAGTCTGAGAGGAGTTCTACTCTCCCAGACACTTTAGACAGAAGTCTGGGGGGCTTGGCTTGCTTCAAAAAATGCTTACTGAAAGAAAAAAAGCCCTGACAAGGCCAGACACAGTGGTTCATGGGGCACAGTGGCTCACCACCTGCAATGCTAGCACTCTGGCAGGCCGAAGCAGGTCATGAGGTGGCAGGTTCAAACCCAGCCCCGGCCAAAAACCGCAAAAAAAAAAAAAACAAACCAAAACAAAACTCAACAAGGTGCTGCACGGTTAAGCGCTTTCTCTGTGGCTAATTCCAAAAGCCCTCCTTCTCCAAATGCCTGCCCTCCCTACCCGCCTTTGGAGTGCTGCCTTCTCCACAGAGCCTACAGGGGTAGTTCTGGCCCTAGATAATTTATAACTCACACCACCCAATTTAGTATTTGCTTAAGTTCTCTTTTTGTGAGATGATCTTTTCTCCCTAATGATGTGTTTAGGAAGCAGGGTCATAATTTATTCCTTTTGTCCCCCTTTGTAGTAACAATGACTATATCTCCTGAACCGAAAATTGCGACACATGGTCTCAAAAATAATAAAGGCCATTCAGAAGCTGATGGAGACAGGGCATCTCCGTGGCTGGTGGACGCGCACCAGGCACTATGGAGGGGAGCGTTCCGGTCTCCTCCTGGGCAGCTCCAGCGCCTAGCTATGAATGAATGAGTAAATGAACAAATGTGAATGAGTGAATGAAGGACGTCCTCAGGATGTTCACGGCGGCACTGGCCGCTGCGAACGCGCCTCCGGCCGGTAGCTGAAATTGAAAAGCTTCTGGAGCCAGGGCTCTGGTCTTCAGAACGCCCGGCCGCAGGTGCGTAGGAGCCTGGCTCTCCAGCCCGCAGTGGTACGCGCCACTCCGCGCAGGTACTAGCGGTCTTGAATGGAAGGCTCTGACGCCGGAAGTGGGAGAGACCACTTGGGAGCACGAGGGGGAACACGAATGCGTCGCGTCTTCATTGAGGAACCGATGCGGTGAACATGGAGTTCCATGTGCGTCTTATGTAAAGAGAACGACGGGCTCCACCACCAATGGGCGCGCGGCGCTCGCAGGCCCGGCCCACCATGTATGCAGATGAGGAGGCGCCGAGGCCAATGGTGGGCGCCCGGGGCGGACGCGGCGCGCGCGGTCACGTTTTCCACTATGTGACAGCGGCGGGGCGGCGGCGGCGGCGGCGGTGCTGGGGGCTACGCGCTGCTTTGAGCGGCGGCGGGCGCGGGGCCGAGCGGACGCACCGACTGGCCGACAGAGGGACTGACCGGCCGACAGACGAGGACGCAGCGGGCGGTGAGTGGCGCGGCGCGCCTGGCGGGTGCGCGGACCGGGGCCGCCCCGCTCTCTGCTTACGTAACCACCGGCGGCCTCGGGCGGCGGGTCTGGGGTCCCCGCACGCCTGCTACTCGGCGGGGTTGGGGTCTCAACTTAGGAGTTTTCTGGGCCACTGGACTCCCCGACTGGAAAACGGCCTGGATGGGGCGTGTTGGGAAATTGTAAGCCTTACTCTGAATGTAAACGGTGCTGTCAGGCGCTCTCGGTGTGTTCGCTGGCAGGAACCGCTCTGAAACCATTAGCCCCATTTTGTAGATGAAGAAACTGAGGTCCATAGAATTTAGGCGACTTTTGTAAGATCGCCGAGCTACTGAGTGACTACCACAGCAGACTGGCGTTCTTTCAACCATTTTCTTTTACGAACACTCTCTCCCCTCCCCTTCAAGGGAAAGGCCAAAGGAACTAAGGGTCAGCGCAGCTGTCCCTGGGACATGGAAGGCCCTTTAATGAGCCAGGTTCCCTCTCTGAGGCCAACGAGCCAAGTGTAAGGCAGGAGAAGGGGCATGGATGGGTGCTGGTCTAGGAGCTTTTCTGGACCCCCAGGGGGCCTGGGATGGGTGAGCAAAGAAAGGAAAGCCCCAGGGCCGAGTGAGGACTGGAAACGGACCCTGGACCAGCCTGTTTTTACCCTGTTGCCAGGATGGATAAAGAAGGGGGCATCCACTTTGTATGGAGCAATCACACCATCCTCCAGGGGTGTTCCTTGGCTGCCAAATTCCAGATGTGGACTGGGGGTGCTGGTGACAGCCTTGCTTCCCCCTCCAGAAGGCCAAACTAAGGGATGACAAGTTGATTACTAGAGTTTCTTTAACCTACACAGAAGGAACCGGTTTGGAAAGTTGATTCACACCCTGGAAATCATCCAGGATAACCCCTTGGCTTGACAGATAAGGAAACTGAGGCCCAGATACAGGCTGGACACAACCATGGCAGAGTCAGGCCCAGGGCGTGTGCAAGGTCTTTATGTCACTCTGGGTCAATGTAACTTCAGAGGTTCAATGAAGGCCTGAAACTGGGTGCTAAATCCTGAGTGGGCTAGAAACCAGAGGGGATAGATGTTAAGAATCCCAGCACTGTGGCAGAGGCTGGACAACTCTGACCTCCTGTATATGGCACAGCAGGCCACTGGCCTTCTGCTTAGATTTCAAGCAAAGGGGAGATGCCCACCCTCTACCCCTTGGGATTTCTGGTCTCAAGCTGGGTTTGACTGAAAAAACGGACAGGACTTTACCTGCAAGCTTTTATTGGAAATTGAGATTTTAAATACAGGGCCAGTTGCTTTTTGTAAGGTAGGTAAGTATAATGGATAGAGGGACTCTTTTTTTTAAAGCGGGAACTACGTGATATGCCAATGTAGGGATGGATCGTGGGTGTTCACAGTTATCTGTCACTGACATCTTGGTGTGATTCATGGGTACAGAACTCACACAACCCTCGCTTTCTGTGGAATACTAGGCGGCAAGGGGGTGCCCTGCACCAACCAGGTGGCCACTGCTGGGTGACTTGGCCCCTGCTGTGGGCCTCAGTTTCCTGTGTAGAGAAACTGAGGCTGTGTAGAGGGGCTGCCTGAGGTCCACATCAGTTCCCTGGTGTTTAGGTTCCCGTGACTGTACAGACCATTATACCAGGCACCTGGGCAGGAAATGAGAGGTTTCTGGCATGTTCTTGCCTTGGAGTCTCGTATGACCCTGTGAGCTGGATCTGCCGTGCTTCGAGAGGGAAATAGGAATGGTGCTTCTTGTGTGCATGGGGCTTTCTGAAAGACACTGGTAGGCATGCCTCTGTCTTTAAACAGTGATGTAACTTCAGCAGGGCTCAGCAAACCACAGGCTCCATAAGGCCATTGAACAGCTGGCAGGACCACTCAGCATTTAGTCAGAAGAAGACTGGCACTCTGCATATTGCTTTTACCTTTTGAAAACTACCATATTTGGCAGGACTAACTGGAAACATATACCTCTGAGTTTTGCAGATGCTCTGTGCGCCCCCACCCTTGTGGAGAGGTAGATGGGGCCTCCCTGGGCCCTGCCCCTAAGCCTGTGCTCTTCTCTGCAGTTAGGCTCATTTCCACTCTGTGTGCTCATTGTCTGCACAGTTATAACAAGTCTGTCACTGTATTTCCAAGGAGATTAGAAGCAGTAAATGAACAGTAGTGACTGGTGACAAGGTCAGGCCACTTACTTTTCAGAGGCGGGCAGTTCCCAAGGCAGAGTGGACTGCTTGCTGAGCCCTTGTGGCCTCCTGAGAGTAACAGACAGAAATCAGTTTCTGGTTTTTAAGAAACTAAGTCAAATAAGACAAGCAAAGCTTCACCCTGGTGGAACTCAGAGTGGCTGGGTCCCTGAACACTGAAGTCAGGAAGTTGACACTTTTGAATGTGTTACTGTTTTAAAATCTCACACTTCCACATATTCAAGGATTTAAAAAGCTGAGTTGAGAGCATTCGAACGTTTCCTAGGGAGGCCAGGACAATGCCTCTGCCCGGCGCCTCCTTCCCCTCCATATTTGGAAGGCTGTGGTCATATTTTCCTCAGTTACCCAACTGTTGCCATGGTGAGCATGGCTGTTTATTTAGCAGGACAAACATTTTCTCAGGATTGCAGCAGGCTGGCCTCAGGGAGTAGGCTCCTACCAGGAAGTAGAAAACATGTTATAATATTTGGGGCTGTAAAATCCTGCCAGGCTTGCAGAGACAGAGTACAGGCTTTATGATCCTGTTATGTAAACTTTGAAAACAGGCAGAATTAACCAGGCTGTGAGAAGCTGAGCCACTGGGGACCCCAGGGGTAGGGAGTGGCAGGGAGGACCCCCAGCGGCCTTCATGGGGCTGGCAGCGTCTTGCCTCCGGATCCAGGAGCTGATCAGTGCTGTGCATTGACATGGTCAGTGTGTGGACACACATCAAGTCGTGACCTGCTGATGCAGGACTTTCCTGTATGTCACCATACTTCTATTTCAGAAAAATGATGACTTTAAGTGATCGATCCCTATGCTGACTTCTCATTTCCACAAAGAAATGTATTTCTGCCTTAGGTGTGAGGGTACTGAGCGCTAGACGCTTCACCTGGCGATGGCAGTGGAAGCTGGAACTGGGACCCAGGGTGTGCTTTTGTTTCTGTTTTTAACCATTTATTATGGAAAGAATAAGTATCTGTGAAAGCAGAGAGGCTAGTGTCACAAGCCCCTGTGAACCCGTCAGCCAGGCTCAAGCACTCGGGCTCCTGGCATCTGTCCCCTCTCCCCATCCCAGACTCCATGATCTCATCCCAGACTGCACTTTCAGAATGTTCCTCTGTCTGGTTGAGGTGACCTTCTCTACCAATGCTGTGACCAAGTGACCTGGTCAGGGTTCTGAGCTTAACACCTTGCCTCTGACTGTTCTCTGAGGTAGAGCCGTGGGTGGACACATGTGGGGGAGAAGGGGCCCTTAAGGGCAGGCTCACCCAGCTCCTGCAGCCCCTTTCAGCCAGATGTCATTTTCCTGACCCCCAGTCTTCTGCGCTCAGGAGCACACCCCATCCCCCACTTGGAGTACAAACAGGTTTCCTGGGACCTCTCCAGGGGCCTGGCAGTGCTGGCATGAGCTGGCGCTAGGCAAACTTTTGTGGAAAGAGGTGAAATCTTTGATGGGCACGTCAGTTTCACTAACTTGGCAAAATGAGATTGGTCCATTAGAGCCGCTGGTGCTGAGATACACTTTCTGGAATGATGAAGTTTCTGATGATTTGCCCTGGTTTGTCATTTCACACTGCCAAGCTTGCCTGAACCTCTGCAAAAATACTCATGATCCCAGACAACCCCCAGATCACACCCAGCCAGGTTCCCGGGGCCGGACCCGTCGGTTCCCCAGGGCACACTCACACTCCACCTATGTGGTGCTCTTGCACGGATGTCCTTGTTGCCTGGGCTGGGGTGGTGCTGGCTCTTAGTTCTTTTGATGTAAGTCAGAGGTAGCACCCATGACAGTGAAATTTCCTTTTAATTGCTTTTGTTACTCTTGTCTGTTTTCCTGTGATCATAAAAGCTAAAACTACATTTCAGATACTTTGCACAGGTTATGTCATTTAGTCCTCCAACAACCAATAGGAGGCAGGAATTGTTGTTACCCTATCTTGTGGTGAGGACACAGGCACAGGGAGGTTAAGGAGCTTGTCCAAGAGCACACAGAAAGCAGCGGGACTCAACCGAAACCCCGACTTCCCAGGGCCTTTTCACTTATGCACTCTGCTGCTGCCTCTGATTGCCTTAATAAGTCACCCATAGCAGAAGGGACCAGCTGCTCATCTGGGAGAGGGGTAGGGAAGTCAGGAGTGAGAGAATGCCCTCCAAACCCTGAGCAGCCCCTCGGAGCTCTACTAAACCGTAGCAGGCCTCCTAAGAGATCTCCTTGTTTCTTCCTTGCCCCTACCCTGAGGTCCCATTAAAGTGTACAAGTCAGATTGGTTGCACAGAGCCCCCTTCCCAGCTCCCTGTCTCAGGTGCTGACCCTGCCCCCACTACTCTGTCTGTCACCTTCATCTCCCCAAACAGGTCAGACCTCACCTACTTCAGGGTCTTTGCACTTGCCGCCCCCTGCCTGGAATTTCCATCCTCCAGTAGTCCACGCTCTCCCTCCCTTTAGGTCTGTCTGGGTTCAGGTTCTCTTGAGAGCAGAGTCCACAGCTAGTGCTTCCCTGGGTGATATAATCCAGATAACAAGAGGGAAGGGAAAGAGCAGTGAGAAGGAAAAGGTGGGAAGAACGCAAGCTGACACTTCCTGAAGTGGCACCTGCCTGGCAAAGACACTGCCAGCTGCTCGGCCCCGTGGGCCTCATCCAAAAGGCTGTCCTAATAGGGGGGCGGCAGGTAGGAAGGCATCCAGCTTCAGGACTGTCCTTTCCAGGGAGGTGTGGAAGGCTTTTCTGCCAGCTCCTTCTCATCTGCTATCCCCTGTGGTCAAACTTCACGCCAAGAGTGAGCTCCCCTGTGTCCAGGGTCTTCGCCAGGCCCTTCGGCAGCAGCTGGGATATGAGGCCCACACTGTGGTGTGGTGCTTTACTCACGTTTTTAGGAGGCAGTGGAGCCAGAGACTGGATGGCCTCAGGTGTGAAGTGGGTGCATGCCCAGCCGTGGCGGGAAGCACTGAGAGGCTGCAGGCCTGGGAGGTGGGGAGGCTGGGGGACTCTTGAGTGAGCACATGTGAGGGGTCACTAGCAAGGTCCTTGTCAAATGTCACCCACATGTGGGCCCTCGCTCACATTTCACGCCTCCCTCCCCCACATCCTGGTTTCATGCTCTGCTTCTTGTTCCTTGTTGCTTGTCAGTTTTCTCAGAGGATGGAAGCTCCCTGAGGGCAGAAAAGGTGGCTGTCCCCTCCTCGACCCTCACGCCAGCCCTAGTATGGCAGGTCAGGGCAGGTCAACCCATGGAAGCTGCTGGCACGTGACGAGCCCTGTGAATGCCACTTAGCCCTTCTTACTGTTGTGGTTGGCTGTTCTGCAGCTTGTTTGTCTCTGGCCAGGAATCCCCCGCATTGGTCCGTCTGGTCCCTTCCTTTTAGTGGGCACCTAGCATTCTGTAGAACAAAGGTGTGTGCTAGGCCCTGGGAGCCCAGCAGCGGGCAGCACAGAGCCCCTGTCCTGTGGAGCTGTGTCCTAGAAAGGCTAAACTGAGCAACATGTGGGCGCAAGGTGGGAGAAGCAGGCAGCAGGGAGGCAGTGCTGTTCCTGCAGGCTCGGAGCTGAGGCACAGTCAGAGCAAAGTCCCTGAAGTCATGGGCTGGGCCAAGGGTAGACAGGTTACAGGACATGCCCAGGAGGTCACGGGGACTGCACCTCGCAGAGCCCCTAGCCCCTCCAGGCAGAGCAGGGGCTGGTGTGGGCTTCCTTCACAGGGATCCCTCCTGCTGCTGCGTGGACATTATGGGGCAGTGGTTCTCAAGCTTCCTAATGCCATAATGTATTTTCATTGTTACAAAGGCATGACCCACAAATTGAGAACCACTGTTACGGGGCCAGGTGCAGGCAGGAACCCAGTTTGGAAGCTGAAGCTGGTGCCTGGGCAGGATGGTCAGTAGACAGTCTTCCCCAGACAGGATGCAGTTAGCCTTCTGCTCATGGTTCTATCCAGGTTTCTATTACTCCACACAAGCATTTCCATGTAGTGGCTTCCTAGGAGTGGGAAGCGTATGAGCATACAAATTATGTGTTGCTGGGTACACAGATTTTCCTCCAGAAAAACTCACATTACACCGCCATGCACAAGCACCTGCTCCCGCCGCCAACCAGCACCAGATGCGGTCAGTCTGCTAATTTGGGTGACCTGATGGGCAAAGTACCTCGTCCTTTGTGTTTTCCTGGTGCCCATGAGGTCAAGCTTCTTTCCACCAGTTCACAGATCTTTGGTATTTCTCTTGGTCACAGACTTTGTGTTCAGCCTCTCTCTTCCCAAAAGTTACCTTTCATTTTTTCATCGAGTTAGCTAGAACTTCCATAAAATGTTTTGAAAGCCTGAAGAGCCATTTTGTTCCTGACTTTAATTGGAACAGTAGTGGCATTTTAGGTTTTGTGACTTAGGGCATCGATCCATCTGGCTGTCTAGCCCGTAATAAGCAAGTATCCTCTAATTGAGATTTTTTCCCTTTAACTGTAAACTTTTCCTCTCGTGGCTACGTGTAGACATTGGCTTCTGAAAATCTAATATTGTGGAAGACATGTCCAAGACTAGCATGATTTTCCTCCCTTGG
>NW_003852528.1:2746368-2756494 GCF_000181295.1 Otolemur garnettii | reverse complement strand
CTTCTGTTTATTAGCTTGTGAACAAGACAGGTACTAGAGCCCTGCATGGGTCCCACCTCTCACCTGGATGCCCTGGAGCAGTTCCCGCATGATGGGTTGGATCTGGAGGTGAGGGGAATGGGTGAAGGGTCATTCTAAAGCTCTGCAACCCACTGTCAGAGTCTGGTGCTTGCTCTGTGGCCTTCACAGTATTGCCTGGCTGGTTTTGGCCTCTCTCTCAGAGCTGCCTTGTTGGATAGAGATGGCACCTGGGTGTTCAGGGGGAGGCATGTCCAGGAGCAGCCTCCTGCAGGTTCTCTGTTCTGTGGCCGTCCTTCCCCTGCAGCTTCCTTGTGTTCATCTTCCTGCCCAGAGAGCTCCCTTGGCTCCAGCCACCTCCTTCCGTGTCCAAGGATAGCAGGGGAGTCAGACTCTAGAACCTTCTTGGCTCTGCTTCCATCTGAGCTACAACTAGCAGGAGGTGCCTTCACTTTGTGGCAGACACTTCCCAGCGGTTCTCAACCTGTGGGTCAAGACGCCTTTGTAACAGTGAAAATACATCATGGCATTAGGAAGGTTGAGAACCACTGCTCTAGACCCTTTGAGATTTCCAGGGTTGCTGACAATGGTCCCTTGCCCCACCAATCTTATAACCCTTGGTGGTTTCACGTGGCTTCAAGTGAGGAGATGATGGAGGGGGTGCTGATTTATAAAATGCCGACTCCCAGGGCTGCCACCCTTTCAGTCGGATCCATTTTCACCCGAGCCCCCTGTGCAGGTAGTGATTAGGGATGCTTTGTCTGCCTTCTGGTGAGGCCCTTAGCACCCAGCTGTCTACCAAATCCATGGCAGGTAGGAGCTCCATAAATAAGAACACCAGTGACGTGATGAAGTGACACAAGTGTGATTGATCCCGACTACTGCAGTTTGTTCAGTTAACTACGCGGAAAGATTCAAATGGCTGGTCCATGTGATGAGTCTATGGTCACTTGTGTGTCTCTCTTTTCAACACTTGACCACATTCCTCTCATTTCTAGCTTCATTCCAGAGCCCTACATGAATAGATACACGGAGTTTCCCTGCAGCCCCAGTAACCTCACCAAGGAGCCCATGGAGGCCAAGCCCAGCCAGGCCCCCCCGCTCCAGGATGATGTGGACATGAGCGGTGGCTCCAGCGGAAATGAGGCCACTGAGAACTGCTCCACGGGGCGGGACTCACAGGGCAGTGACTGTGACGACAGCGGGAAGGAGCTGGGGATGCTGGTGGAGCCACCGGACGTCCACCAGAGGTTGGTCCCACCTCCAGCTAGGCGAGCAGGACAGTTGGTTTACTCAGAGAATTCTGTCCACTTCTGCTTCAGCTGCTTTCATTGTCTTTAAATGAGGAGTTGTTCAGAATTTTTGAAAATCGTATTAGCTGAGAAAAACTATAATTTACTTAGGGCAGTTTATAGGAAATGAACTTGGGCCCTTGTCTTGTGTTTTATCTGCCAGTTCCCCTTCCTGTCATCTGAAGATTTGGAGTTCCATTTGCATCTTACCTTGTATTATTTTTTACTTATCCTACTATAACATTATCTAGCCTATTATCACTGGTTGGATGGGGCAGGAAGTGGGGGGAACAAACAATTGCTCGATTATGTTTTTATTTCTTGTTCTTACAGTCCAAATGCCTTTAGCCTGATGATGGCCACGTCTGAACACAACCCCTCTACGAGTGGCTGCAGGTGAGGCCACTGAGAATCCCTTAGTGTCTTCTGAGAAATAAGAAGACGTTTTATTGGAGATCAGTTTTTTGGAAGTGACGTGATTTCTAAGTCCTGCTGAAACTCCTTAGTGTGCATGGCTATGTTGGTGTGACCGGGCACCTCTTGGCCTCTCAGACACCGGCTGTGTCCTTGTGGCTGTTCAGAGCCCCAGTGTTGCACCAGAACCTGCGGCTCCACCCAGCCCTACTCTAAGGAAACCTCACCTGAGTCTTGGGCATGTTCATCTGGACTGTTCCTCACCGTTTTTAGAGTAATTTGTGACATCCTTATGTCCTATGTCCATGGACATTTTCATGTCATCTCTGGAGCAAAACCCTGCTCCTAGTGCCCTTTGCCCTTACCTCAGAAACCTGATTCCCACCATCCCTCCTGCACCCTCTGCTCTAAGCAGGTCCGTCTTCATCAGCCAGTGCCCCTGTCCTACCTTCCCTCCATCTTTGTATCCTTGGATTTGAAGATCCTTCTCAAAAATCCCCATTCCTCTTTTCATAGAAAAGCACAGCTCATGGTTCACATTTATGTCCCAAGAAGAGTCACTTTGATGTCCTCTGTAACTCCATCACTCAGTCCTTTTCTGCCTGGGACAGGGAAGGAGGCACAGCTCAGTGCACACCCTGTTCCTCCAGATTGCAGGTCGACTAGCAGCCCTTCCTAGGCCAGACCCAGTGCTAACCCTTGAGAAGAGAGGCCAAGTGGAGGGATTTTTCCCTCATGCACTTGAGTTAAAGCAGTGATTCTTAACTGGAAACAGTCTATGTCCTGGCAAGAGACATTTGGCAGTGTCTGCAGACATTTTAACATTTTTGGTTGCTATAACTAGCAAGGGTGAGCCTGGGGATGCCGCTAAACATTCTGCAGAGCCCGCAAAGAACTCCCCAGACCAAAATGCCTGTGAGCCCTGGGGTTGAGAAACTGGGGACTAACATTTAATTCCTTCTTTCTTGAATTCTGCAGTAGTGACCAGTCTGCCAAAGCAAACACACACAAAGAATTGATAAAAACACTGAAGGAGCTGAAGGTCCACCTCCCCGCAGATAAGAAGGCCAAGGGGAAGGCCAGCACACTGGCAACTCTGAAGTATGCCCTGAAGAGTGTGAAGCAAGTGAAAGGTACGTCTGCCCCACACTTGCTCCAAACCTATAAAAATAAATTTTAAATTCTCCCAAACTGCAGCGTGGATTGTGTTCTTTCTAGAACTCATTCCCGAAATGGCAGAAGGAAATGCTTAAAATTTGATGAACCTGCCCTTGATTGGAAACCTCAACACACCAGAAGTTTTCTATTGCACTTGACTTTTAAAGGAAAAAGGAACTTTCTCTACTCTGGGCTGGGTTAGGTCATGATCAGGGAGTCCAGCATTGTTTAGGCTCTGGCAAGAGCATTGGTGTTTGAGACGATGACCCCAAGTCCAGGAAGGTCATTGCACACTGCTCATACCCCACAGCAGTGGCCTGATTGCGTGAGCAGTTCAGAGTGGAATTAAAGGAAAACATCCTTAGCATCTAACTGGGGTCTTATCCTACCTTTAAAATACAACACGAAGAGATACAAGAGGGGAGGTATTGTCAGATCTTATCCTCGAGAGATCATCGCTGTAGAACTGTGTGGTTCAGGACCTCTGGCAGCTTGTGTCCTGTTTATCTGGAAATGTGTGAGTTTCTGTCCTGCCGGTCACTTCAGCTGGAAAGGAGGCGGTGAGCAGACTCCACCTTCCACCACACATGGGCAACAGTGGGGCCTCCAAATGGTCAATCCTACTTCCTGTTTAGATATTCGGACTTTACTCGCAGATGGTAGAATAGGAAAGAACTTTTAGAGCCAGTCCATGGTGTGTAAGACTGAGCTTTTCTGTGAGAATGTGCACATGCACCTCTTCAAAGACGCAGTGGTGTTTTGTCACAGATGCCAAAAACAATCCACAACCTCAGGCCCATTAAATATGTTCCAGTAGAGTTCGGTCCTCCTCTAACTGCTGCTGCAGCTGGCCCACCCCCTAGAGGTACCCTGTCTCCTGGTCTCCGGTGGCTGCAGGGGCAGGCAGGAATGCCCCTCTGTGAAGTCAGCCCAGCACTGCCTAGTGGACCTAGAGCCTGGCTTCCAACACCCTGTCCCTAGAGTTGAGGCCGATACCTCTGCACTGGGGTCATCAAGGATGGTCACAAAGGCCTGAGAAGCCTTGCCTTTAGTCCACGAGCTTTAAGAGTGTTCATAGGGATGGCAGAAGTCTTGGAGGTGGCATTCGTGTCTGCATTCTCACCCCTACAGCACTGTGAGTGTGAGTACGTCCTTTTTCTTTACAGTGGAAACCACCAACCCCTAAACCTGAGGACTTCCTTAGCTGTTGAGAAGCTCAGAGACCATCAGCGGCAGCCAGGGCCCAGGAGGGAAGGAGGTGCCCTATGCAGCAGCTGTCCTCCCCTGCTGGTGGATGGGTGGGGCTCTCCCTCCCCACCCTGTGAGTGTGTGCCTTGGTTCACGCACTACACAGGTGCACTGAGATGCTGTGGGTCCTGCACATGAAAAACATAAAGGCTCGGCGCCTGTGGCTCAAGTGGCTAAGGCGCCAGCCACATACACCTAAGGTGGCGTGTTCAAATCCAGCCCAGGCTCTCCAAACAACAATGATGGCTGCAACCAAAAAAACAGCAGGGCATTGTGACAGGCGCCTGTGGTCCCAGCTACTTGGAAGGCTGAGGCAAGGAAACTCGCTTGAGCCCAGGAGTTGGAGGTTGCTGTGAGCTGTGATGCCACAGCACTCTACCCAGGGGGACAGCTTGAGGCTCTGTCTCAAAAAAAAAAACCACATTAAAAAAAGAAAACTCTGGCTCAGCACCCATAGTTCAGTGATTGGGGCACTGGCCACATACACTGGTGTTGGTGGGTTCAAACCCGTTGTGAGTCTGCTAAACAACCATGACAACTACAACAAATAACTGGGCATTGTGGCGGGCACCTGTAGTCTCAGGTACTTGGGAGGCTAAGGCAAGAGAATCAATTAAGCCCAAGAGTTTGGGGTTGCTGTGAGCTATGATGCCAAGGCACTCTACCAAGGGCGACATAATGAGACTGTCTCAAAAAAAAAAAAAAAAAACTCTGGAAGGCTGGATCTAGACAGCTTTGCTCTGTCATCACTGGTCATAGCCCCAAGACACAGCACCCAAAGAGGGCAAGGCTCATACTAGCAACGTAATGCACACAGTCATCGTATTTTTTAATGTCTGGGCAACTTTTCATTGGTAGAGAGCAGGTCATTGACACTCACACTGGGGTCCCTTGAGCCAGGGGTGTAACAGCTGCTGATCTGCTGTGTGCTGGGTTGTGCCGAGGTTTGAGGTGTCCTCTTCAGCTCCAAAGCCTCTGCAGGCTCTTCCCTAAGCCTGCTGTCCACTAAGCGAGGGTTATTGTGTTCAGAGCAGAGCATTGCTGCTGCTGGTCAGTGCTGGTCAGGCCCAGCAGTGCCCAGATGGAGTCTGGTGGCCATGGAGGGCACCGTGCTGGAGTGTGTGCCAGGGTGAGGGCCCTGCTCTGGAAGGAGGAGCTAGAGGGGAAAGGTCATCGCTGCTAGTCCAGCCGCTCTGCTTTAAAGTGATTATGTTGGTTTAGGAGTTTCATTCTTGGATCTTCAGTAACTTCAGAACTATAAACAGCTACCAGTGGAGACATTTTCTGTGCTTTCCAGCAGTTTATATCTTGATTTTAGAGCATGCTCAGAAATTTACTTGTGTCCGAGGCTTTGGAAGGTGGAGAAGTATAGCACAGACAAGACCCAGCTGGGGTGCAGAGGCTTCCGTGCTGGGCTGCAGGGGCACAGGCCTGGAGGGGCCTGGGTCAGAGCCTGGAATGCAACTTGGGTTTCATATGTCCAGGGCCTGAGGACAGGCAGCAGCCTGGAGCCAGAGTGCTTGCTCCTTTTTGGAGGGGGCTGCTGTAGCCTGTGAGCGTAGTCACCCCCAAATCCTGCAGATGCACCCAGGATGGTGTGCGGACTCAGATCAAGTGGCCCTCCACTTCATTTTCTAGTCTGAACAATTTCTTTGAAATGTCTTCCCTTGTGCTATTTGTATAAGCAGTGATTCTGCCTGGATGGGGGTGTCTAACAGGGCCCCCGTGCAGTCGGACACAGGGCTGTTGCCCAAAGGCCTGTGCAGACACATGGAAGCTGAATCAGAGCTGACGACACTCTGGAGAAGGTCAGGTCAGGCAGAACTCCATGGCCTTATCCTTAAAATAATGAGTTTAGGCTCGGTTCCTGTGGCTCAAGTGGCTAAGGGGCCAACCACATACACCTGAGGTGGCGGGTTCAAATCCAGCTCATGCCTGACAAACAACAGTGATGGCTGCAACCAAAAAATAGCCGGGCGTTGTGGTGGGCGCCTATGGTCCCAGCTACTTGGGAGGCTGAGGCAGGAGATTCACTTGAGCCCAGGAGTTGGAGGTTGCTGTGAGCTGTGATGCCACAGCACTCTACCCAGGAGGACAGCTTGAGGCTCTGTCTCAAAAAAAAAAAAAAAATGAGTTTGTCATTTAAAAAATAAATTTGTAATCATCCTCAAAGGCCGCCTGATTTTCAGGGGGGCAAAGTCAGATTTCTGTTCATGAGTTTGTCTTGCCTTCACATTCCCGGGTGTTCTGTGTCCTGGGAAGGCAGTGCCTGCATTCCTCGCTTTCATTTGGGAAGTACAGCCCCAAATATGCAAGAGCTGGTGACAGTTTCCAGCCCCTGCCTGGGTGTCTCCCACAGAGTGTAAACGTGGTTTCTCCTGCAGCTAATGAAGAGTATTACCAGCTGCTGATGTCCAGTGAGAGCCAGCCCTGTGGAGTGGATGTGCCCTGCTACACTGTGGGGGAGATGGAGAGCATGACCTCCGAGTACATCGGGAAGAACGTGGTGAGTGTTCTTTCATGTAGCTTGAGCCCCCCCGCCCCAGAGCGCTGGCAGGGCTGCTGTGTCCAATGGCGTCACTGTAGCAGGTAGGGTTTCAGGAGAGGAGTGCATACCCTTAAAGAAAAAATGTGAAGTCACTGGTTCTGGAAGCAGCAGTCGTGTTCTGGGCCTCTGTCTCCTTTCCGTGAGATTGTCCTTCCCATCCTGGCCATCTCTACTCAACAGCTCTCGGGAGCAGGAGCAAGCCCAGCACATCCGAGCTGGGGTATCTGGGTAAGGGACAGGCATGTGACAGTTAGTTCAAATGTCCAGGGATTCACTGTCCTGGGGGGGAGCAGGATTTTAGACTCCAAAGCTCATGCAATTTTAAGTTCCCCATAAAGGTGGGCCCCTTGGAAAGGGCATGGTCCGTACACACCCCTAGTGTCCCAAGTTCTTCGGTGTAAGGGCCCTCTGAGTCCAGAGGGCCAGCAGCAGGGAGAGAGCCAGAGGTGAGACCTCTAGCTCTTCAGGTGGTCCCAGGTCCCTGGGAGAGGTAGGGCTGACAGAGGTGGGTGTGATGGCCAGGTAAGTGGCGCTTTACCCCCTTCCACCTGCCAGTCACCCCAGCCTGGACAGCGTGTCCAAGATGGTGGGGTGAGTGGCACCTGCCAGGGAGTGGGAATGCCTGACAATTCTTCTGGCACTGGAACCGTGATGTGTTGTTTTGGGTAGTATCATGCTGGACCGATGTGCATAACAGGAAGCTAGAGCTGATCTAGCCAGGCCCAGGCAAAGGGCTTGAAGCTCCCCAGGCCCTCCAGGTGGCCGGCTCCCTGCAGCCTGCCCACCCAAGTCCCATGTCCTGCCCACACACATCCTACCACCGTCACTGTACTTGTATTTTCCTTCCAGGATATGTTTGCAGTGGCTGTGTCCCTGGTGACTGGGAAAATCCTGTACATCTCTGACCAAGTCGCATCCATATTTCACTGTAAAAGAGACGCCTTCAGTGACGCCAAGTTCGTGGAGTTCCTGGCGCCTCACGATGTCAGTGTGTTCCATAGCTTCACCACACCTTGCAAGCTGCCCTCGTGGAGTGTGTGTGGCAGGGCAGGTGAGGTCCCTGTGGCAGCACCTCGTCCACTTCCAGGGTGGACCAAGACTTCAGTGGGGGGCGGGGGCTGGGAGCTGGGCCTGATACCAGGTGCGGCCCTGATACCAGGTGCGGCCCTGCTCCCACCTCACCTCTGCCAGGCTGGAGCTAACGCCCACACTGTCAGAGGTGAAAGGTAAACAGTTGTCCCTCTCTTCAGAATAAATTCAGAGAGAAAAATAAAGTGTTTTCATAAATCTCAGAGAGGAAAAACCATTTCAGAAGATTTCAAGAAATACTAGGCATTTTAGAAATGACGTTCTGAAGATCTGGAATCTTGGCATGACTGTGGAACATGGGGAGGCTGGGGGTGTCTGGGGGCTCCCCTCACTGCCTGAGCAGCTGTGGTGAGTGGTGTGGCACATGCTGGGACAGCTTCCGGGGCTCTTCCTCTGAGCCGGAGGTGGCTCTGGGAAGGCAGACCCTGAGACCCCTGGGCAGACAGCACCAGCCTGCCAGGCACTGCAGGCTCAGTCTGTCCTCAGATGGGCATGGCTCCCCCAGGCTGCCTGGCCTGCCAGAGTATCCACCATCTGCTCCGCCTAGGTCTGGGCCTCTCACCTGGACCTGTCCCCCTGTTCTCAGCAACCAGGTGATGTCCTCCAGTCCCTGGAGCCAGCTATGGGCACGCCTGCCTCTGGGTTGCCCATGCCGTCCCAAGTGGAGGGTTAATGCTTTGGCCACCATGCTCGCTGGCCCCTCTCCTCTCCTCCTAGACACAGTGCTGTGCACTGAGCCCTGTGCATCCCTGTTCTGCTTCTGCCACTTGAGAGCAGACTTTGATTCTGTGAAGGTTTGAAGGCTGCACCATAACTGCCACCATGACCAGCTCAGGCTTTGCCCCTCTAGAAGTGTGCTAGGGGAGGCCTGGCCGCCTGAGGGCTCTCCACCGGCCCTGTAAGTGTTCAGTGGCCAGGGGAGCCAGGGAAAGGCTTCTTCTGAAGCATGTGTCCTGTGGCAACTGTCTGCCTGCCCCTCGCAGGCCCCTAAGTACCCAGAGCTGACAATGGCCTCAGGAGCCAGGAGAGATGAAAAGGGAAAGGCCAAGAACTGTCCAAGACAAACTTGGCCTCACTCCGCATCTTGACCAGCACCCACCCTGGCCACATCACCCAGAGTTATCTACAAATTTGTCTTTGGCTGCAGGTCAGCAATGCTTGCTCTTGTCAGAGGCTCCTCAGCCCTGGTCCCCCCTCTGATCTGGGGGCCCAGCACTCCTGATTGGGAAGTTCTCATGGGCTTGAGTACCCCTGCAATTGGCCCACTCCCCACTTGCCCTGTCCCCTTTCAGTCTGCAGTGGAGCCAGGGGAGAATGTCACCATCGCATCACCCTGCTGGCCTCACAGCTGTGCCCTTGCCCCTAGGCAGCCTGGGGGACATGTGTGCAGTTGGTTACGTTGCTCAGAAATGGGGGTGCCTGCACTTGGGTTCTCACACAGTGCTGTCTCCTTTCTACTGGGAGTTCCAGCCCAAGGACTGTCCGGTCAGATTGTCCAAGTTTTCAGGGCAAGTTGTAAGGGCCAGGTCGGGATTGGGCCACCACATGAAAGGGAAATTGTTCGTGTTGGGATTTACAGCATGAGCGGCTGGCACCATCTCCCCAGGGTAGTGCCAGCCAGACTTTTGTCTGAGTTAAAAAGGGCCAGGTGAATTCTCAGAGGCCTTTCAAAGCTGGTCACTTTACATCTGGTCATGTTATAATGATCTTTATAGCTGGTCATTTTCTGTAACTCATAATTTTTCCTTATTCCTTTTGAGTAAACTTTATATGAAAAATCTAAGATCTCTTTTATAACATTTTTTTGAAATTTTTCTTTTAAAAAAATTTATTCATTTCCTCTTTTTATGAGGTTGCCCAATTGATTTCATCTTTTTACTAGACATTTAAAAAAATTTTAAGTTAATATTTTACCAAAATATTGATGTAAGCTTTGAAATTCCCTGTTCAGTTATTTCTATTAGAATTGATTATCCCCAAAATGTGTAACTATAACCCTTATAGGGCCAATACGTAAATATTTTGCATGTCAGCCCGTGAGATTTACAGAGTTAAAATGTTAGTATGCCTGTAGCAGCATTATAAACCATTGCAAAAAATGAAACTCCTGGCCCTAAAATTTCAGCACTGTATAATTTGGTATGCATCACAGTTAGAAAATATGTTTAACTTTTACCAGATACGTAATAAAAGAATTCTAGTAACCTAGGGCTGGGCACAGTTCCTCATGTCTGTAAGCCTAGCACGCTGGGGGGCTGAGGCAAATTGCTTGAGCCTAAGAGTGTGAGGTTGCTGTGAGCTAGGACGCCACAGCACTCTACCTAGAGTGACAAAGTGAGATTGTCTCAAAAAAAAAAAA
>NW_003852528.1:2745770-2746328 GCF_000181295.1 Otolemur garnettii | reverse complement strand
GCTGTAAGGAGCACTGTTTGTATTTAGCCATTAACTGGATGAGTGACTTTGGGCTTTTTCTTTTAGATTCTTTTACTCAAGAGTGCATGGAGGAGAAATCTTTCTTTTGCCGTGTCAGGTAAGCTCAGTTCCCAGTTTTCCTATATTAGAAAACAGCGCATTTGGGCCATGCACAGTGGCTTATACCTATAACCCCGGCACTTTAGGAGGCTGAGACCAGAGGATTGCTTGAGGCCAGGAGTTGGAGACCAGCCTAGGCAACATAGCAAGATCACATCTGTACAAATAGTTAAAAAGTTACCCAGGCATGGGGATGCACACACATGGTCCCAGCTACTTGGGAGACTCAGGCAGGAAAATTACTTGAGCAGCCCAGGAGTTCAAGGCTGCAGTGAGCTACAATGAAGCCACTGCACTCCAGCCTAGGTGATAAAGACCCTGTCTCAAAAAAAAGGAGGCGGGTGTGGCCCATGTGGCTCAGTGAGTAGGACACTGGCCCCATATACCAAGGGTGGTAGTTTCAAACCTGGCCCCAGCCAAACTGCAACAAAAACATAG
>NW_003852528.1:2716041-2745012 GCF_000181295.1 Otolemur garnettii | reverse complement strand
CCTCGTGTCAGACAGTAGGACCGCAGTGGGGTGCATTAGCCTGCTCGTGTCAGACGGTAGGACCGCAGTGGGGTACTTTAGCCTCCTCGTGTCAGGCGGTAGGACCGCAGTGGGGTGCATTGGCCTCCTCGTGTCAGGCAGTAGGACCGCAGTGGGGTGCTTTAGCCTCCTCGTGTCAGACAGTAGGACCGCAGTGGGGTGCATTGGCCTGCTCGTGTCAGGCAGTAGGACCGCAGTGGGGTGCATTAGCCTCCTCGTGTCAGACAGTAGGACCGCAGTGGGGTACTTTAGCCTCCTTGTGTCAGGCAATAGGACCGCAGTGGGGTGCATTAGCCTGCTCATGGAAAATGTTGACCAGAGGACCCTGTACTTGCTGTCTGTCGCTCCAGAAGGCACACCCCCCACTCCCCAAGGTCCTTAAGACCCTGGAAAGCACATGCACCCTTCACTTTGTGTATGCGTGGTCTGGGGAGTTTCCCCAACAGGCCCTTGGCCCGAAAGAGAGTGACTATTATTGAGTATCCAGCTGGGTGTCAGTCCCAGGGCCTAGGACCCCACGGTGGGGGAAGTATCCCTTTCCTTCTACTTTGCCCTGCTTGGAATGCAAAGTGCCCTAGAGAAGGGCTGGAAAGGCCCCCGTCCTCCAGTCAGGGTGTCCGCTTTTGGATTTGGCCTTCACTGTGACAAGACTGAGGGAAAGGGCTGAAGAGAGCAGGTGGCAAGCCCAGCTCCTCCAGCAGGTACCCCGTTCCCTCCAGTGGGTCGCAGGAGGACAGAACTAGCAAATGAGATATGGTTCCTGGGGCATAATCCCACACCTTTGGTGCTGCTCTTCTTCTCTGCAGTGTCGGGAAGAACCACGAGAACGAGATTCGCTACCACCCGTTCCGCATGACGCCCTACCTGGCTAAGGTGTGGGACCAGCAGGGTGGGGAGAGACAGTTCTGCTGCCTCCTGCTGGCAGAGCGCGTGCACTCAGGCTATGAAGGTAACAGCTCAGCCTCAGACAGGGAGGGGTAACTCCCACAGTGCCAGCATAATGCCTGTGAGACTGGCTGGCACCAGTTCTCCAGCCTTGGCCTCTGCCCCGTCCCTGGGCACAGTCTCCATCTTTCTTGGGACTCAGCACACCCCTGCTGTCATCTGGCCCTCCCAGTGGAAGTTCAGGGTTCCAGACCATTGCTTCAATCCCTTCTCTCTCTTGCCTTTCACTGGCAATTGAGAACAGCCCTGACAGGCCTAGGGCCCCAGTCCCGCCCATCCTCGTCCCCTCCCCCACAAATGCCTCAGCCACTTGCGCCCCTCCAAAGGGTGAAGGGCAGTAATATCACTGCCTGCTCCAGAACCCCAAACAGACCCTCACATCCAAAAATAAACTGCCAGGCACTCCTCCCTCCCTCCCTGGCCCATCCTAACTTCTTCCTGAGGTTGCCTGCCTTCCACGTGTGCCCTGGCTTCCCTGGATGAGTCAGCTGATGAGCCCTGGCCCCTGTGTACCCAGCATCTTCTCCACCCCCAGTCTTCTCTCCACTATCTCCTTTGCCTGGCTCTGTTCCCACCGACCTCCCCTGTAGAAACCCAGTCACGTGCAGCTCACCTGACCAGTGACTCTCCTGGTCCCACTAGCCCTGCAGCCTCCCAGTCTCCAAAAAGAATTCAGAGCCAAAGGATCCCAGGTGCTATGCCACCTTGGTCATGTCCTTCTGGTAATCCCCCGAGACTGCTTTGTGACACCTCGGTCCTTGTACTAGCCACAATCCCTGGCCAGGAATCGTGGGCACTACTGAGTATGTCCCGTGATTTCAGAAGTCTCTAAAAGCAGGTGCAGTTGCAGCTGCGTGACCACAGGAAGCCAGCTGAGTCTGTGGACTTCCATTCCTCTCCCTGCTGTTAATGTCGTCTTTTTAAAAAAACACTTATTAAAAGTGAAATGTTTTAAGTACATGACTTCCTGTAGGATGTGTGATGTGTCCCTACATGCAGAGGATCTGCAGTATCCAATAAAGATTTATAAAAGGTCAACAGGTTATTCCCCAAATTATCAGTCTCTTTCAAGCATGAAAAATTTTGGAATTTTGAATGTTTTATCCATGAATTTGGGAATAGAGGAAAATTTGAGGCATGTGACTTCCTTTATGCAAATTACTACTTTTGCCACCTTAAAAACTGTGAAGTTCTTCCACACAGTGACATTTGCTGAGAATTTTGAGTATGTGACTCATTTTTCTAAAAGTAATTTGTTCAAATTGTTCTTGTTTCATCTTAAAAATCCTGAAGATAGCCTTCCAGCAGGATTTTGCTAAGAGAAGTCTGTTTACTAGTCCCAATTTACTAAACTAAAACGGGTCCACATGAAGTAGGGAAGGCCAGCTGGGGGTTACCAATGTAGGGGCCACCTACTGTCTATGGGTTCTTCAAAGTCCGTGTTTTAATTTTTTAAATTTTTCTTCAGCTACCTGTTACTCTGAATCTAGGTGTGTTTTCTGGAAGTTTTAATATAATGACACTAAATATGTATTTCTTAGAATCAGAAATGTGTGCAATATTCTGTTCTTTCAGCTCCTAGAATTCCTCCTGAAAAGAGAATTTTTACAACCACCCACACACCAAATTGTTTGTTCCAGGACATAGATGAAAGGTAGGTGCTGCTGGCCAGTCCCCTCTGCCTACACTGCCTGCTGGCCGGTCCTCTCTGCCTACACTCCCTCTCTGCTGCCCCTTGTCTTGGAATCAGTTTTACATTCTTCCTATCATCAGATTCCATTGCAAGATATTTAATGTTTTATTATCTTGGTAATTACTTCATAATAACTAAATAAAGCTCAAGCCCTTTGCATGTTTTAACATGAAAGCTATTTAGCTTAAGTCAAGGCTTCATGTTGGTTTTATAATTACATGATAATGGACAAAAATGTTTAACTATTTATAGGCAATGAAATAATTGGGAAGTTATGCTAAAAACTTGCTAAGACATGACCACAGTGTAATTGGGGCCTTTTGGAGAGGTGGTGATTGTTCTGATTGAGCTGTTTAACTCGCTTTGAGTAAATGATGGTACAGGCAGGGATAGTGAGCCTGGGGCCAGGTTAGGATTGAAGCTGCAGGTGCCATGGGCAGGATGCCAGCAGAGCTCATCTTCCAGTCTGTGGGCCAGAGGCTACTCCAGGGGACAGGGGCCTGTCTGTACCTCTGCTCAGAGCTCCACTCAGGTCCCTCTCCCTGAGTCTCCCATCCTGAATGTTGTAGCAGTTGTGAATGACCCAGACTCAGCTGCACCAGGTCCTGAGGGTGCCCTGACTGACATGCCTTCTCCCAGTCTGTGCACGGAGGCATGAAGACATGGGGAGTGCTGTGGGCCGCTGACAGTCAGGAGGGGGCGAGAAGGCATGCTGGGCTTCCTGAAAAGGACCAGGTTGCCTCCCCACTGTCTGCACCTGGTCCAGGGACACAAGGTCCCCACCCCTGGAGTCAGGCCATGCAGCCTCATAGGGAAATTCTGCTCTAGATAGATGGGAATCCCTCACCTCCAGGTTGCTCAGGTGTGTTCCCCAGACACTTGTGACACAATCCACCAGAGAGACAGTTTCCAGATGCAAGTTCCTGCACCTCACCCAGCCTTGCCCGCTCAGGACCGTGGCGTGGAGCCTGAGAGTTGCATCTGTAAAGGTCTAAGAACTGTCTGCAAACTCCTGGCGCGTCCAGCTTAGTCTGCACAGGGAGGTTGGGGGCAGGTGCACATGGCCCTGGTGGTGACGGTCTGCAGAGCTTTCCATAGTAAAGACCTGCAGACAGCTGGGCTCATAGCCACAGTGTGGTCAGGGCTCCTCTTCCTCCTCCCCTTCCTCCTCCTCCCCCTCCTCCCCCTCCTTCTCCTCCAGGGGAGCCTTGATGGGGAGAGTGCCAGGAACATTCTGTACATTCTGTCTAAAGGAAAGCATGGAGCCTGGAGAGAGAGTGCCTCAGACAAGGAGAAAATCAAAGAATGAGGCCAGGCCAGTGAGAAGGATCCGGACAACAGGGAGCAGGGGCGTGTTGATCTAGACCCAGAGGGAGTGTCCTAGCACAGGAGCAGGAGAGCCTGAGAAAGCTTCTGTGTAGGTGCGAGGAGGAGGAGGCCCTCAGCTAAGGCAAGGAGTGGGCTCTGCAGGGAGCCAGCAAGACCACTAGTGGGAAGCAGGCATGGGCCAGAGGGCAGAGGCCTCACCAGTCACCACGACTCCTGGAGAAGCCATAGTAAACTGACTCCGCACAGTGGCTAAAGAAATAAGTGAAGGAAAATGACCTCAGCTGGAAAAGAGGCTCCCGGGAAGGGTTTTCAAGGGCCCAGGCAAAGCTTATTAAACAGAAATCCACACCAGGCCACCTGTAGCCAAATGAATTAATGACAAAAAAAGAAGATCTTAGGAGAAGAAAAACAAAAGCATTGTTGCCCTTTATTCTTTTAGGAGAGAAGGCACAAAGCTAAAGCACTTACAGCCCTAAGAAGTGGAGCTTCACTGGGTGTCTTGGATGCATGAGTTCACTGGAACCTGCATTTGCTAATAAACTAAAAGATAAGCTGGTCTCCGTTAGCCCAACTCCCAGATTTTTGACGTCTAGGGAACTTGGGGTCTGGCTCCTTTTTCTAATAAATAAGAATGTTCTGGGTGGTGCCTGTGGCTCAAGGAGTAGGGTGCTGGCCCCACATACCGGAGATGGCGGGTTCAACCCCAGCCCCAGCCAAAAACTGCAAAAAAAGATGAAGAAGAAAGGCTTTTGGGTGGCTCAAAAGGGTAGGGTGCTGGCCCCATATACCAGAGGTGGCGGGTTCAAACCCTGCCCTGGCCAAAAACTGAAAGGAAAAAAAAAAGTTAGTTCTTAGAGGTAACTTGCTTGATGTTTGGAAGCTGTGTCCAGCATGTGTCTGCTTGCCTTTCAGGGCAGTCCCCCTGCTGGGCTACCTACCTCAGGACCTGATTGAGACCCCTGTGCTCCTGCAGCTTCACCCCAGCGACAGGCCCTTGATGCTGGCTGTCCACAAAAAGAGTAGGTCCCCTGCTCATGGAAACCCTCCAGCATTTGAAGGGGCTTGTGTTCAGTTAGGGCCTCTTCCTGAGACCAGCCCAAGCCCTGCAGGTCAGATCAGCTAAGGATAAGCCTGTGGGGGGTGCCCCCTTCCCATCTGAGCCCTCACATCATCAGCACCGGGGGAGTAAACTCCTGGGAGCTCCATTGTGGCCAGGAGTCCCTCAGCTATGGCCTGAGTCCTTGGTGTCTCATTTTTATTGTTGGTTTTGATGACAGATGGGAGGGGGGAGACCTTTTTACTCGTGTCTCAGAAGGTGCTAACCAGGCCAAGGGAGGGACTCTATATGTCCCCAGCAGGCCTAGCCATCGCTCTAGCAGACAGGAAATAACCTCTCTGTTTTAATTTAAAGCAAAAATGGGAGTTTGAAAGCAGTGGCTCTGAAGAGGTATTTGCAAGTGATCCCAGACCTGAGTGTCCTGACTTGTCTTTTCTCTCTTGTGAACCCCATTTGCTCCTGTCCATACTCTGAACACTATTGTCCCCCTCCTAGTCCTGCAGTCCGGTGGGCAGCCTTTTGATTATTCCCCCATCCGCTTCCGGGCTCAGAATGGGGAGTACATCACACTGGACACCAGCTGGTCCAGCTTCATCAACCCCTGGAGCAGGAAAATCTCCTTCATCATCGGGAGACATAAAGTCAGGGTGTGAGTATTCCGGCTCTCCCGTGGGGTCCTGGGCCATCCTCACTTCACCCACGGTAGTGTAGGGAGGGGCTGAGAGACCAGGACCAAAGTCACCTCCTGCCACCTCCCAGTGGGGAGCCCTGGGCAGGCAGGCAAGGGTGACCTGCCCTCTGGCCCACTGGGAGGGACCTCATTCAGGCAGAGTGAACAGGTGACAGCCTGGGAGCTGCAGATGGGAGGCGGGGGGCCTGATAGGCAGCACAGGGCTGCTGTCCGTGCAGCAGCCTTAATAAGATGAGTTGGAACCTCACAGGGGCCCTTTGAATGAGGACGTGTTCGCAGCACACCCATGCACAGAAGAAAAGGCCCCAAGTCCCAGCATTCAGGAGCTCACGGAGCAGATCCACCGGCTGCTGCTGCAGGTGGGTGTGGGGCCTGAACACCCTGCTTGCGATCCCTCCTCGCCCCCAGCACATCCACTCAGCTCCATCTGTCCTTCTCTGAACATCCAAGGGCCAGTGTGGGCACGGTCTGTGCAACCCAAGACTGTCCAATATACCCTCGGCTTTTTCCAGCCTCATATGTAGACATTGTGTCTGAACCACAGCTACAGGAGATGCGCCCAGGCCCACACCCGTCCCCATGCTCTGACAGGGGCTCTTCCTGTCACCCCTAAGTGACCTCCTGCTAGTGTAGGGCTCCCTCCAATCCAGTGTGACCATAGTCAGCTCCAGTGAGTAGGTTTCTGCTTCTCAGTTGCCACAGGACAGGGTGTGAAACTGTGTTTGCATCAGTCTTTGTTTTTAAAACCCCTCAATGGACTGTTGAGTGTTAGCAGCTGTGCCTTGATGAGAGGGTTGAACCAGTTCCTCTGTAGTGGAGTCTCCTCACTGACTGCATATCTGGGGATAGGGCACTGGGGTGGAGGCCAGAAGTCCACCTCTGGAGACTTTGACCTCAGGGCTCAAACCTAAGCCCCCTTTGTTTGTGCCATGTGACCTTGGACTGGTCGGCGGCCTCTATGGGGCAGGGATTGGGAGGATTACCACAAGCTGAGGCTCTATGGTAAGCTTGGTGGCCCTGGCCAAGTCCACAGCACTGTCTGCTGTCTCCCCAGCCTGTCCCCCACAGCGGTTCCAGTGGCTACGGGAGTCTGGGCAGCAACGGGTCTCACGAGCACCTCATGAGCCAGACGTCCTCCAGCGACAGCAACGGCCATGAGGACTCTCACCAGAGAAGAGCCGTATGTCCCCTCATTCTCTTTCCTGAGGAGATGAGTCTGCTAATGCGAGTGAACAGAGACCTTGGCGGATACTGAAGCTGTTAGAACCTCCGCTATTTCCGCCTACTCTATAAACTTTGTTCACTTGGGCCTCATTTTAAAATCTCTCTAAGAGTCAAAGCAGCTAGAAACTAGGTAAAGATTTGCATGAAACTTACTCATAGCAGGCAGACCAAGCAAAAGTGAAGATTAACGGGGGCTAGAAGGAAGAAATGTGGCCTGGCACTTTACCTTGCCTTCTTTATCACTCTTGGGAGTGGTCAGGTCAGTTTTACAGATCGGGGCATGTCTTAGACTGGGAGGCTGGATTGTCCCCGCTGCCCTCTGCTCTCACTGTGGAGACAGACTTGGGCGCCTCCCAGAGTAACGTGTTCATTTTGTTTTTCTTCAAGGAAACTTGTAAAAGTGGTAACAGGACCAAAACGAAAAGTCATCATTCTCCTGAACCTGGAGAACAAAAGAAAAAGTCCAGTTCAGGTAAAATGTTAAATACACACACACACACACACACACACACGTATATACTCATTTCCTTAATAGAGCTTAGTGTGACCGTGTGAGCAGAGGGGCCGGGTTAGTGCTACTCTGGTGGCAGGAACGCACCCTCGGTGTGGTCCCGTCTCTCCTGATTCGGCACAGTTCGCCCTGTTCAGACCCCCATGATGAGGCCAGGGCAGCATGGGCCTCACTCAGCAAATGCTGCTGTCCATAGTACCCCGAAGGCCCGTCCAGGCAGGCTGTTCTCTGCCCTGCATGCATTCCTTACATGGGCACACACATGTGTGCACCCCAATCCTTTGGAGGGGGGGCTCTTGCTCTACCTCGTCTCCTACGGGAAGCGTCCCATGAGGACTGGGGAGGCCCAGTGCATACTCTGGCCTGCCCTATGTGTGTGCTGGACTTTGTGCTGGGTGTTAGGACACACTAATGAGCTGGACATGGCTGTGTACTCGAGGGCCCCTGAGAGTCAAATCCTTATCACAGTGCAGACACCTCGGTGGAGACACTGGCTCTGCCCAGGAGGAACGTAAAGCACTCAGGGTCTCACTGGCCCCTCAGGCTTAGGCATCCATGCAAGAACCAGCCTCTGCCACTGCTGAGTGCCCGACCCTGGGGACAGCCTTGACCCCAGTGAGAAGCAGGCCCAGGCCTAGGTCAGAGCTCCCTACAATGTCCCTCCACAGATGGCACCATGGCACTCAAGCCAGCTGGCTGCCAGGTACCAGGCTGTCACTGAACTCCTGTGTCTGTGAAGCATATTAGTCCCCAGCCTTACCTTTAGGTAGAATTAAAGTGCTTTACAGAATGTGTCATCTTTGGGGGAAAGTATTAAGTGAAAGAACTATTTGGGGTTTTTTTAGAAGTGCCAAGTAGTCCCTCAGCTCAGATGAAAGCTGTACCTGCTGCAAAGAAGGACAGCTCAGGAGCCAGCTTCTCCAAGGCCAGCATGCCAGAGGACCTGGCCTGCAGGACCCAGCCCACCTGCTCCTACCAGCAGATCAGCTGCTTGGACAGCGTCATCAGGTACCCCAGCGGTTGTGACACCCCTGTCTCATGCACCCACTGCCTTTTGTGTTGTGAGATGGCACGGCTCACGCCCTTCACCCAGGTACTTGGAGAGCTGCAGCGAGGCCGCCACTCTGAAGCGGAAGTGTGAGTTCCCAGCCAACATCCCCACACTGAGGTCCAGCGACAAGCGGAAGGCCGTAATCAGCCCCATGCCCACCGGAGGTATCTGTTCTTTCCTGAGCTATTCAATGTATGATAATTGCACCCTCCACAGTGGAATCAGATGCCATCTCCAGCCCTGGAAGGTCCCTTCTTCCCTCCCATGTCAATTCTGAGTGGCTTCTGTAGATCTAGTATGAGGGTGTAGGCTGTTTATGTCCAAAGCCAGCAGCCTCCTTACGAGCCACAGGTGATGACCATTCATCTTGGAGCCTGGGCTGTGAGGACAGGAGCCCAGTGGGGCTGTCCTGAGTTACCATTCTAGGGCTTCCTTTGCCCCACATCTAAGAGGAGCCTTGGCGTGTGAATGGAAATGCCCCATTAGCCTGAGGCTGCTTAGACATTACATGTGCTGCAAGAGGTCCTGCCTAGCACCAGAAATAAGAGTCTCCCATTGTTGAAATGAGCACAGTAGATGGAATAGCCATGCTGTGTTCTGACAGTCCCTGCCCCAGCCCTCAAGGAAGGAGAGCAGGCGGCTGGCTGACACTGCCTGGGTCACTGTTGGCTCCTTCAGGGCTCTGACAGAGGCCCCACCCCTCAGGCCTCGGAGTTTAAGTGTATAACTATTCCCACGTGGAATTTCCTCTTCTGTGCTTTTCTCCTTTGAATAAACACTAAGGACAAATCATGCCCAACCTGAGCACTTATGGAATGGGTGTGACCAGCCTGGAAGGGGCAGGTTGCAGTCACTGGGGGATTAGAACGCTGCCGGGACAGGTGGCCTTCCTTACCTGAACGTTCGTTTTAACTGTGCTTTTGTGTGTGTTTCTGTCTTGTCTTATAAAGAGGCAGTATTGCCCTCCAAAGCAAACGGCCACACGGAGGTCAGAACTCACCTCACCTCGCTGGCTCTGCCCAGCAAGGCTGAGAGCGTGGTGTCCCTCACCAGCCAGTGCAGCTACAGCAGCACCATCGTCCACGTGGGGGACAAAAAACCCCAGCCGGAGTTAGGTATGACTGTGGGCCCTTCCATCAGAGAGCAATTTGATTTCAAAAATAGAAAGGAGACATTTGGGCTCGGCGCCTGTGGCTCAAGCGGCTAAGGCGCCAGCCACATACACCTAAGGTGGCGGGTTTGAATCCCCAGCCCGGGCCCGCCAAACAACAATGATGGCTGCAACCCAAAAAATGGCTGGGCATTGTGGCGGGTGCCTGTGGTCCCAGCTACTTGGGAGGCTGAGGCAGGAGACTCGCTTGAGCCCAGGAGTTGGAGGTTGCTGTGAGCGTGATGCCATGGCACTCTACCCAGGGAGACAGCTTGAGGCTCTGTCTAAAAAAAAAAGAAAGAAAGGAGACATTTGGCTGCCATCTTAAATTTGTCTTTAAGTTATCTAAGTGCAGAAGAATCCTGCCCTCACCCAGTGAGCGGGTTCCAGGAAATCCAGTTGCCCGAAGCGCAGAGGTGGCCTGGGACAGTCCTTCAGTGCTGTGATGCCACCTGGTGGCAGCCAGCTGCTCTGGCATCGATGTGGAAAGCTGAGGGTGGGGCTGAGCCCCTGGGTGGGCGCTGAGACAACTCAGAGCGCTGCTGGACCGCCCATTTCCCTGGTGAGGCTGGGGCCTCTCCTCTGCCCAGTCTCAGTGCCCTGGGAAAAGATGGGATCATTATCGCTCTCTGTTTACATACAGAACCTAGAACAAGTCTTGCAGCTTAGTGGCTGAGTTTTCTTGCTCTTCAGAATTGTGTGATCAAAATGAATCCTAAATTCATTTCATTTTAGGGAGATGATGAAGAAAAAAGTGCATGTAGGCCCCGAATCCTGCCTTACAAGACGGTCAGTCGGCCCCACTTGGCCCCTGTCCTGTCTGCCTCCACAGTCCCACAGGATGTCCACTGCCACTGTGCATGGTCCTGAGCCCAGAGGGACAAACAAATGTGGACTTTGCTGTGTTCTAAGAGCTGAGAACAGCCGGTTCCCTGCACTGCAGCCTGCTCAGCTGCAGGGCTCTCAGCCAGCCTGCAATCAGGCCTTTCATGCGCTGTTTTTACCTTTTACTGTGAACTTTCTCAGAAAGCTAAACAGAGACATCGTGAATTTCATCCTCATGCCTGAGCATCATTAAGTGATCTGACATGTGAATGATTTGTCTTGTTCATAAGTAGTGGGCACCTGTAGTCCCAGCTAGTTGGGAGGTGGAGGTTGGGAGGATCACTTGACCCCAGGAGTTTGAGGTTGTAGTGAGCTGTGACAGTGCTATTGCTTTCCAGCCTAGATGACAGACCTGGACAGAGTAACAAGACCCATTTTCAAAAAAGGGAATAATAATTCTTTTTTTTGAGACAGAGTCTCAAGCTGTCACCCTGGGTAGAGTGCTGTGGCATCACAGTTCACAGTAACCTCCAACTCTTGGGCTTAAGTGATTCTCTTGCCTTACCTGCCCAAGTAGCTGGGACTATAGGAACTCACCACAACACCCAGCTACTTTTTGGTTGTAGTTGTCATTGTTGTTTGGCAGGCTGGGGTTAGATTTGAACCTGCCAGCTCTGGTGTATGTAGCTGGTGCCCTAGCCGCTTGAGCTACAGGCACCAAGCCAGGGAATAATTTTAAAACAAAGGGCATGCAGCTCAGAGACTTGTTGTCTTATATTACAGAGATGGTGGAAGATTCTGTGAGCGGTCCTGAGTCCCTGGACTGCCTGGTGGGCCCTTCCCTGCCTTGTGGCCTCAACCAGGAGAAGGAGCCCTTTAAGAAGCTTGGCCTCACCAAGGAAGTGCTCGCTGCGCATACCCAGAAGGAGGAGCAGAGCTTCCTGCAAAAGTTCAAGGAAATAAGAAAACTCAATATTTTCCAATCTCACTGCCATTATTACTTACAAGAAAGATCCAAGGGGCAGTTGAGTGAACGAAGTAAGTAATAATGCCTGAATTAAAGATGGGCTTTTAAAAACTTTATTCCTAATGGTACTGAGTCCAGGGGATTTTGAAATGTGAAATGTTGGGATTTCAGAGGCATTAATTTGTAAGGCAGCTATTAGAACTTCACTGGCATTGCAATCTGCTGCTGTGACCTCCATAGCCCAGGGAGGGCTCTCAGGATATAACCTCATGTCCCATGGGTTGTACTGCTATAGACACCAGCTGCTGGCGCAGGCTGGCCCCTGTGGAGTGCAGGATCTGGGCTAGTGGCCATTGCTGCTGTGGGTCCTTCATCTGCTACCTATACAGCTGACTTAGGCAGGGCCCCACTGCCATCTGACCACACTGACAAGACCCCTCAGAGGATGGGCACTTGGTGTTGGGCTCTCCAGGGCTGGGCTCCCAGCTCCAAAATGGAGCAGAGTCCATGGTGTGTGAAGCTGATCTTTAAGCCAAGAACATCTGGGGAGATGAGGTAAATTAGCTTCTTCTCCTCTCTCCTGGTCCAGGAGCCTGGCTCCTGCCCTCCAATACCTTCCCATACCCCACAGACCAGGCCTGCATTGGTCAGATGAGCCACACCTTCCTTAGCTCCCTGAGTCACTGGGGCAGGGTTTAGAGCTAGTGAACCATAAGGACCCAGCTCCCCTAGATTTCTGGGCAGACACTGAAGAGAATGCCTAAGAAATTAAAGAATCCTACAACCTTATTAAGGATTAGTCTTTTCCACTCTTTTCTTTCTTTCCATCTTCTGAGGACTCGGGGTTACTGCCAACCGCAGGGATTTTCCATAGAAATTAGGAAAATGTGCCCTCTGCAGCCCTGCCAGGCCCAGATGTGTTATCCAGGAATCGGTGCTTTAGCCACTCTTCCCAGGGGGGACAGACTTCTTATAAGAAGAACACCAGGTAGAAAGGCTGAATTGCGAAACTTCCAGTCACATAGCCTTTTGCCTTCAGCATGTCACAGGCATGGGACTCCTTGGCACAGCTGACAGATGACCCTGCACACCTGCTGCAGAGCCCCAAGTTACTCTGTGAGATGGGAGAGGAACTAAGGCTCCCTGGGGGGGAGGACTGGGGACACACCCAGACTCCCTTATATCCTCCTGAAGAAAGTCTGTGCCAGCAGCACTTGTCACTGAGTGGAGAATGTGGTTCCGGAAGCAGGTGCTCCCCCTGCTGGCTGCACTTGGACTTTATTTGACAGGAGGGAGAGGAAGCGTCTCTTCTTAGGGAGCAGTAGTGACAAAGCCTATAAAGTGAAAACTGGGGAAGTTAGACCAGGCCAGTGGATCTGCCTGACAAATTTCATAAGCCAGTAGTTATTTACCCAAATATTGGTTAACAGTGGGGACTCGCGTGCTTATTCATTTATTTATGAAAGTAGAACCTATTTATTTATTTATGTATGTATTTATTTTTGAGATAGCCTCACTCAGTCACCCTCGGTAGAGTGCCCTGGCATCATTACAGCTCCACAGAAACCTCAAACCCTTCAGTTCAAGCAATCCTCCTGCCTCAGCCTCCTAAGTAGCTAGGACAACAGGTGCCCATCACCAGGCACCAGCTAGTTTTTCTGTTTTTAGTAGAGATGAGTTTCACTCTTGCACAGGCTGGTCTCAAACTCCTAAGCTCAGGCAATCCACCCATCTTGGCCTCCCGGAGTGCTGGGATTACAGGCGTGAGCCACCATGCCTGGCCCTTTTTACCTTTTTAATACTACTTCTTACATTAGCATTTCATAAAAGAAAAGAAAGAATGTGATCCTACAATTCAGGGCTGTCCTTCAATTGGCCGAGTTTAGTTCCATGGAAAACCTAACATTTTCCCTGATTTTTCTCACTTTACCAAGGATCAGGGAAGACCATCAGGTAGACCCTTGGACTGGCATTTGGGAACACAGGACTGTGGAACTAAGAGATGGCTTTAGGGTTCTGAGATTTGTGTCTCTAAGATTTTAAGTCAGATGGTTTTTCCATGTTTTAGCTGCCTCTGGACTAAGAAACACTTCTGGAATAGATTCATCTTGGAAAAAAACTGGAAAAAACAGAAAACTAAAGTCCAAACGAGTCAAGCCTCGAGACTCCTCTGACAGCACCGGGTCGGGGGGTCCTGTGCTCCACCGACCCCCACTCTTAGGCCTGAATGCCACTGCCTGGTCACCTTCAGACACATCCCAGGCCAGCTGCCCCACTGTGCCCTGTCCTGCTCCAGTGCCCACTTTCTCCCTGCCCGTGTTTCCAACAGCAGGGACTCTGGCGGCCCCGCCTGCAGCTCCTCACGCCAGCTTCACAGTGCCCACTGTGCCCATGGACGCCCAGAACCAGTTTGCAGTCCAGTCCCCACCCTTCCCCACACCCTTAGCCCCTGTTGTGGCTTTCGTGCTACCCAGCTACTCCTTCCCCCCGGGTCCCCCAAGCCTGCCACAGGCCTTCTTCCCCGGCCACCCTCACTTCCCCAGCCATCCCATGCTTGTGACCGAGATGACCTCTCCCTCACAGCCCAAGTTCCCAGGCCAGACCTCTACCCCTAGACAGCCATGTACTTGTCCAGCAACCCCAGCCACCCCAGCCACCCCACCATCAGCTGTAGGCCGGGCCTCCCCGCCACTCTTCCAGTCCCGTGGCAGCTCGCCCCTGCAACTCAACCTCCTGCAGTTAGAGGAGACCCCTGAGGGTGGCACTGGGACTGCGGGGACAGTGGGAGCCACAGGGATAGCAGCTGCGGGGCTGGACTGCAAACCTGGCACCTCTCGGGACCGACAGCCAAAGGCTTCTCCAACTGTAAGGATTTCCTAATGCTCTTTCCCTAAAGTAGGTCGCAAATAGCACACATGACAGGCTGCGAGCTCCTGTACGCAGACATGGGCTTTTATGCTGTGGTCCCAGTGACCATGTGATCTGCTTGGTCCTGTGTGCTGTGTCAGGACTGAGCTCCTTGAACTCTGGAGTTATATGTGCCAGAAAGTAGTGTTTCCTAGTTAAAATGATCCCATCAGAATAGATTTTTTTGGAGCTTTTTACCATCTTGCGGTAGGCATGAAAGATGATAGATATAGAATTCCAAAAAGTGACATGTTGAAGTAGTACTTATGGACCTCAAATATTTTTTTCTTTTTGAGATGAGGGTCTTGCTATGTTGCCCAGGCTGGTCTTGAACTGGTCTCAAGTGATCTTCCTGCCTTGGCCTCCCCTGTAGCTAGGACTACAGGCTCAGACCACTGCACTCACCTGTAGGCCTCAACCTTTTAAATGACTCTTTAAAGATAAACCACAACCAGTTAAATGAGGGAACTAAGGTTCCTCAGAGGGCAGTGCCAGCTGGCTCTGGTGCTCAGGGAAAAGGTATGCTTCCATAGTCCCGGACCAGTGACCCTGGTTTCCACCCCCTGAAGCCTTAGGGACACAGGTGTGGGGTTCTTAATCGGTTAATGGAGTTATAATTTCTTTTCCAGTCAAGCACTTGTGTATTTCCAAATGAGTTTGGATGTGTAGCAGCATTGGCCACAGTGCAACCCATAGGCCCTTAGTGGGGGGCGTTGTCTGGAAGGGTCCTCTCATTTGCCTGAGGGTTGAGAGCCCCCTCAGAAATATACTGGTTCTCCCACTGCACCTCCCAGCTCCTTATTCCTGTTGCTGGGGTCCTGGGCCCACAGGATCAGGGATGCTCTCTAGGCCAAACCCACCCTTAGTCACAAGGCAACCCCCATTGGGAGTGCAGAGCCCTCCCCCATGAGGGGAAGGCCTAGGGTGCTGCAGTTCAGAGCCCCCCTCCCCACGAGGGGAAGGCCTAGGGTGCTGCAGCACAGAGCCCCCCTTCCCCACGAGGGCAAGTCCTGGGGTGCTGTGTGAAACACTCTCCCAATCCCACACTGCTGTGCAGGAGGAGGGGACCAAGCACGACAGGCTCCAGGGTCCCTCCTGAGATCAGATGTAACTAGATGCCATTCCCAGCACACAGCAGAGCGCTCACTGTGCAGTCTGCTATCTTGGCCCTGTGTGCTGTGTTGTGACTGAGCCCCCTGAACAGCCATGTCTTCTTCTCCCTGTCCCTGAAGCATCACGAGTCCTCAGAGGCCCAGAATAGTGACGCCCTCTCCACGTCCAGTGACCTGCTGAACCTCCTATTGAATGAAGACCTCTGCTCAGCCTCAGGCTCAGCCCTGTCTGGGAGCGCAGCCTCCGCCACCTCGGACTCGCTGGGCTCCAGCTCACTGGGCGGCAATGCTTCCCACAGCGCGGCAGGTATGTGGATCCTGGGGGAAGTGGGCATGTGTCTCCTCTTGGAGGAGCGCTGACCTCCCAGAGCAGCCCCCACAACCCATGAGGTCCACACACACTCTCCTGAGCGAGCTGGGAGTCTGTAGCCCACCTGTTTGCTTCTGATTTCTATGTTACTACAGGCCCACACAGTGGGCCCCTTGTCAGCCCCTTGTGGGATTGTCCCTCAGATTCCCCAGGGGCCAGTTTTCCTTCCTGAACTAGTTCCACTTGTGGGAACACAGGCTGTGGCCACCTGCAAACCTTCACTGCCTGGGGTCTCCCAAGTGGGGTCTGGAGCCACGAGAACCAGAAATGCACATGCTGTCCAAAATCTAAGCTCCCTCCTTCGATGGAGCGAGGCTTCCTCTCACCTGCCCTTGCTGGCAGGCATCTCTGCTCAAGTGAGGCTGGCTGCAAAGTGCTCCAGGCTCACTCTTCTCTGCTCTGAGTCTGCAGACACAGAGCTTGGGAGAGAGGGACCCAGGTTTCCAGGACACAGCTTCACTTGAGCTTCTCGAGGCCTCCCCCAGAAAAGAACCACCTCTGTGATACTAACAGATATTCTGCTTTCTGATACACAGACCATTGCAGAATTGGGAAGAGAAGGGGAAAACCCACCAACACAGATGCTCATTACCTATTAAAGTTCTTCAGTCCTAAAATTTCATGGTTTCATATAAGCATGTTAGTGAAGGTTTAATTTTGTATTTCAAGGTTTTGACCCACCACATGTTGTTTTTAAAGGCAGTAGTGACACAAGTCACACCAGCAAATATTTTGGAAGCATTGACTCTTCAGAGAATAATCACAGAGCAAAGCTGAATGCAGGCATGGAAGGCAGTGAGCACCTCCTCAAGTGTGTCCTGCAGGACCCCATCTGGCTGTTGATGGCCGATACGGACGACAGCGTCATGATGACGTACCAGCTGCC
Source organism: Otolemur garnettii (assembly GCF_000181295.1). NCBI lineage: Eukaryota > Metazoa > Chordata > Mammalia > Primates > Galagidae > Otolemur > Otolemur garnettii. The sequence continues at coordinate 2,728,255 of NW_003852528.1, read as the reverse complement.
AGCCCGGTACCCACTTGGCCTCTTCCTAGGAACCAGGGAAGCTGGGCTTAGGAAATGCCCAGAACAACAGGATAGGGCAGGACACTTCTGTGAGAGATAAAGCTGGAGCTGTGTGCAGCAGAGAGGCAGGCTTCCGTCAGGGTGACGCTGGGTTTCCAGGGAGCCCTATGGAGTGACATCCTGCATCCTGCAAGGAGGGAGGGCTCAGCTCTGGTGAAGCATTTGTGCCAGAGTCAATTCTTTTGCCCCCTGGCCAGTAACCTTCTGGGGCAAATGAGGTGTCCATCTGTGTGTCGTAGAGTTGAATAATTCAAAGGTCAAGGTAGATGACCAGTCCAAGGCTGGTGGTTGCTTGGTAGTGACCCTGGGTCTGTGCCCAGGCTCAGAGTCCAGGTCAGGCTGCTCTGTGGAACTAGATGTGAGTTCAGCCCTTGAGCAGCACTGCCTTGGAAAGGGAAGCTGGGAGAGAGGGAGGGAGTGAGGGAAGGATTAACTCCTGAGGCCTCAGGTTGGCTAGGGGAGACTGGATCTCCATCTCTGAGGTGGCTGCAGCCCAGCCCAGTGTTGGCTGGTGGCAGGGGAAGATTGCCCTACCTATTGTCTGGGTGGTAAGAATTTCTCAGATTAACCACACTTGTGCAGAACCAGGGTATTCGTACCTGCAGCTACCCAGCCCCATGTCTAAGTTAAAAGATAGTAAAATTAAGTCTTGACCCGGATTGTCATTTTAATGGAACGACTACAGATTACTTACTAGGGAGATTAAGTTACTGTAAACGGGATAGTTGATTCCAAATGAACGAAGAAAACTACATTATTAATACTGAAAGAGTTGGTAGAAAATGAGTGTGTCTTTTAAAAAAAGAAACTCTTAAAACATTCTGAAGCTTACCTGTTTCTAAATATTTTGTGAAGAAATTTAGAAACAGTTTTGAAGGAGGACAGAGAGAAGCTGAAACTACTGCAGAAGTTCCAGCCCCGGTTCACGGAGAGTCAGAAGCAGGAGCTGAGCGAGGTCCACCCGTGGATGCGTGTGGGCAGCCTGCCCACGGCCCTGGACGTGGCGGTAAGCTCACAGTGTGCTTTCCTCGTGTGGCCCTGGGAGGCACTATGATGGAGACTCCCTATTCTATCTTTGCAACTTTTCTGTAAATCTAAAACTTCTAACATCAAAAGTTTATTTTAGAAAAAGGTACTGCGAGGCCAGGAAGTCTGCCTGGAAAAAGCCTTCCTCCTATGGCTTCACACTGTTTCTGCAGAGGGTGGAAAATCTAATCTTAATCCCCTGCTGAAAACTGAATGTTTTTTCCTTTGCTCAATTCTGTTTTCTATTTTCAAAAAACTACAAGACCTCGCCTGTCGTAATCTCTCAGTATCCATGGAGACCATTAAGCAACAGTGGTAGTGCCACATTTCTGCCATCACACTCATGGGCTGTCCCTCTAGCTGCCCTGCAGGTCCCCAGATGGATGCATCCAGGCCTTCTCTCCCACTCACTTCCAGGCGGTTTTGCCCTGCCACACTGTGGAAGCTGCTCTTGTCAAGGTCCTCCGGCAGCTGCACTGTCATTCCTCTGTCCTGTCCTGGGGGACATTTTGTGGCACAGGCAGTGGACAGCTCACTCCTTGGAGCTCTGTCTCCCCTTGGCCTCAGGCTGCTCTCTGGGCTCTCTGCTCTGACCCCCCGGTTCCCTCTTTGGTCTGTACCTCTCTTCTGTATGTGCTCCCTCCAGTTACCACCTCTTGCCTCTGGACTTGAAATGTAATAGTATCCATGTGCAGAGATTCCCTAGCATCCACTTCTGGCCAGCCTTCTGGCCAGCTTATTGTGTCCAGAACCAAACTCCTCACTATCTTCAAGGAAAACCAGCTTCTCCACCTCTTGTCCATCTCATTCAAGAACAACTGCCTCCTTCTGTTGCTCAGGCCACAGACCCTGGAATTGTCCTGGACCCTCCTTCTCACCGTCCCCTCCCATGCATTAGTAAACTCTGGGCTCAACCTTTTAGGTGCACAGAGCAGCCCCTTCTCCTCACTTCCAGGGCCACCACCCACGTCTAAGTCAGGAGGGTGCTGGCCCCGGTGTCAGAGCAGCCCCTTCTCCTCACCTCCAGCGCCACCACCCACGTCTAAGTCAGGAGGGTGCTGGCCCCGGTGTCAGAGTAGTTCCAGCTACATTCAGTATTCCCCACATCCCCTGAAGTCAGACCATGTCACCCACAACTCAGACCCCTTCCAGTGCTGCCCCACCTCCCTCAGAGTAAATAGTCACATGCCCACTCGGTCTGCCCTGCTCACTTCTCTCCTCCATCTGCCTTGTCGCTGCCCCACACTCTCCTCTCCAGTTCCACAGCCTGCGGCCGCAGGATCCTTACACCTGCCCTTACGTCTGCCTAGAACCCTCTTCCCTCAGCTGTGTGTGTGGCTTATTCCAGCTTCAAGCCACTGACCACTGGGCCACTGCTGCACAGGAGATTCCCTGACACTCAGTGGCTTGATACAACAAAACCTATTATCTCACAGTTTGTGGGCCTCAGGAATTTGAGGGCAACCTAGCTGGTTCTGACACAGGGTCTCCCCTGAGGTCGAAGGTGAGATATTGGCTGAGGCGTCTGTCGTCTGAAGGCTGGTGGACTGGCTTCCACAGCAGCGCACTGCAGGCCCATCGGGCTGTCCTGGCTGGGCAGGAGGCCTCACTTCCTTGCCATGGGCACTTCTTCATAGCATGGCCTGGGTGTCCTCATGACATGGCTGATGACTTCCCCCAAGAGCAAGAAGCGCCCTGCCTCTTATGACTGAGGAGCAGCAAGCAGGCATGGCATCGTCTTTGTGACAGACCAGCCCAGGCTTACGGGGAGGAGAACTAGGCCTATCTGCTGAGAGAGGAATAGCACAGAATGTGTGGATGTGGGCCAGGCCCTGTGGCTCACGCCTGTAATCCTAGCACTCTGGGAGGCTGAGGTGGGTGGATTGCTTGAACTCATGAGTTTGAGATGAGCCTGAGCAAAGGTGAAACACTATCTCTACCAAAAATAGAAAAACTGAGGCAAGAGGAGCGCTTGATCCTGATTTGAAGGTTGTTGTGAGTGATGAAGCCATGGCACTCTACTCAGGGTGACAGCTTGAGACTCTTGTCTCAACAACAACAACAAAAAAACCAAGAATATATGGATGTGTTTCAAAAGCACAGCATCACCTTTCGTGTGGCATATTCTGAATGTCCAGTTAAAATCACAGCTATCCTCTGCACACACTTGGTCTGCATGCTGTTCCACATCAGCACAGTGCTTTTCCTTCCTGAGTGTACCACGGAACCCTTCCTGTCTAGGTTACTGTCCCGTCTCCTCTACCGGAGCGTCATCTCCCTGCAGCGGGACTTTTCGTCCTTGTTGGCAGCCTTGTGGCTGACACCTGGTCACCTATACCTTAAACATTTTTGTGATGGCAATCTCTGATCTCATGGTTATTACTGATTTTATGTTTTTTCTTTTAAGGAATGTGTTTATTGTGAAAACAAGGAAAAAGGCAGCATTTGTGTGACATATGAAGAAGATATCCCTTCTCTGGGACAAAGCGAAGTTTCAGACACCAAAGAAGTGGAAAATGGACCCCCCTTGAGTCACAAGAATGAGGAACAGACATAACCCTGCCCCCCACCCGAGAGCCAGTGATCTACATTAGACGGTGCTTAGAAGACAGGAAAGAATCTTTGCGTTTGTTTCTAATGAAATGGACACATATTTATGTTGCTTTTTTTGTTTTAGAAAAAAATCATAGTTTTCTGAAGGAGTGACTTAAAACTGTGGAGGGTGGGAAGGTTGGGGAAGAAGGGCATTTTATTTATTTATTTTTTTTGAGACAGAGTCTCACTTTATCACCCTTGGTAGAGTGCTGTAGCGTCACAGCTCACAGCAACTCCAGCTCCCAGGCTGAGGTGATTCTCCTGCCTCAGCCTCCCGAGTAGCTGGGACTACAGGCACCCGCCACAACGTCTGGCTATTTTTTTGTTGCAGTTTGACTGGGGCCGGGTTCAAACCCATCACCCTTGGTATATGGGGTCAGCGCCCTACCCACTGAGCCACAGGCACTGCCCAGAAGAAGAGCATTTTTATATTTAAAATATAAATAAGGAGTTTTATGAGATAGGGGAAGAGATTTTATTTGTTATTTAACTTGAGAAAGAGTGAAACTATTTGTGAGTGTCAGAGAAGCTGCCTGGCTCTCAGAAGTCATTCACCTGTGATGAGTCCCTGTCTGGTGCCCCAATGGCCACCTCTGGGTCATCCCACGGCACCTGCCAAGCTATGACAAATGCTCAGGATGCCACATAGGACTCCAGGCTTAGGGCTGTGGCCTTCCAGAGCTCTCCTAGGGTATGTCTGATCAGATCAAATTCTGCCCTCTCTTGGGAGCTGCTTTTTATCTAAATTTTAATTTAGTTGATCTAGATTTTCTTTTTAACATACCAAGTGGAAATAACAACCTCTCTTAATTTTATTTCCAAATATTTTGCGTTAAACGGTGTGCAGCATACTGTGGCAAACAGCAGCTTCAGCTTCAGGCACTGTAGTGGTCGGTACTTCAGTCTGATACAGCTTTTGTTTGTAGTGAACAAAGTTGAAACATTTTCTTTGGACTAAAGGAGCCTAGTTGGTTTATGTGACCAGCTCCACCAGATTAACGCACACCAGACCTTCTGTGTGTTTCCACATTGTTCCTGTCTCCCCTTTTCAGGCTGTGATGGACAATATGTGTGTAAAAATATATTACTAGTCACATGGTGACTTTCTCCTGCAAACTAGGTCTTGACCAACACGCTTAGAGCCAGTGGTGTTAGGTCGTCTTCTGGCAGAGAGCTGCTGCCACTGCTGTGAAGTGTGTCCCCACTGCATTCAGCTACATCTGCATTGTTGGGGTGTAGTGCTCACCTCACCCACTGCACCTGGGCTGAGTGCCGGCCCTCATTCTCTTCAGGAGCCCAGTCTCACCTGGTGCAGCCCCACAACTCTGCCAGCACCATATGAACTTTCACAGCTTGGGACACTTGGGGAAAAGCAAGTTCAATCTGCCCAACTTTATACAGAACCTCATGTTGCATCATATGTCCCAAAGACTTCGGGAAATTTAATAATGATCCCTGGTGTGACTGCAAAATTATCACTAGTAAAACAATTGACTTAAAATTGGACCAATTCTATGAAGCTTAAAAGGAAGCAGAGTTCTCCTTGTTCTTTGGTGAGGAAGTGGCTACAGGAAAGGGGAGATGTCCTTATAATCCAGCTGGTTTTCACAGCACAGCCACCTTATGCTTGAATGTTAGTCTTATTGAAGGAACACTTTTTTAATTTACAAAGTAGTATCACCTTCAGATACTCAGGATAAGGTTATAGTCTATATGTTTTATGGAAATTAGATGTTACAAACTGCTTTCTGCCTCTAAAGTCAGATGGTAAGAGAATAGGTGATAATCTAAGGTTACGGGTGTGTTCCCTAAATACAGAACTGCCAGAACATTCTCTCTCTACTGTTATGAATGTTTACCATCAGCATTCTTTTATCATTTAATATATACTCTTTGGTCGTTAATTGTGTAGCTTCAACATGCGCTGAGTTGAGTTGATCAATTTGTGATTTGTTTACATGATGCCAAGCATCGAGTAATATTTTCCTTAGTATGTGTGCTTTCACAGGTGTTATAAAAACTTTTTCTGTATTTTAAACTGAGCCTTCTTTTTAATATATTTCAAAAGGATATGTAAATAAGCTCTCAGAGTTTGTGTAATGATTTGTTGAGCCTTGCCAAACAAGTGGTTTGTTTGTATACAAACCGAACTTTCTTCACTCAGTGCAATATATTTGTTATATTTGTTTAACTGCTTGTGTCTTTTTATGACCTTTTTTGCCTTTTAGAAAATTGGTAAATAAAGCAAGTATATTTTTAATTTGAGTTGTATGTATTTTTAATACAGGAAAACCTGAATAGAGATCAAAGATTATCAAAAGATGTTTCTTTTTTAAAGTGAGCTGCAGAAATTCTGCATTCAGAATCTTCACTGCCAAATGCCTTCTGAAGGCCTCCCTGGTACAGTTTGCTTCTTTCTGATCCCCTTTCTGGGTGTGGGAGAGAGTGAACGTCTATAATGCAAATGTGATTGTGTAACTGCCCCCCCCCCCGTCTTTTCTCTTGCAAATTGAGGGATCTGCCTCCTGGCTACACCCTTAGAGCTCCTGGACTCTGACCCCACGCACCCACTCTGTTCCCTTCTCCTGCATATCTGGCTCTCTCGGGCTGTCTGTGTTCTGGCCGCCAGGCTGAAGGCAAGGCATTAGAAGGATGCTCTACCAGAAAAGTCCTCTGTCCCCATCAGGGCTGATACAGGCAATGCAGCACTGTCCTCCTTCTACTCCTTCTTGCCACAGCAACAAAGTCTTGAGAGACTAAGAGAGTGGAGGCCTGAAGAGCCCACCCCATCCTAGTTTTCAAACCAGGACCTTGGGAGTTGGAACAGAGAGGTGAATGGGTCCAAGACCCAATGCCCAGCCTCCCAGAAGCTCCCTGTGCAGCCCCCTGGCCTGGCTCCCTAGCTCCAAGTGCTGATGGGGGACAAAAGGCATTGTCCTTGGGAGCACAGAGGCCTCCATAGACTGCCCTAAATGGCCAGCTATGGTTGTTTCACTGAACTTCTGAGTGCCTCTGGAGACTCCTAATTGCATTTCTACTTACCTTACAACCCCGAAAGTGGCTCCTTCCTTTATTTCCAAACCAAAAGGAGATTCTCTAAGTCTCCTGGCCAGACTGTCCACAAGGAGCCTGGATGACTGCAGGCAGGCTGCTACTTTTGTTCCCCCAGGGATTTATGGCTTGCCACCTCTGCTGCAAACCTGTCTCTCCGTGGCAACCATGGCCCTGCCCAGCCTCTGCTGGCCTCTATTTCTGGCTCTGGAGGGATCAAAGTGCCCAAATGCTCAGGAAGTCTGTGCACAGGCAAACTTTGAAGGCAAGATTGGCCTAAGGGACAAATGGCAGGAAGTGTCAGCCTGGGCAAGCTGTGCAAAAGAGGGAGGGAAGGCCTTGTGGCCCCAAGATGGGGTGGCCAGGGACAAAAAGGCAGAGTCAGCCAACCAGTGGACCACTAAGGGAAATTGAAGTTGACTCTGCCGATGGGACCTTGGGCAACTTTCACTTCTTATTTATTTATTTATTTTTAGAGACAATCTCACTTTGTTGCCCTGGGTAGAGTGCTGTGGTGTCACAGCTCACAGCAACCTCCAGCTCTTGGGCTTAGCCGATTCTCTTGTCTAAGCCTCCCGAGCAGCTGGGACTACAGGCACCCACCACAATGCCTAGCTATTTTTTTGTTGCAGTTTGCCTGGGGCAGGGTTTGAACCTGCCACCCTCCACATATGGGGCTGGTGCCCTACTCACTGAGCCACAGGCACCATCCTTGCAACTTTCACTTCAACCAAGAAAGATTTTACTGACTCACACAGCCTCCTCTACTTACACTCTTTCCCCTCAAGACTATGTAGTCATACTAAGTCATATTTCAGTACTTAATTTCTCTTTCCCTCAACTCTAGACAGCATTCCTCGCCCCTCTAGTGTCAGGCAGGGCTTTAGAGGTCCCTAACCCTTCCTTCAGCCTCCTCTCTCTCGTCATCTGTCCTTTTGTCCTTTTGTTTTTACAAAGTTAACTTTATATCATGTCCTATAACTATAAATAAGCCTTCCTTGCCTTCTCTATGGATGGAATCCAAATTTTGAAACCCTATGGACAATATTACAATTATTGTGACTGTAAAAGAATTGCTGGCTCCTAACCCAAGTAATGTGCTAAGATTACATTTCTTTTCTTGGTCAGCTTTTTGTTTTTCCTGGAGTTCCTAGTTGCCTTTCATTTTTTGCTTGTACCATTTGCCTCTGTTATGTCCCCTTTCCCCCAATGTACCCAGTTCCCCATGAAATCCATGCTCTGTTGGACTTTTCTCAGAGGTCTTCCCCAAAGCCCTGATCACCCAGTTCCCATATGAATTCCCTTCTGTGGAGAGCATCCCAAAACCTCTGTTTGGCCTTGTTCACTTGGATAATGGGAAGATTATAAATTGGTTTACAAAGTTGGGAGTACAAGAAACATCACTGAGTTTATTTCTCCCTATCTCACTTTCTCAAAGTAGTGGAAACTTACTTCTAACACTTGGAGGTCTCCTTCCCTGGGGTGATGTCTCAGTGATGAGGAAGAGTAAAGTCACAGGCCAGCCACCAACTTCCTTGGGACCCACCCCTCCAATCTGCCCAGCAGCAGCTCCAACAGGAGGAGTGGAGCATGGGGGAGGCAGTGGGTCTCTGAGCAGCTCCAAGAGGGTGAGCGGTAGGAGCTCCAATTGTTCCACACTCCTGGGAGTGATGGTGGGCTTCAGGAGTCTCAGGGGCCTACTCATAGAGAGACAACCAAAAGCCAGAACTGGGACAGTAAAAGTGGGCAGGAAGGGCTCCCAGGTGGTTATGGAAATCCATCAGGTGACTGGGAACCTTCAAACCTGTTGTCAAACTTGCCCTGCCTGAAGCCTGTGGGAGTCCCACTGATGAGAAGCCAGAGGGAAGGGGACACTGGGAAGCTGCCAGACCCATCTTCAGGCAGGCTGGGCAGGAGGTCTGTAGCAAGTCCTGCCACTCTGCTCAGCCATTGCAGGCCTTCCATGTCCCCCTCCCTCTTGCGTGGCCTTCCAGTCAGGCTAGGGGCAACCCTCACCCTCCCTTCCCTCCCAGTGCTTCTGCAAGGCCAGGCTATGTACTGCTGGTGCCAAGGAGGTGGAGAAGGGTCTCAGGTCAGATGGGAGCCTGGACCAGCGACGGTCATAGCACTAGAGGGGGCTCAGAAGAGCCCCCCGACAATAGCAGTCGCAGTGAGCAGCGCGGAATTGCACTGGGGCTCACGCTGCGGAGGGGCAGGCCTGTGGCCTGGTGGCCAGGTTCCTCGAAGGCATCTCAGCTTTCACAGTGTGCCTGGTGGCAGCGGGACCAACGCAGGTAAGGCTGGAGCGGGGTCAGGGTCCCCAAGGCTCAACTCGGGGGCGTTGCCCCACTGCCGACGCACCCCAACCGCAGCGAGGCGGGAGGGCAGATGGGAGGCCGCGGGTGGGGTCGCGGGCGTCTGGCCAACACAAGTGCGCCCGCCGCCTGCTCGCGGGACAAAGCGGACAAGACAAAGGCGCGGCCAACACCTGTCGCTCTTGGCGCAGCCGCCGCTTTCTCCGCCGAAGCGGCTGCAGCTGCCAACTGTCACCGGCATCAAGTTACGGGGCCAGACGGCAGCCTCCGCGGGCTGGGAGGGGGTAGCGGGGGAGCGAGTCCAGGAGGAACAAGGGGGACGAGGGCACCAAGGGGACTAGGAGCGGAGGGAGGGGGGGCGAGAGAAAGACAGGCTCTGTGTGGGGGAGGACGGGCCCAGGGGAAGAGCGGTGCGGGCAGAAGCACCCTGGGTCTGCCCCACCAGGTTTCCCGTCCTGGTGGAGGGCGGCAGAGGGGCTCTGACCTGGAGTCTGGACGGGTCCGTAAGGAATGTCTGGGGACTGCAGAACCGCAGCACTCCCGCGGCCCAATTCACCCCCACCTTCCCGGGGCTTCGCAGCCACCCCAGTCCAAACCTGAAGCCCCCTCTAGGTCCAGAGACCAATGACTTAACTGTGGTTCTGGACCCAAGACCCAGCGTCTGGGCACTGGAGCCGGAGCGCCCCTCTCTGGATGCATCTGGATGAAGGACAGGAAGAGCTATTAAGAGTGGCTAGATGCACAGATGGGCGGATGGGTAAGCCCTGCCCGCGCTCACAGCCGACCCGGGCTTCTAACACAGGGAGGGAAACTAGCTCATCGAGAGCCACCGCCCCCCGGGCCACCGCCCCCTGGGTGCCACCCCCGCGGGGGTCGCGCGGAGGCCGGGCTGGGGGCCCGCCCCGCCAGCTGCCTGCTTGCCTGAGCCGCGGGACCGACAAAGCAAGCCGCTCCCATTGGCTGCGGCGCGCCTCGCGGTCGGCGGCTCCCGGCCCCCGCGGCCAATTGGCGCATTCAGATGCAAATAAGCTGCTATAAAAGGGGCGGGGCCGCCGCAAGCCGGAAGACACAGAGGAGCAAGGGCCGTGCTGGACACCCTCGGTGCGGCGAGGGCGCCGGCGCTCACCGCCCCTACGTGCTCCGGGTGAACGGGCATGGCTCCGCCCCTGGCGTCGGGCAGGGACCGGGCGGGTAGCGAAGATGAAGACCGCTGGGAGACGCGGAGGAACCGCAAGGTGCGGGTCGGGGCTGCGGGCTGAGGGCAAGCGGGCAGGAGGGGCCGGGACTCAGTAGCCCGCTTCCCACAGGCCCGGAAGCCTCTGGTGGAGAAGAAGCGGCGCGCGCGGATCAACGAGAGTCTACAGGAGTTGCGGCTGCTGCTGGCGGGCGCGGAGGTGCGGAGGCGGTGCGGGCGCGCGGAGTTGCAGGGTGGGCAGCGTGGGTCTCGCAGCTCACGGCCGGCTCACTGCCTTCCTTGCCGGAGCAGGTGCAGGCCAAACTGGAGAACGCCGAGGTGCTTGAGCTAACGGTGCGGCGCGTCCAGGGCGCGCTGCGGGGCCGAGCGCGTGGTGAGTGTCTGCGGGGCTGGCCTGACGCGGGCTGAGGGCGCCTACCCCCCTGGGCGCGGGGCGCGTTCGCCCAGCCGACCCTACTCCCTGACGGAGCACTTCCCCTCCGGACACCCCTGTCCTGTCTTGTGGAGGATAGTGCTCCCCGTAGAGCAGGGTATTCCCTTGTGTCTCCTGGGTGAGCTCAGTCCCAGTGGGCTGTTTGGGCCGGGCCACCGCAGTTGCTCACCGCACTCTCTCTCCCGCCCTTGTACGCAGAGCGGGAGCAGCTGCAAGCGGAAGCCAGCGAGCGCTTCGCCGCGGGCTACATCCAGTGCATGCATGAGGTGCACACGTTCGTGTCCACGTGCCACGCCATCGATGCCACCGTCGCCGCTGAGCTCCTGAACCACCTGCTGGAGTCCATGCCGCTGCGCGAGGGCAGCAGCTTCCGGGACCTGCTAGGAGACGCCCTGGCCGGGCCGCCTGGAGCCCCTGGGCGGAGTGGTTGGCCTGCGGGAGGGACCCCGGGGTCCCCAATGCCCAGCCCACCAGGATCGGGAGACGAACTGTGCTCCGACCCGGAGGAGGCCCCGGAGGCTGAACTGAGTCGGGCAGCTGCTGAAGGGCCGGACTTGGTGCCTGCAGCCCTGGGAAGCCTGACCGCCTCCAGAATAGCCCAGAGTGTCTGGAGGCCTTGGTGACCAACGCCAGCCGGAGTTCTGCGGGGGTGGTCTGGCCCTTCCATGCTCTACTCCCGTCTCTCTGGGGGTCACGTGTAGTGGGGTGGGGCCCTGGGAGTCTCCCAGATCTGCCCTTCCTCCTGCTCCAGTGGATGGCTTGCAAGCAGTCTCTGACGACCAGCCAGTCAGGTCCCTAACCCTGTTTTCCTGAGGAAGTGACATTTACGAGCCCTGCAGCTCTGGGGTGGGTGGAGGGGGCTACAGGCAGGAGGAAATATCTTGCAGAGCCACCAAGGCTCTCCCAGGCTCACACTTCCCAGCCTTCTCTGGCACTGTGTGGGGTCTGAGGGCAGGGGTGGCAGGAGTGGTGCTGGGCGAGGGGCACTCAAACCCTAACAGCCCTGAGCTAAATAGAAGTTTGAATTTGCCACTTCCGCCAGGAGATGGGAGGAGGCAGGTGGGTGTGTCTGAGATGCCAGAAGGAAGCCAGGCTGTTTGATTGTAGCACACTTGAGGTTGTGTATTTGGTTGCCATAAAATGTTTCAATTTTATTAAATAAAGAGTTTTGGAGTTTGTTAACCTTGAAGCATTACTAAATGATGTTATCATTAGTGTGTCAGATATATAAATACTAAACAAGCACATTTTCCCTGCATCTGACACCTGTGGATGTCCTTTAAAACTTTACCACTTATTGGCAGAGTGAGCAGTGTAGTAGTGAGTGCAGCCAATTCCCTGGGAATTTGTGTGTGGCCTGCAGGATTCCATTGCTATGGGGTTTGTCTCCAGGGTAACTAAGATGGATAAATGACTTGTCTCTGTATCATTTTGTTGTTCTGAACTTCAGAAATAATGTAACAATCCCCTATTGCTAGCCATGTGTGTTGAGAGTATCTTTCAGAGAATTGTTTCTGATCCATGTGGGTGATTTGTGTT
>NW_003852528.1:2707317-2715805 GCF_000181295.1 Otolemur garnettii | reverse complement strand
TGGCAGGTCCGGGCTGGGGATTCGAACCTGCCACCTTAGGTGTACGTGGCTGGCGCCTTAGCCGGTTGAGCTATAGGCGCCGAGCCCATTGTCACTTTTCTTAACTGAAGAGCTTCCCCATGCCATTGACTTCAGGGACAAGGGGACCCACCCAGTTCATGGCTTAAAGTGAAAGTGCCAAGGACCCAGGGGGCTTGAGCCTGAGGTTGAACTGGGTCCAAGATGTCAGATCCCTCAGGGATTGGGGGGGGGGGTAGAATGTGCAGCTGGGGTGCAAGAGCCTGCCTTCTTAGGCTGGGTCAGGCCTACAGATAGCACGTGGTAAGTTGGCTGCAATCACTGCCACAGTTAGCCCAGCCCCCCTGCTCCTGCCTTGGGACCCCAGAGCAGCTTGTTCTCATTTTGGGTGGCTGGAGGCAAGGTGTGACAATTCAGAAGTGGAGTCTGGGTCTCCTTCATGGTCATGTGCCTTTGCTTTAAGAACGTCTTTCCCAGGCACAAAGAAGTAGGACGCTGGCCCCATATGCCAGAGGTGGCAGGTTCAAACCTGGCCCCAGCCAAAAACTGCAAAAAAAAAAAAAATCTTTCCCAATGACCCCTTTCCAAAGACCCTAAGCAGATCCTGGCCACCAAGGATGTTTCAGAGTTTGGTGTTCACTCTGGCTAACCCCTGCAATTCAGTCACAGACCAAAGCCACTGAATTATAAGCAGATTCAGCTTACTGGTAATTTCAGCCACTGGGACTGAGCTGTTGAGGGGATGGTATGTGAGGCAGGCCCGTGAGGCTTGCAGAATGGAAACATCATTCCTGGGGTTATTTTAATTGCCCTGGACAAACTGATATAGGGCATGTCTACAGGGACACAGATGGATAACAGATCATCCTGAAGTCCCTCTGGTGTGCTCCCAACATACCGACAGGCCACTGCAGTGAGCTCTGATGCCATTTGGGGAGTATTAGCAAGGAACTGCTTTGAAGGAACAACTCTTTCACATCCATTCTCATCACATCTTCCCAGGGGCCCTGGAGGGGGCCAAGGGGAGCCCAAGATGCAAGGTACAGGAGAATGACCTGGAGTAAATCTTGCTAGGACCAGGACTCTAGCCCTGTGCCCCTCCAACCTAGGAGTCAGCATCACTGTAATTCTCTAGGCCGCCTCTTTTCTTTTCAGAACTGTAAAAGGCTCCCAGAGCATCACCCACCACTGGCTTCCTCAGAGTGAGAGTTGCTTTTGCCTGCTGTTGCCTGGCGCCACCAGCTTCCCACTTGGCCAGTTATTTCACACCACCCACTCCTTCCCAAGCCTCTTCTGCTGCTCCATGGCCTTGCTTCATCCTTCTCTGAGAATTGCCTCCTTTCCACCCCAAGTCCCAGTTTTCTAAGACTGCCAAAATAAATGGTCACAAACTTGGGGGCTTAAGCAACACGGTTATTACCTTGCAGTTGCATAGGTACTGTGGAACACAGCATTCACTGGGCTGAAATCAAGTGCCGGCAGGCAGGGCCGCTTCCCTTTCTGGAAGCTTACAGGTAAAGCATCTCCTTGCCTTTCCTCCATTCAAAAGACACTCACACTCCTTGGCAGATGGCCCCTTCCTCCATCACCAGAGTTCCTTTGATGTTGCATCATTCTGACCCTTCATCCATCCACACATCCTCCCTCTGACCCTCTTCTGCCTTCAAGGATGCTTGTGATTACACTGGGCCTGCCTGGATAATCCAGGACAATCTTCCTATCTGAGGGTCCTTAATCCTTAATCACATTTGCAGTCTCTTTTGCCACATAAAGTAACGTAGTCACAGGTTCTGGAATTGGGATGTGGTCATGGGGCAGGGGGTCATGTGCCCACCATATTCACCTGTGCCCTGGACCAGACATTTGAGTTCCATTGTGAGCAGTGATGCCAGCTTCCCACACGGGCACTGGGTCTCCCACCCTCTCCTGTGCCCATTGACTCTGCTCTTTCCATTGCATCCTTACCTTCTCTCCTGTGGATTTTTTTTTTTTTGAGACAGAGTCTCATTTTGTCATTCTTGGTAGAGTGCCGTGGCATCATAGCTCACAGCAACCTCAAGCTCTTAGGCACAAGTGATCCTTTGCCTCAGCCTCCCAAGTAGCTGGGATTATAGGCACCTGCCACAATGTCCATCGATTTTTAGAGATGTGGTCTTGCTCTTGCCCAGGCTGGTCTCAAACTCCTGAGCTCAGGGAATCTTTCTGCCTCAGCCTCCCAGAGTGCTAGAATGACAGGTGTAAGCCAATATGCCCCATGGATCATTCTTTTCTTTTTCTTTTTGAGACAGAGTCTCAAGCTGTCGCCATGGGTAGAGTGCTATGGCATCATAGTTCACAGCAACCTCCAACTCGTGGGCTCAAGTGATCCTCTTGCCTCAGTTTTTCTATTTTTAGTAGAGACAGGATCTCGCTTTTTGATCAGGCTGGTCTTGAACCCGTGAGCTCAGACAATCCACCCTGCTGGGCTTCCAGAGTGCTTGGGTTACAAGTGTGAGCCACCAGGCCTGACCTCCTGTTTTTACAAACAAGCTGTAAAAACATCTCTGGACCCGACATAACCTATTAGCCTCTGCCTCATTTCTCTGCTCTAAAATAAAATTCCTTGAAAGTGACATTGACACTTTCACTGTCTCTACTTCTGCACTTCTGGTTCTTCTCCATTCCTCTCCACCTCCGCAATGAATGTCAAGATCTCCAGCCACCGCCATGTTTCCCAACCCCGAGCGCAGCCTGGGTTTTTAGCTTAACCTCCTGGGGTTATTGCTCCCTCCCGGCCCCCTACGGAGTCCACGCCTCCAACCTCATGACCACCAGTCCCGGGCTGTCCTTCCCAGTCCCCTCACTCCACACTCCTCTCTGCCGACCTCGATGGGCATATCCTTCCCAAGGTTCGGTCTTCAACCATTCCCTGTCGCCCTCACGTGTCCCTGATCCTGTCCGTTTGTTCCACACTGTGTCCCTGATTCAAAGCCCCTCTCCAGCCTGCTGGCTCCCCTATATCCTCCGGTCTACTCGGTGCCGCTATTTAGATGTCTGACGGGCATCACCAACCTACCACAGGCAAACAACTGATTTTCACCCATAAAGGTATGGTAACTTTCCCGGGGTCGCCATTTCTTGGCCCCTTATTAACCAGGCAAAATAATCTGAGAAGTCACACTCATTCTCTTTCTTTTCCTGCCATCCCACTTTTTTTTTTTTTTTTTTTTTTGAGACAGAGCCTCAAGCTGTCCCCCTGGGTAGAGTGTCGTGGCATTACAGCTCACAGCAACCTCCAACTCTCCCAAGTAGCTGGGACCACAGGCGCCCGCCACAACGCCCGGCTATTTTTTGGTTGCAGCCATCATTGTTGTTTGGCGGGTCCGGGCTGGGGATTCGAACCCGCCACCTTAGGTGTACGTGGCTGGCGCCTTAGCCGGTTGATCTATAGGCGCCGAGCCGCCATCCCACTTTAAATCATTCAACCCCACGAGCTCTACTTCTAGATCCTGTCCCCATCTGTCGTCGTCGTCTTTGCCACCGACCGAGTCCTCTACCCTGGGCTGTGGCAGCAGGTCTTTGACTCCTCTCCCTCCCTCCCGACCATCGCCTTCCGGGGTTTGCGCCGCTCAGCCCACCCGCCCTTCCTATGCTCTGCTCTGGACTCGGGACTTTGCAAGTGACCCGAGGGCCAGGATCCGGCCAGTCTAGCTAGCTCAGTCCCGCGCGTCCGGCTCTGGAGCCCTTCTGGCGCTACCGGTAAGCTGCGTTGCGGAACACGAGGGATTTGGGAATCGGATAGATTCGAAAGAGACGAGTTCGCGAAGCCCAGGTGCTCGGCGAAGCGGAGGCGAGCCGCGGGGCCTCCTGGGAAACGTAGTTCCAGCCCCTCGTCTCTATTTTTCCGAGGCTGCCGCTGGACGACCCGGGACTACGATTCCCAGAGGCCTCTCCGGCTCGAAGGCTACGCTCCCCGTGGCCGCGCGCTCTGAGCCCGGCCTCTA
This sequence comes from Otolemur garnettii, assembly GCF_000181295.1. Taxonomy (NCBI): domain Eukaryota; kingdom Metazoa; phylum Chordata; class Mammalia; order Primates; family Galagidae; genus Otolemur; species Otolemur garnettii. The sequence continues at coordinate 2,711,804 of NW_003852528.1, read as the reverse complement.
ACGGTGCAGCGTCACCCGTTAAGAGGCTTTGCGGCGTCTCCCGCGTTTCGGAGGTATCAAGAAAGGACGCGAAGAAGGCGCGTTTCATTGATGCGCGGAGAAGCGAAGGCTAGGGAGCTGCCCCTGGCCGGGGCGGCCGTCTGCGGGTCTGCGCCCTGAGCCGCTGGGGCGGGCCCTCCTCTGGACAGTGGGGTCGTGGGTTGTGGTCATCAGGAGGCCCGGGCATCGGGAGTCCGAAAAGCTACCCACAGGGTTCGAAAGTGCAGCCAAAATCAACGACTGAGTCAAGGCTGAGGAATGGAAGCAGGTTTCTCGAGAAGGGGAAACAAGACTGTTGACCATACCTGAGACCAAGCCTCAGCTTTGCCCATTGTCCATCCTACAAATGTGTTTGTAAGTAGGAAGGGAAGGTCTCCAGAAAATATAGAAATTTGGTCTACTTGAAAAATCAATTAAGGGCTGTTCTGCAGCCCTTAATTAAGAGGCCAGTGGCTGCTCAGCTGGCTGAAACTAGTACATGGGTGAACTTTCCTCCTTAACACACTCAAGTCTCCACCCAGGGAGCAGCTATAGCTGTATTACCATAACTTGAGACCTGTGTAGGCGCCTGAGGACTAACAACAATTGCCTAAGGGAGACTACACCCCATACCTGTGATGACGCATCTTTTTATCTGCTACCCCATAAAGACCTCATGCCACTTTCTCTTGGAAACACTGTTTTGGAGAATGTTCCCAGTGCTCTCCTCACTTGGTGGGAGTGGGTAAAACTCCTAGTGATCAAGATCTGAGTTCTTGTAGAGAGTTGTTACCAGGAAAAACAAACCCCAGGCCTTTGGGTAACATGCTGAGCACCTGTTATGTTCCTGCGGCAGGGATGAGATAGGCAAGACACCTGCTCTCATGGAGCTTGGCAAGAGAAAGCCCACGGAGAAACAGTCCAAGACAGCCTTCCTAGAGGTAGACATTGGCATTCCTTGATAGATGGTAGCCAGGGTAGCCCAGATTTTATGGGATTATTGTCAGTACTTGGAATTTAATGCATCTGGATGGAGAAGGGGTAAGGTTTTAACCTGTGGTCTGCAAGTCTTTTAGCTCCTCGTGGAAGTTCCCAGGCTTTTTTGCTCTTGCATCCTCAGGGAAAAACAGTGCCTTCACTTGAAGATCATGCACTCTGTACCTATTCTGTTTCCATTTATTCTCATGGTATCCCCTACTTGTCAGTGGATGGCACTTGGGGTACTGTATTCCTCTCTTCTTCAGATCCTTGGCCCACATTAAGCTTGAAAAGTCTTAACATGTTCCCTTAGATATCTAAGTCAATAACTGTACCATGGACTTCATCATCCCTCATAGTTGAACGAGTTCCAAACCCTAAGCACCAACAAGCTTCTTTCTTGTCTCTTCTGTTGTAGGGAACTAGCACCCCATTGAGTTCTGCTAGTTATGCTACTGTTTCCTTCACTGTCAAGTTTCTTGAAAATAGTTTTCATAATCATTCATTCCCTCACCTTCTGCTTGCTCTTCACACACACACACAAAAAAGGCTTTTTTTTGAGACAGAGTCTCACTATGTCGTCGTTGGTAGAGAGCCGTGGTGTCACAGCTCACAGCAACCTCAAACTCTTGGGCTTAAGTGATTCTCTTGCCTCAGCCTCCTAAGTACCTGTGACTACAGGTGCCTGCCACAACACCTGGCTATTTTTAAACACAGGGTCTTGCTCTTGCTCAGGCTGGTCTTGAACCCATGAGCTCTGGCAATCCACTGCATTGAGCTCCCAAAGTGCTAGGATTGCAGACCTGAGTCACCTCGCCCGGCCCTCTTCACAATGTCCAGGAACTTCTTACCTCCTTCATAGGTTGACTGGATCAATGAATGAGTTTTCACCTTATACCTTGTCCCTTTCCCTTTCTTTCTGCTGCATTATTAATTCCTGTTCTAGAATGGAAACTCAATTAACTCCATTAATGGGAACTCCAGTTAAGAAAACTACCTCAAGTCTCACTACCTGAACGTCAGTTCTTTCAAAAATACAACATTGCAAATTCAGAAAGTACAGTAGGCCCAATTGAGACTCCTGTGGGTCAACTCAGAACTTACTAGCTTTGCCTCCAAGTCTCCCCCGCTGCTGTCCCCACCCTCCTTGTGAGACTTGATTTGCTTCAAGGGAGGCCAGCCTGCTTGCTCTGCTCTGTTTGCCTTTACCATTAGCTCAGATGTCACCACCCATGTGAGGCCTTGCCTTGTCTTCCTGGTTTTATGCAGTTTCCAAGGTTCCTTGTACTTCCCTGGGGCATATTTCAGATGTTTATTTGTTCCACAATTATTCATCAGATGCCTACTCTTTGTCAGCCATTATTCTAGTTGCTGGAGATAATGTTTCAACTCAAGCTTATACAGTAATGGGGGGGAAGACAATAAATATATAATATGATGGGCGGTTTTTATATGCCAAGAAGAAAAATCAGGCCAAGGGCACAGGGAGTGATTGGCAGCAGCAGGGTATGGTTTAGGTTGATGAGGATGGCCTGTCAGAGATGAGATAAATTTTTCAAGGTTAAGGTAGGGGCAGGATCTGAAGAAGAGAGGAATATAGGACCCCAAGTGTCCTTTGAGCAGAGAATTAAATGATGTGAGGGAACAAGCTAAGCAACCATCTTGGAAAAGAATATTAAGGGTAAAGAGCAGATATGGGGGCCTGTGTCAAGGACTGTGCTGCACCTGTTCAAGGCACTATTGTTACCAGGTTTCTAACACTGGATTTCCAGGCTCTTGGTCTCGACGATTCGATGAATGAGTCTACTGACCATAGAATGAACAGTGAGGTTTTATTTACAGCTCAAAGAACCAAACCTCCTTGCAGGGCAGGATGTAAGTGTTACAACTCGTATGAAAACAACTCTTACAAAGAGCCAAGCCTCTTAGTAGAGCAGGATCAGCAGTAGAAGTGCTACAGCTCTTACAAAGGACCAAGCCTCTTTGTAGAGCAGGATCAGCAGCAGAAGTGTTTTACGGAAGTCTACAACAGCCTGCTGAACTCTTGTTCTTCTGCTCTTATCTTCCTCCAAGGTCTGCAAGGATCTGCCCCTAGGCTCCCTGCTCAGGGGCCTTATATAGGTGTAATAGCTTAGCTGTGATTGGTCTATAAAATGGACCAATCAAGGATGGGCACCAGTGTTTTCCCTTGATTGGCAGGTCCTCTAGCGCTGCTCTACTTGAGCCTCTGGAAGAGGAAAGCTCCCCTGCTTGCTCCAGCCGGCCAGTTACCAGCTGCTGTCACCAAGACAAGGTGGCAGGTCCCCTCCCAGGCCCTGCTCGGCTCAGCTGGCAGGGGCACCACTTTTCTGGTATCACTTTGACACAGGAGCTGGATTCCTTAATCTTCTAAAAAAAAATACTTGTTTTTTTCTCTATGCCAATGATAATAGCAATAACATTTGTGCAGCATGTACCAGGTGCCAGGGGACTGTGTAAAGTGCCCCATACACATGGTCTTATCTCTTCTTCACATGTGATAACTTAAGGTAGGTTTTACTGTTCTTCATTTCCCAGATGAGGAGACTGAGGCTCCAGTAGGTTAAGCCACCTTTTATTAAACTACCTTTTTATTTTAAAAGCAATAAAAAGTCACGAATTATGGAAGGCACTCAGTGAAAAGGACAAATCTTCCTTCCTGCCTCTTCCCTGCTTTCATGTCTCTGAGGTACCCTTTTTGATGCTTTCTAGGATACGTGTCTTTTTTACACAAATGGGACCATTTGTACATACTATTCTTAATTTTGTAAACGTAACAGTAGAACCATTTATTCAAAAATACAGAATGAGCACCTGCTATGTGCCAAGCACTGTCTTGGGCACTAGGGACACTGGTGAGGAAGACACAGTCCTCGCGTGGAACTTAGCTGGCCCACCTTCTGTGCTGGTACGTACAGATTCTCCTCATTCACTTTCACACTGGGGGTGCCTCTCACCTATGATTCAGAAGGGGGTTTCTAAGGTTCTGCCAAGATAATACCCAGTGAATATCCTTGTGTACTTTGCCACTATGCCAGGGACATTTGTAGAGTTAGAATGGCTGAGCAAATGGTATGTCATTGGAAAATCTGTTAAGTATTGTCAGCTTGCTGACTTAAAATTGTATCACTTTATACCTCTACCTTCAGTGTATAAAGGTGACAGTTCCCTATATCCCCATAAGCTAGCTGCAGGTATTCCTGATTTAATATTATTAAAATAGTTTTTTAAGGGCAGTGCCTGTGTCTCAGTGAGTAGGGCACCGGCCCCATGTATCAGGAGTGGCGGGTTCAAACTGGGCTCCGGCCAAACTGCAACAAGAAAATAGCCGGACATTGTGGGAGACACCTATAGTCCCAGCTGCTCAGGAGGCTGAGGCAAGAGGATCACCTAAGCCCAGGAGTTAGAGGTGGCTGTGAGCTGTGATGCTATGGCACTCTACTGAGGGTGATAAAGTGAGACTCTGTCTCTAC
>NW_003852528.1:2694714-2705570 GCF_000181295.1 Otolemur garnettii | reverse complement strand
ATTGTTGTTTGGCGGGCCCGGGCTGGGGATTCGAACCCGCCACCTTAGGTGTATGTGGCTGGCGCCTTAGCCGCTTGAGCCACAGGCGCCGAGCCTGTCTCTCAATTCTTAAACAGGCAATTTCCATCTCATTTCTCTTCCTGCCTCTTCTGTTTTCTCTCTCCTGTTGTCTGTCTTTATCTCTTAGATCTTTGTCTCTTCCATCTGAATAATGGGAATTCCAGTAGTGCCTCCTTTGATTTGAGAATTTTTTCTTTTTTTTTTTTGAGACAGAGTCTTACTTTGTTGGCCCTCGGTAGAGTGCCACGTGTCACAGTCCACAGCAACCTCAAACTTTTGGGCTTAAGTGTTTCTCTTGCCTCAGCCTCCCAAGTAGCTGTGCCTACAGGCACCTGCCACAACATCCAACTGGTTTTTTTTGCTCTGGCTTGGACTGGTCTGGAACGTGTGAGCTCAGGCAATTGACCCACCTTAGCCTCCCAAGTGTTGGGATTATAGGTGTGAGCCACCGAGCCGGCCTGCTTAGAGAATTAAATGATGTAGGTAAAGCCCCCACCACAGTGCCTAGTACTAGGCAGAATTTCCTTTCTTTTGTTCAAGAAGAGAGCACCTGCCTCTCTTCTCCCTCATCCTCACCTATTCTTGTGTTCTCTCCCTTTCCCCATCTCACCAGCTCTGACTCTTTCCCTCTCCTTGGCTCTCTTTCCTTTCCTCTCTTCCTCTTTCTCTCTGCCTCTTTCCTTCCTTCTCTCTCTCCTCATTTTGTTTCTTCCTCCACCCCAGACCCCTTGGGAGCCTCCTGCCTCTTCTCATACTCTCACCTTTCCTGCTTTGCACTTTTCTAGCCCTGCCATGATATCCTGCCTTCCAGCACTGGGTGTGGAGGGTGGCAGTCCCACGTCTGCCTCTGCTGGGCAAGTGACTCCCTCTTCCTTATTCCCTCCCACAGGGTCTCAGCACCTCACTTCATGGCAGTGCCTTGGCCACCACAGTCACCCTGTTGAAACAGATCTATGGGCCACAACCAGGGAAGCGAGCCCAGCACTTGTTAAGGTGAGTGCTCTGGGAGAGTCAGGCCAGCAATGTGCATAAGTCTGCTGAGAATGGGGGGAACCACATGCTGCCCCTTCCTCAGTGCTCACAGACAGCTGCTGCCAGTCTGGACTCTCACAGTCCATGTAGCAGAGGACCAGAGCCTACAGGGGCTCTTTAATGGGACTTCAGGCTTCATTGTAGAGACTTATTTAGGGATGCAAGGAAAAAGTCAGGTGGGATAAGTGCCATTCCCCATATGAATTGGCATAGAGAGTGGAATATAATAGCTACAGGGCAGGCCAGGAGCCCAGTGGGATTCCCCAGACCCTGAGACTCTCCAAGGCGCCTGGCTGCTGGCTAGTTCTTCATGTAGGAGCATCCGCAGGTTGCAAGCACCAGGCCCTTGCTTTTTGTCCTTTGGCTTTGCCTTGGCTTAAGACCCAGTCTGCACCAAGGCTCCATGTCCCTGGACTTCCTCTGAAGGCTTGGCTGTCCCTATGTGCTCTGTAAGTATAGATAGGGTGTGGGATGCCTCCACTGGGTGCTGAATAGGTTCTATGGCGCAGCAGGTCGCAGGTAGGAGGTAAGATGGTGCACGCTCTACTTTGGGAAGGCTGAGAACAGATTCCTAGAGGCAGTCTGTGCCCCCTGTTACCAGGAAGAGTTTCAGCAGGAAGCTACACCAACTCCTAGGGCAGTTGGGCCTCTGTCTTAAGGAGAATGTAATTTTGGAGGGGTAGACCTTCCCTAATCATCAATGTATAAGAAGCAAGTCTGGCTGGTGCAGTGGCTCACACATAGAATCCTAGCACTTTGTGAGGCCAAGATGGAGGCTCACTTGAGCCCAGGAGTTGAACACCAGCCTGGGCAACATAGCAAGACCCCATCCCTATGCAAAATTAAAAATTAGCAAGGTGTGATGGTATGTGCAAATAGTCCCAGCTACTTGGGAGACAGAGGTAGGGGGATGGCTTGAGCCCAGGAGTTTAAAGCTATAGTGAGCTATGATCATGTCTCTGTACTCCAGCCTGGGTAACAGAATAGCTCCATCTCAAAAAAAGTAAAAATAAAAAAGAAACATGTCTATGAGAGAACAACAACCATTAGGGCACAGGAATTGAGAAAAAGATGTGATGACCTCAGACCAGGCAGGCTTCCAAAGGAAGGCGTCCTGAAGAAGGTGGCCTGTGAGCCCTGCAGGACAGGTGGTGGTGGGAGGATGACAGAGGAGGCTTGCCTTTTGGACCCCAGAAGTCACCATGCTTCCGATTTTGACTTGAGACTTTCCAAAGGACAGGGCTGGAGTAAGGCACAGAGACCTTCTCCTTGGAGGGGTCTGGCTGCATTTGTGTGGGGTCAGCCCTAGCAAGCATGCTGCCTTCTGTGGTGTCCCTCTGCTTCCTTTCTCACCCCTTCTCCCCTACCCGATCCGTAGCCTGCACACTGGATCTTGCTCTTCAATGGCTTCCTGGGCAGCAGATTCCTGGCAGTGGCTTCTTGGCAGTTAGCACTGGAAGGCTTGTTGGATGCCATGCAGTCCAGTCATACTCCCTGCCTTCTCTGAGCTCAAGGGGTGGGGATCAGGGGAGCAGAGTCACAGCAGGGAAGAGGGCTATTCCTAGTGTACCCCTCAAGTGCATGGCAGACCCAGCTAACAGGACCTGACCACTCCAGACTCCTGACCCTATCCAAGAAGAAGAACAGAAACAGATAACAAGAAAGTTACCGGCTCGGCGCCTGTGGCTCAACCGGCTAGGGCGCCAGCCACGTACACCTGAGGTGGCGGGTTCGAGTCCCCGGCCCGGACCCGCCAAACAACAATGACGGCTACAACCAAGAAATGGCCGGGCGTTGTGGCGGGCGCCTGTGGTCCCAGCTGCTTGGGAGGCTGAGGCGGGAGACTCGCTTGAGCCCAGGAGTTGGAGGTTGCTGTGAGCTGTGGTGCCACGGCACTCTGCCCAGGGGGACGGCTTGAGGCTCTGTCTCAAAAAAAAAAAAAAAAAAAAAGAAAGTTACCTATTGCTGTGTAACAAATTTCCCCACAGCTTAGCTTAAAACATGTATTTATTGTCTCCCATCAGGATGCCTTTGCCTCAGGGCCTCCCCAAGCTATAGTCAGGGTATTCACGGTATTCACCTGGGCTGTGATGAAGGCCTGACCCAGAGAGGATCTGCTTCTCCCCTTGTTTGCAGAGATGGCTGGCAGGATGCAGTTCCTCATAGGCTACCAGACTGAGGGCCTCATTCTTTTCTGCTTTTCGGCTGGAGGCTTCCTCACTTCTTTGCCACACAGGCTTCTCCAGCTAGCAGTCCACAGCATGGCAGGTGGCTCCCATCATGCAAGTGAAAGGCCATCTCTTGTGACCTAACTTAGAAATGACATCTCATCACTTCTGCTGTATTATTTTGATTTGGGTTCAGCCCACACTCCTGGGGAGGAGATTACGCAAGGTGTATGGAGCAGGAGCTAGTGTTTTGACAGCCATCTCCAGCTGCCCACCCATGATGTGCATGTGGCCTCTTGTGTCTGTGCTCTTGCCCTTGTCCTCGGGCTCCAGGAGAGAGTCTTGCCAGAGCATGCACCACTCTGTTCAGTACATTGTTACTCTGGGGTCTCACTGTTATTTCAAAAGCTGAACCTAAATTGTCACCTCCTGAGATAGAGGTGTCCAGAGAGTCATGTACTGCAGTAACAAGAGATGCTCATTAGAGGCCTTCTGTCCACGCCTCCCTTATGAAACCTTTCCATTTCCTGAGGAAATAGAGCATCTTTTCTTAAACTTTATTTTTCTTAGAGCTGGATTAGCCCCCAATCCATTTATACGTACAAAGATCCCTGATGGCATAGTCCTGGGACTGGAGGAACATTAGGGAAATTCCAAAAGCCAGGTTCAGGAAAGAGCTCCACCCTGGCACCCTTGCATGTATCCACATAGGCCGCACAGACACAGTGTGGACTACAGCTGAATCTGAGTCTCAGCATAGCGCCTCACCATCCTCCTGCAAGGCCAGGTCCCACTCAGCTCCCTGGCTCTGAGACCCAAGCCTTCCTGCCATGCCCATCTTGGGCAAAGGCTGTGAAAGAGCTTAGCTATCATGGTGGCAGCTCCTCACAGCAGGTGCCCCTCACCCTCATGTCAGTCATCTAGTCACTTCTCTCGAGCTTAGCTATCATGGTGGCAGCCCCTCACAGCAGGTGCCCCTCACCCTCGTGTCAGTCATCTAGTTACTTCTCTCCCCATCACTCTGCTCTAGGTCCGTGGGGAGCTCTCCCCTTTTGCTACTGTTTCTTTTGTTGTCCATGCAAATAATAAAATCTGAAAAGGGCTCATATTTCTCTACTAGCAAATCTGTCAGCCTTGGCCTTGCCTTGTGCTTGACAGAGTGGAAGGAAAACTAGAGGAGACTCAAGAGGACGGAGAGAAAGGGCCCAGGCCTCACCCTGTTTGGGGAGCAAACCTCATATGTCTCATTGCCTGACGACGTTCTGCTCCTTCTTTCCTCCAGCTCTTGATCCATCTTTCCTAAGGCTTAGCCACTTCTCCCTCAGGATGTTAGATTTAACCAGATGCACCCTCTTCATTCCTCCTGGAGAGGCTGTGAAGTTAGAGGGAACTCTTGCTGGGCTGGCCTGCTCTCAGATGGACCAGCATTTGGAGCCAAGGGCTGGAGGACTAGAACCACTTTCTTTCCTCCTGCCAACACTTTAGCACGGACATTTGCAAGTATACAGGAAAGTGGAATGGACTTACACAGCACGTCTCCTGCTTTATGGAATGGACTTACACCGCACCACTCCTGCTTTATCACCTCTAACCAACCCTTGTTAATCCACTTTGCTCTGGATGCATTTCAGAGTAGAGATGTCAGTCTGCCTTCCCCTCATGACTTCAGCCTGCACAGTGTTAACTAGAGCTCATTATTCACAGCTGGTTTTTTCATCAGATGTAATACTTAACCATGAAATGCCCTGCTCATAGGCGAACATCTGCTGAATCTTCACAAATGTATACAGGTACCTCATCCCTCCCCAGGGTTCTGAGCACCACCACCCTCACTGCAGAAGGTTCCCTCAGAATCCTTCCCGACCAGTCCCACTCCCATGGAGGGGAGCGACTGCAGAGCCTGAAATAAAAGGAAAATGTATTTTTTTCATATATTTTTCCCCAGAACATTAAGGTAGGTGAAAAACCATTGAAAAAATTGGAAAGTAGGTGTATTAAAACTGAAAATATTTTAACTTTAAATATATTTATATAAAAACCAATTAACAACTTCACTTACCTGGCTTTAATAAAAACAAACTCATCATTATTTCGAAATCTACTCTTTTTAATATCTTGTTTTCACTTGAGAAAATTGCCATGTGAACTTCTCTTGATCAGGTGATGATCTTAAATAATTATTAACTTTAAATTATTGAAAAATTTTAAAAAATATGCCACTGTGCCTGGTATTACTAAGAGATTTCTCAAAGCCATTTCCGAAGCTGGGTAAGATTGCACTAAGCAAAATTTGTGAATCAGTTTTGGAAGATGCAAACAAATGCAAATTTTTTATTACAAACTATTGATTGCATACGGCTTAAAACTCTTTCAGATGAAATTTCCATAGGACTTAAACGATCAGAAAAATTTGAGTCAAATAAGTGGTTGCTTTGTGTAAGTCAGATGTGTTCATAGAAAATAAGGTCTCCACCAGTTTGATGGAAGTGTTTCGGATTATGTGTGAAGACCCCACACTGTACCCCAGAGGTGCATTGATGTACATAGTTACCATTCAATAAAAAAAAAAGGCAGCTAAAAAAATTAAACTATATAATATTTGGTAACTGAACAAAAAAAAAAAAAAAGAAAGAAAATAAGGTCTCCAGTGGAAGAAAATCATAATGTGAAGACATTTAAATTTTTTTATATCTCCATTTCAAATGTAAAGTTAAGGCCTGTATAATCTCCTTACTTTCCATTTATAGATACTTTTCCCTTAATAGTTGACACAAACATCTTGTGATTCATTTCCAACTTTTGTACTTTTTAGTTTATTTTAAAATTCAGTGGCTGGGCGCAGTGGCTCATGCCTGTAATCCTAACATGCAGGAAGCTGAGTAGTTTGAGACCTGAGCAAGAGTGAGACCCCATCTCTACTAAAAATGAAAAACTGAAGCAAGAGGATTGCTTGAGCCCAAGAGTTTGAGCTTGCTGTGAGCTGTGATGCTACAGCACTCTAGCTTGGGTGACAGAGTGAGACCCTGTCTCAAAAAAAAGTCTGATATCACATGAGCATTTTTACAGATTAAGATTATGAACTGAGAAGGACATAAATTCAGCATAATCATTTGCGGGAGGGGAAATAATGGCTTATACACCCTGTATAGTCTGCTGTATTTGCTCCATTTTCATATCCTCAGCCACAAACATTTTTTATGTTAGTATCTTTTTCCAACCTCTAATTTCATAAGCTAGACCTTTCCGTTTTTTCATTCATTTCACCAAAGCCATTACAACCCTCTGTCTCTCTTTTTCTTTCCTTTCTTTCTGAGACAGGATCCGGCTGTGTTGCCCAAGCTGCGGTGTAGTGACATGATCACAGTTCACTGGAACCTCAAACTCCTGGGCTCAGGTAATCCCCCTGAGTATCTGAGACTACAGGAGTGTATCACCACACCTGGCTAATTTTTATTTATTCTTTTTTTTTTTTGCAGTTTTTGGCTGGGGCTGAGTTTGAACCCCCCACCTTTGGCATATGGGGCGGGCGCCCTACTCCTTTGAGCCACAAGTGCCGCCCATACACCTGGCTCATTTTTATAATTTTTTATAGAGACAGGGTCTCACTTTGTTTCCCAGGCTGGTCTAGAACTTCTAGCCTACAGCAGTGCTCCTGCCTCAGCCTCCCAAAGTGCTGGGATTACTGACGTGAGCCACTGCACCTGGCCTAAGTACCAGTATTTTTTAAAGGACACTTCCATTTTAGAAAGGCATCACAATGAAACATGTTTCCTGGTCAAAAATTCTGTTTAGGTAGGCATAGTAGCTCTCATGACTATAATCCCAATACTTTGGGAGGCCAGGGTGGAAGATCCCTTGAGGCCAGGAGTTGGAGACCAACCTGGGCAAGATGGAGACCTCCATCTCTACAAAAAAGGAGGCTAGCTTGGTATAGTGTTGTTCACCTGTGGTCCCACCTGCTTGGTTGGCTGAAGCAGGAGGATGGCTTGAACCCAGTAGTTTGAGATTGCATTGAGCTATGATGATGACAGTGCACTCTAGGGCAGGTGACAGAATGATACCGTCTCAAAAAAAAATAGCTAATTATACTGGTATAGGCCTGTCAGATAGCTGAGGTGGGAGGATCAATTGAGCCCAGGAGTTGGAAGTTGTGTCATGCCACTGTTTTCCAGCCTGGGCAATAAAGTGAGACTCTGTCTTTAAAAATCAAAGCAATAAAAAAATTCTGGCTCGGCGCTTGTAGCACAGTGGTTATGGCACTGGCCACACACACTGAGCCTGGAGGGTTCAAACCTGGCCTGGGCCAGCTAAACAACAACGACAACCACCACAACAAAATAGTCGGGCAGCATGGGAGGCGCCCATAGTCCCAGCTACTTAGGAGGCTGAGGCAGAAGAATCGCTTAAGCCCAAGAGTCTGAGGTTGCTGTGAGCTGTGATGCCATGGCACTCTACCCAGGGTGACAGCATGAAACTCTGTCTCAAAAAAAAAAAATTCTGTTTGATTTTTTTCAACTTTTAAAACCTTAAAATCGTATTGTATTACTACAGAAAACTATGCATGAAAAATAAAGACATTCTTGAAATAAATGAGCTAGTCACAAGGAGTTCATTTGCCATAAGAACATTAAAGAAAAAAAGTCCTCAGAAAATCATTGTCCATCACTTGAAATATGTTCCCTAAAATCTTGTCCTTTGTTAGATTTGCATTCTATTAAAATAATTCTTATTTTATCACAAAGAAGTGTGCTCTGAAACTTCGCTCATCCATTAGCCCCCACTCTCCATGGGTCAGGAGTCCCAGCACCCCTAAGTCATCTGCAAGCTGCAGTCCAGGCATTGGCCACAATGGGGTCTCATCTGGGAAGGATCCATTTCCAGGCTTACATAGTTGTTGGCAGAATTCTGTTCCTAGTAACCCCTGGATTGAAGTGGATCAAAGTCCAGAGTTTCTTTTTCTCCTCCCTTCCCTTCTCCCTCTTTTCCCTTCCCTTCATTTCTTTCTGAGACAGGGTTCTACTTTGTTGCCCTAGGTTGGAGTGCAGGGACATAATCATAGCATCAGACTCCTTGGCTTCTATGATCCTCCTGCCTCCAGGACCTCCTGTGTAGCTAGTACTTGAAGCATGCATCACCACACCCAACTAATTTTTTTTCATTTTTTGTAGAGACAGGGCCTTGCCATGTTATCTAGCCTGATCTCAAACTCCTGGTCTCAAGTGATCCTTCCCACCCCCGCCTCCCAGAGGGTCAGGATTACAGGTGTGATCCAGTCAGTTTGCATTTCTTCCTCTCAGCTGGGAGCAACTCTCAGGTCCTTGCCACATGGTTCTCTCCATATTGCAGCCCACAACATGGCAAGTTGCTTCTTCAAAACCCATTAGGGGCAGTCTGCTGGCAGGATAGGTGTAACGCACCTGTGTTGAAGAATCATTTATACATCATCACATGCATCCTGTCTCTTTTGCTGGATTCTTTGGGCCAGAGCAAAACCACAAGTCCTGCCCACACTCAAAGGAAGGGGACCACACAAGTATTGAATACTAGGAGACGGGTATACTGGGGCTCTTTAGTCTGTCTGCCCTAGAGGGGTCTGGAAGAGGAAGAGAGGGAGGTGTCAAACCTGGAAGGGGAGCAGATTGAAAGGGATAGGGTAGAGAGGAAAGAAAATTCATTCCTTTGGGGACATGCTGAATTTCAGGTACTTTTGAGTCACCCAAGAGATACCACATGGTTACTTATTTGAATATGTAGATCTGAGATGGTAGGAAATGTAAATGAACACACCATAGGTGTGACAGGTGGTGATTCAAATCAAATGTGGATATCACCAAGAAAGGAAGTATTTAGCTGGGCATTGTGGTGGGCGCTAGTAGCCCCAGCTACTTGGGAGGCTGAGGCAAGAGAATTGCTGTGAGCTGTGATGTTACAGCACTCTATTGAGAGTGACATAGTCAGACTCTGTCTCAAAAAAAAAAAAAAAAGAAAAGAAAAGACAGGGAGTATAGAATACAGAGAGGATTCAGGAGCTATTCCTAAAAACTATCAATACATGGGCAGAAGATGAGCCTGCAAAGGGGACAGAGCTGGATCAGCCAGAGAACAGGGGTAAAGACAAGAAAGTCATGTGTCCCACAAACCAAATAGAGAGGCCAACAGTATTCAATATTTCTGGGAATCATGTGAGATGATTACTAAGGAGGCTGGTTCCCTTTAGCAAGAGTAGAAACTCACTGGTGAGCTTGGCAAGACCTGTTTTGGAGGAGTCATGGTGTGAAGCTAGGTTGGGGTGTGCTGAGAAGTGGGTGAGAGGTGAGGGACTGGGAATGGTGAGTGTAGTTACTTCCAAGTACTTCTGTTGTAAGGGAAGAGACAGCAGTGGAAGTTTCAAACAGTGGTGAGTGAGCAGCCAAGTGGAAGAGAGGCATGGATGCTTGATGGACCTGCCAATATCCTTCAGCTGGTCAGCACCAGAACCACATCTGGAGGTGAATGAATTGGGTTTATTAACTCACTACATCAAGGGAGACTACTGTAACATGGGAAACTGGGGCAAAGGATTGTTGGAAAGGGCTTGTAAGATTTGAGTTTGTATTAGTTACTTTGGAATAACATTAATGGAAATGGGGCTTTGCTCTGGATTGGACAGTGTCAGGAAGAGGTGGTAACTCCGTGACTGGATATCTTGACATAGCTTATCTAGAAGGCAAGTAGACGAGAAAAGGGTAAACTTGTAATTGGTAAAGAAGCAGCCATCACTCTCAGTAGTGGAGGTGGGTCATGTTTGGTCATTTCTGTGGCTTGGACAATGTTCGTATAGTTTGTGTTCAGACATGGTTACAGAGGGTGGTCTCATTTCTTGATCTATATATCACAGACTGATGTTGATGTTTTATGAAATTATGTCCAACAAGAGAACACTAAGCCTAGCTGTGTGCGCTGGCCAACTCCAAGTCCTGGCTGTAGCGCTGGGCCAGCCCCCCATGTCGGTGTCTGTTTCTCAAGAGCGGGCAGGAGCGTCATAGGCAAGTTCCTCTCTTCCCGCTGCCCCCGTGGGACCAGCTGGTGCAGACTGGTCGAGGAACACCACCTCGCTCTCTTGCATCTTTGGAGGTTTCCATCCTAGCGCACAGGGCCGCTCCATCCAAGCCTCGGTTTCTCCATCTCTAAAATGGGCCAAGAATCGATACTTGCTGTGGTGATGATGGACAGACTTGAGAAAATGCCAAAAGTTCCGTGAAGCCTTCGGAGACATCAGGGGTTGCCCTTAAACTCAGACATTTCTCAGTGGACAGGACTTCTTGGCTAATAACTCGACAACACTGGACAGAAATCGGACGTGCCCGCCAAGGGAAAGCAGCAGTGTCTCAGCCTTTCGCCAACGCGGGAAGCACCGCGGAGGCCGGACAGCGCCACCTGCCCACCTACAGCTCGCGGCCCGGACGCGGAAAGCTTGCGCGCGTGCGCACTACTCAGCTCCGCCCCTGCCCGCGCGCAGCACCCTGGGGCGGCCGGCCCACGCCGCGCGCGGATTGGTGGCTTTTTCGAGCCCGCCCTCCGGGTGACTGACGGCACCTACCGCCCCGCCTCCGCCCG
>NW_003852528.1:2692126-2693238 GCF_000181295.1 Otolemur garnettii | reverse complement strand
CCGAGCCACGTTGTAACTTCTAAGTAACTATATTAGTGGCAGAGTCTGGATTCATCAATATGCCTGTAAACCTATCGCTTTTAAAATACCCATTACATTTTATCCAAAATTAATTTGGTTCTGCTCAGGGGACCGCCCCCTGGGCATGACATGAGGTCTGACAACTGGAAATCGTGGAAAGGGCGCATTTTGCTGTTTTTCCCAAACTTAGCTTCCAATCTTGGCTGAGCTGACAGCAGCAGAGGTACTGCACAGGGTTTTAACCCCCCTTTCTCTGAGTGGATTAGCAAACTGCTCCTTGTCTGAAGGATGATGACACTGTCCATAGGCTCTGCCTGGCTGAGTGTGTTTTTTAAAAATAGCTTTAAAACAAAGTAGACATAGTTTTCAGAATTTATAGATGGCAGGAGGCACTCAGATAAGTATTAAAGTGAGTGACAAAATTGGGAGCCGAAGTTACTGCAACAGGGTAAAATCAACAAGATCAGATTTGATGGGTTAAAAAATCATTTGAACAAGAACAGAAACTGATTTCACATTCTTGTGAAAATGCTGCAATTAAAAAATTAATTTGTATACCATGTTCTAATAAACTGCATCGTGACCTTCACACATGATAGTGGGTACCACAAATCAATAACCTAATATAGCGAGCAGTAAAGGAGTAGTTGTCTTCCCAGTCCCCAGAAAGAATTGTTTGGGAAATAGAACCAGACTGTTCAGTTTAAAATCCAGCTTTCTCTCACTCTGTGCCTTCTGTGGCTGGTCCTGCATCCGTACTGCCTATAGTTGAGGACATAGCACTTTGTAAATGTTTGCCATTATCAGACGAGCCATCAGATGACTTTAACAGTTGTTTAAAATGGAAGAGAAATGCAGTCTTAAAAGGATTTTGAAAAAACACTATGTCCACAGGGAGAAGATACGGTACTGCTCAGATCACATCAAATGTTCAGTTCTTTTGATTTTTGTTTTTAACATTGTATCTAATGTTTCTCTCCCAAAGCCTCTTAAAGTTTTATAATGTTGAGTAAAAATGTATAAAGAGTGCATTGAGGCTCGGCGCCTGTGGCTTAAGTGGGTAAGGCGCCAGCCACATACACCTAAGGTGG
>NW_003852528.1:2687197-2691676 GCF_000181295.1 Otolemur garnettii | reverse complement strand
AAAAAAAAATAGCCAGTGGTAGGGTGCATTTGTGGTCCAAGCCACTCTGGAGGCTAAGGCAGGAGAATCACTTGAGTTTAGGAGATCTAGCTATGAGCTATGTTTGAGCCACTGCTCCCCAGCCTTGACAACAGAGTAAAACTTTGTCTCAAAATACAGAAGAACCTCTGGAAGTTGACCACCCAAAGGACTATAACAAGCTGGTCACATACAGAGGTGGTCAACATAAGGAAGTGATACTTACATGTACATGAAAATATATGTACATGTACATGTGAAAATAAGATCAGTGTAAAGAGGTGAGCAGTGTAGGGAGGTGATCGACTATGGAGGTTCTACTGTGTATATATCCACACACAAACACATATTTTTTTACCTAATAGAATTATTTTAGTTCATATCAGAGTGAAAGGGGATTTTTCTATGTCAGACCCATAAAAATGCTGACTCAGTGTCAATTTTGAAGGCTGACAGCTTAATTTGGCAATCCATATAAGTTAGTTTAAAGGTGCTGTAGTTTAAAGGTGCTTCAGCAGTAACTTGGTTTCAATTTATAGAGTGGTTCTTTTGTATATTTGGTTGCTACAACAGTGTATTTAAAACTGATGGTCAGCTGTCAAGGACTACATAAATATTTGCTTAGCAGACCGTCTTAAAAAATTGGGGATCTAAACATAAAAGTTCAGATATTGTAAGAAAACAGACTAATTGTAAAACTGTGGGGTTAAGCAAGAAAAATGTAAAAATTTAAAATTTTTACAGGACAAATGATACCATAAGGCAGAAGACAAATTGAGAAAAGATAATTGTGATATGCATTACTAAGGGTTAATGTCCCTAATAAGTGAAAGACTGACAAAATTAGTAAGAAAAAGTCAGATAACCCATTAGAAACATGGTCAAAGGATGTATTCTGACAGTTCAGAGAAGAAGAAATGCAGGTAGTTCATCAACAGGAAACGATGTTCAGCTTCCCTAGTCACTGAGGAAAGGAATGTTAGGTCACTGATTTTTTTTCATGCATAGTATTAGCAAAAATTGGTAACATATTGATGAAAGTGTAGGGAAATAGACATTCTTAAAGTATGTTGGGAGTGGAAGTTGTAACTTTTGGGGGAAACATTTTGGCTTTTGTCAACATCTCAAACCCTTTTAGGCAGCAGTCTGGCAGATTAAGGATTTATGTGTCAGGTTTTTTGTTGTGGCACTATTTGTCACATGAAGAACTGGAAACAGCTTGAATGCCTATCTATTAGGGAACTAGACAAATGAGATACTTCCCACATAGAATAGCATATGGTTTGTGGAGAGAATGAATTAGACTCAGGTGTGTTGGCTTGGAGCATGCCCTCATGGTTATGAGAACAATATATGTAACGTAATTGTGTAAAGTATGATTCTGCCTTCTTTTTTTTTTTTTTTTGAGACAGAGCCTTAAGCTGTTACCCTGGGTAGAGTGCCATGGCATCACAGCTCACAGCAACCTCTAACTCCTGGACTCAAGTGATTCTCTTGCCTCTGCCTCCCAAGTAGCTGGGACCCCAGGCGCCTGCCACAATGCCTGGCTATTTTTTGGTTGCAGCTGTTGTTGTTTGGTGCTAAATTCGAACCCCCCCAGCTCAGGTGTATGTGGTTGGCGCCTTAGCCACTTGAGGCACAGGTGACCAGCCGATTCTGCCTTCTAAAATTAAAATGAACAAGCCATGGTGGCTCATCCCTATAATGCCAGCACTTTGGGAGGACGAGGCCTGGAGGATTGCTTGAGGCCAGGAGCTGGAGATCAGCCTGAGCAATAGAGTGAGACCATGTCTCTATCAAAAGAAAAAAAATTAAAATGCACATATACTCCTGCATGAGCGTTAAGGAAAGTGGATGTATACACTATTGCTGTGGTTGTGGAATGTGGTGGAGTTTCTTTCCCTCCCCTTGCCTTTTCTGATAAAGCTTGCTGTAGTGTTTGGAAACACCTGTATCAGTTTTGTAGTTGAAAAAATTCTAATGTAAAAAAACAGTTTAGGTTGGGATGGTGGCTCAAACCTGTAATCCTAGCACTTTGAGAGACCGAGGCAGGAGGATCACTTGAGCCCAAGAGTTTGAGACCAGGCAGAGCAACATATGCAGACCTTGTCTCTGCAAAAAAAGAAAAAAAAAAATATATATATATAGAGTATATATGTATGTATCTATAGAAAAATTAGCTGAGTGTGGTGGTGCGTGCCTGTAGTCTCAGCTACTCAGGAAGATCACTTGAGCCCAGGAGTTTGAGGCTGCAGTGACCTCTGATGATACCACTGTACTTCAGTCTCAGCAACACTGGGAGACCTTGTCTCTTAAAAAGAAAAGTACAGGCAAATATTATAAAATCTTTTTGTTACTTTGTCATACATAGTAACTTTTTAGCTGAATATGAGCAACCCAAGAATATTTTGCTCTACATAACTTTCAGTAGATTTAGCTTCAGAATGTAAATAACTGAAATAAAAGTTCTAGTTAAGATTAGTAAAAAAAACATTTTCAGTCTTGTTTCATTCTTTGTTATTGTTTCATTCTTCTTCTTTTTTTTTTTTTTAAAAGAGAGCCTCAGGCTGTTGCCCTGGGTGGAGTGCTGTTGTGTCACAGCTCACAGCAACCTCCAACTCCTGGGCTTAAGCAATTCTCTTGCCTTGTAGTCCCAAGTAGCTGGGACTACAGGTGCCCACCACAACGCCTGGCTAGTTTTTCGTTGTAGTTGTCATTGTTGTTTGGCAGGCCCGGGCTGGATTCGAATCCATCAGCTCTGGTGTGTGTGGCTGGTGCCTTACCCGCTTGAACTACAGGCACCAAGCCTATTATTTCATTCTTTATTAGGGTTCTTATATTTAGAATGTGGGGAGCATCTTCCAAAGTTTTGGGTGAAAGTCATACTTTGTTAATGATTCCAGCCCCTAACACTGTGGTTATTATGTTTTGTTTGTTTTTTGGCTAATACTAATCATATAGTATCTATAATCTACAGATTTTGATTTTTAAGGAATCCAGATGCAGACTTCTAAGTTTGAGCCTTTCCAGGTTGGAAAAGGTATTCTAGAGATCTGATTAGAACCTCAGAATAATCTGAGGTTAGAATGAAGTGATCATTGTGAAGTTTCTAAAAGAGTTTCCATGTGTAGGCAGTGTAGCACCTCTCCAAGAACATGGGGAAGGAAACCATACTTCCTGGATTTCCTGGATTTAAATCCCCACTGTACTTTTCATTGGCTCTCTGACCTTAGGCTGGTATTTAACCTTGGTGTCTCAATTTTTCCATCATTAAATAATAATAATAATAGTACCTACATGATAAGATTATTGTAGGGATTAAATGAGTTAAAACACATAAAACCCTTAGAATAGGGGGACTGACAGGAAGTATTAATTACCACTTTTATAAGCCATTCTCAGTTGTGACCAGCAAAATTTAAGATAGTCTCATTGTGATTAATTGAAGTATCTCTTACATTATTCTGGAGTGAAAAAGGTGATAGGTTCATTCCATGCAGAATGGGAGATAGGCCAGTCTCTGGTGATGATACTCATTTTGGGTTACTATCGTAGACTGAATTACAGCCAAAAGAGAGGGACCAAGCTAGTACTAAGCTGGAAGTTGTATTGTGAGGAATGCTTGCAAGAACTGGAAATGGATTTATATCCTGGGGAAAAGAAGACTTACCCCATTTTATTGCACAGTGGCAGTGAAATGCCTGGTTTAGATGGGCAGAATAATTCAGAAATTAAAATCTGACCTGGTACAAGTAGAAGAGTTGATTGCTCTTTGGGTTGGCCTCTTCCATGAAATGTACCCTCCCCTCCCCTGTCCTCTCCTAACACGCCTGGCTGGCTGGCCTGACTGAATATAGTGTGATTGTTCTGGATCATTCCACATACTTTTGCATCTGTTAGGAGAATGGTTTTTTTTTGTTTTGTTTTGTTTTTTTTTTTGAGACAGAGCCTCAAGCTATCGCCCTGGGTAGAAAGCTGTGGCTTCACAGCTTATAGCAACCTCCAGCTCTTGGGCTTAAGTGATTCTCTTGCCTCAGGCTCCCCAAGTAGCTGGGATTACAGGTACCCACCACAACACCTGGTTATTTTTTGGTTGTAGTTGTCATTCTTGTTTGACAGGCCCAGGCTGAGATTTGAACCTGCCAGCTCTGGTGTATGTGGCTGGCGCCTTAGCTGCTTGAGCTATAAGTACCAAGCCAAGAATGGGCATTTTGATTGTTAGAGCAATCCAATGTAGTTTGGGCTCCTCTTTTGTGACTTGCTCTAGAAAGATTCTTATAAGAGGATTAATACATTGAGTAAATTCATATTCTAAATACCTTTTAATGGCCTTCTGCTACATAGAGTCTTTTTGTCACTTGTAAGAAAATGGAAGTATTGGGCGGTGCCTGTGGCTCAAAGGAGTAGGGCGCTGCCCCTTATCCTGGAGGTGGCGGGTTCAAACCCAGCCCCGGCCAAAAA
>NW_003852528.1:2684285-2686156 GCF_000181295.1 Otolemur garnettii | reverse complement strand
CCAGCTACTTGGGAGGCTGAGGCAGGAGACTCGCTTAAGCCCAGGAGTTGGAGGTTGCTGTGAGCTGTGATGCCACAGCACTCTACCCAGGGGAATAGCTTGAGGCTCTGTCTCAAAAAAAAAAAAAATTTTTTTTTTTTTTAATAAAAATTTCAAAAAATCTTTTTTCTGGCTTTCTTCTGAGTCAGTCTTTGATTATCTGATGTTGTTTGTTTTCTCCATAGATGTTTATTGAATCAGCACTGTGCTGGGGCTGGGGACACCAAGTTGCAACAGATTTTTTTCCCTTACATAATGTCATTGAAATAGGGTATTTAAAAACCTATAGATCTTTGTAGGATCCCTGTTCCTCAAGTTCTGTCTTGAGATACAAAAGCATTGCGTCCTTGGTCTAGGATCAGTTTTGTTTTCTTCCCAGGATTTTCTCCTCTTGAGAAAGGGTCTGGCTGTGCTGTCTGGCCTGGAGTGCAGTGGTATGATCATAGCTCACTGCAGCCTGGAACTCCTGGGCTCAGATTATCTTCTTGCCTCAGCCTCCCAAGTAGCTCGGGCTAAAGGTGCATGTCACCATGCCTAGCTTATTTTTTAATTTTGAGTGGAGATGGGGTTTTTCCTACATTGATCTCTAACTCCAGCTTTCAGCAGTCTTGCCTCAGCCTCTCAGAATACTGGGATTATAGGTGTGAGTTACCATGCTCAGCCACAATTTTCTTTTACAGAAGGATTTTTAAATGGTGCTTTCAGTAATGAAATTACTAAGAAAAATATTTATTTTCCCCACAGTATCCAGTAGCCCTTAAAGTGCCTGTTGGGGTATCACTCATTACTTTTAGGTTGACTGTAACTGTTGGAAACAAATGTCCATTTTAAAAAGCTGTTAAGAAAAATTTTTTTTAAATAAGTTTTGACTGATAAGAAGGAGAAAATTTGCATGTAATGGTAAACTTGTTTCAAAGTACGGGAGACCACCTGATTTTCCCTTTGACAGAGGGTCCTAGGGTTTCACCACATGCTCTCTAAACAGGTTTTCTGTGTTTTAGGGAAAGAAGCTCAGAAAGGATCCCTGCTCTTTGACGACCTTCCTCCAGCCAGCAGTACTGACTCAGGTACAGTCTTCAGGCTCTCCCAGGTGTGTGTCAACGTCTCTACTCATCCTGGGATTGTAGTTGTCTCAATCTTTTTCCCTTTCCCCCATTTTCAACACACAGATGTTTTAGGTGTTGGACTGTCTTAAGTTTTGAATCCATGGCATCAGGTAAGGCAGAAAGTCTGCTGGTCGCTGGCCCTGAGAAGTGCTGCGCAGAGATGTGGAGCAGTTCTCTCTGCTTCATTTCAGTATTTATTTTACTAGCAGAAATAAAATTTGACTTCTTAAGACAGATTTTTGTTTCTTTTGAAATGGTAGGACTTTAAAGTAGGTTCAATATTATTCACTGCAATATGAGTTGCCACTGGATTGACACAAGAGTTTTGAGTTTATTTCAGTTAACCTACATAGATGTCCTGGTGGGATGGATTCTGAAACTTGAGCCTCACACACTTCTTGTGAACTTACTAGGTGTTCTGCTATGTTTCAGGATCAGGGGGACCTTTGCTTTTTGATGATCTCCCACCTGCTAGCAGTGGTGATTCAGGTAAGTGGTAGGGAAAAAAATCCAAGTGCTAATGGAAATAATATGTAATATTTTACTGTTACATAAAATTTATATGTAGGTTTTAACAGGATTTTGGGTGTCATTAAGCAATAATTCAGTATGAGGTTTATTAAAACTAAATAGGTGCCATCGGGTAGATGCATAAAGGTTAGATACTTTAGTATTGCATCACTGGTGATTCAAACTGTTGAAACTGACCTTAAGAATTAAGAGCTC
>NW_003852528.1:2675942-2683780 GCF_000181295.1 Otolemur garnettii | reverse complement strand
GGCTCTTGCCTATAATCCCAGTACTTGGAGAGGCCAAGGTAGGAGGATTGCTTGAGGCCAGGAGTTTGAGACCAGCCTGGGCAACATAACAAAACCTTGCCTCTACACAGAATAAAAATAGCCAGCTATGGTGGCATGCCCCTGTAGTCTCAGCTACTTGGGAGGCTGAGAGAAGAGGATCATGACACTAGGAATTTGAAGTTATAGTGGGGTATGATGATACCAGTGCACTTTAACCCAGGCAATAGAGGGAGACCCTGTCTTTTAAAAAAAAAAAAGTTTAAAGAGTTCAGTTATTTACTCTGAACTTCAGTATTAACATGTTTTAGGGTGGTGCCTATGGCTCAGTGGGTAGGACACCAACCCCATATGCCGAGGGTGGCAGGTTCAAACACAGTCCCAGCCAAACTGTAACAAAAAATAGCCAGGCATTCTGGCAGGCGCCTGCAGTCCCAGCTACTTGGGAACCTGAAGTAAGAGAATTGCCTAAGCCTAGAAGTTGGAGGTTGCTGTGAACTGTGATGCCATGGCGCTCTGCTGAGGACCATAAAGTGAGACTCTGTCTCAAGTTCTTATTCTGATTTCCCTTGTTATGTTCCTGACATTCCCAGATGTTCAAACCTATTAGCATTGGCTTCACCAGCTCCTAAAAATGTTTAATTTTTCTTTTTGTGTCCCAGTTAAGTAAATGAGAAGAATAGAGCAGATTCCTCTTGTCATTATGGCAAATATGTTATTCCATCTCACTGAGAATTTCTTAGCTGGAGTTCTCTGGTGAGGGATTTGAGGGAAGGGTTGGGGTGGATGGTGTGGGAAGAGTGGGGATGCAAGTTGTCCTGTTTTATATGTACTTACCTGTTGCAGACTGAGAACTGAGTTGTAATAAGGCAGACTGGGAGTTCCTCTCTAAGTGGGAACCTTGCCTGACTGCCTGGGGTCTCGCAAACAAAGGGAGAGGAAAACACTGTGAAATTTATACACACACATACAGTGTTCTGACCCGTGAGAGATGACACCACAACACCATATCAGGCACTCTCAAGCCCAGAATCCAAAGCTATTTACTACAAATTTGGGGAGTGTGGCTCCACGCCTGTAGCTCAAACAGCTAGGGCGCTAGCCACATACACCAGAGCTGGTGGATTCAAATCCAGCCCAGGTCTGCCAAACAACAATGACAACTACAACCAAAAAATAGCCAGGTGTTGTGTTGGACACCTATAGTCCCAGCTATTTGGAAGGCTAAAGCAAGAGAATCTCTTGAGCCCAGGAGTTTGGAGGTTGCTATGAGCTGTGATGCCGCAGCACTCTACCCAGGGCAACAGCTTGAGACTTTGTCTGCAAAAAAAAAAAAAAAAAATTCAGGATTATATACACAAGGCAAAAAGTAAGAAGTTAACTGTTTCACTTAAACAGGCATTTCTTTGTTGAAGGAAGAAAGATACTCACTAATGGACAGGGAAGTACTAAGCTACATATCAAAGAATAAATACTTTGGGGAGAATTTAATGAGGGAAAGTTATAGTCTACAGGTTATGGTGCCTGCAGCTGCCAGGTATCTCCAGGGGCAATTATCAATTACTTTCTAGTTTTATTTATATCCTGTCTCTAAGTTGTTGGGGGGTTTTTTGTTTTTTTTAGAGACAGAGTCTCACTTTATCACTCTCATTAGAGTGCTATGCCATCACAGCTCACAGCAACCTCCAACTCCTGGGCTTAGGCAATTCTCCTGCCTTAGCCTCCCGAGGAGCTGGGACTACAGGCGCACCACAATGCCTGGCTATTTTTGTTGTTGTTTTTGCAGTTTGGCTGAGGCTGGGCTTGAACCCGCCACCTTTGGTACATGAGGCCTGTGCCCCACCCACTGAGCCACAGGTGCCAGCCATAAGTTGTTGATTTTTATCTAGACATTCCCCAGACTACTTTTTCATCTATTTTGTTGGACATTCCAAACCCCCTTTGCCACCTTAGGCTGCATTGTTGGGGCAGGGGTAATCAGGGGCCATAACCTGCTCAAGATTTCACGGGGAATGCCAGCCTACTCTACCTCTCACCCACATCTGCCTTTCAGTGTGAGACCTTTTGTTGTCAAATAGATCACTTGGCTGCTTTTCAAGTATTTTATTTTGTACAATTAATTTATTACCATAAAATCATTGGAGTCAGTTTGGAAAGTATAGATTAAGTTAATACGTTTCCTATATTTTATTTTAGTTTTTGAGACAGGGTCTCGCTTTGTCCAAGCTGCAGTGCAGTGGCATTGTTATAGCTAACTATATCCTCAAACTCCTGGGCTCAGGCAGTTCTGCCTTAGCCTCCCAAGAAGCTGTGATTACAGGCACCTGCCACAATTCCTGATTGTGGCTAATTTTTTAATTTTTTTGTAGAAATGCTGTCTCACTCTTGTTGAGGCTGTTCTAGAACTCCCCAGCTCAAGCAAATCTCCCACCTCAGCCTTCCAAATTGCTGGCATTATAGGTGTGAGCCACTTGCCTACATGTGTTTTAGAAACAAGGTTACATTCATCTTACATGAGATTTCTCAAATTTTCAGGGCTATAGGCCCATACCAAAACATTACAGCATTCACATAGTGTACATTGTTACCTTCCGAGTAAAGACTATACTCTGAATTATAATGAAAGTTAATATGTGCCAATAAGGAAGGCTTTTACGGATTTAATGAAAGAAATTAAGATTTAACATGGCTATCACTGATCTGTGGGGCACAAAAGACAGTTAACTAGTAACAATTTAAAAGATTTACATACCACTATTAGCAAGCTTGACTTTTGCATCCAATATTTTAGATTTCTTGAGAAGATAGATGATACATTCTCCTCAAGCAGGGATGAACCATTTACAAACATTGACTATGTAGTAGGTCATAAAATAAGTCCCAATAAAGAATCTGTTTCATATGTAGATCACTTTCTCTGGCTACAGTATGATTTGCTTAGAAGTCAATAATGAAGCTGTGAAATTACTGTTTTAGAATTTAAAAGAAAGGAAGGTAATTTCAGATGTACATTAAGAAAACTGGAACTGGCTTGGCGCCTGTGGCTCAAGTGGCTAAGGTGCCAGCCACATACACCTAAGGTGGCGGGTTCGAATTCAGCCCGAGCCTGCCAAAACAATGATGGCTGCAACCAAAAAAAATAGCTGGGCGTTGTTACGGACGCCTGTGGTCCCAGCTACTTGAGAGTCTGAGGCAGGAGACTCGCTGTGAGCTGTGATGCCACAGCACTCTACCCAGGGGGATAGCTTGAGGCTCTGTCTCAAAAAAAAAAGAAAACTGAAACCCATACAATAAAATAGAACATTAATGGAGAAACTCTGGGGAGAGATTCTGGTGGAAAACTCCGTGACCTTTTCTGTTACTTGGCCTTCCTATGCAGGTCGCATGTTATCTTGTTGCAGAGATGTATCTTTGTGCAAGTAATTACTCTTCTTGAGGGCAAGGACATTTTCTTTATTCTTTTTCCTTAGCACTCAAATGTCTGGCAAAGAATAGGTTGAATAATTGGTTATATACTCTTATACCTAAATGTGGACAATACTTAGACTTATTCATTAGGGCAGCAGCAGCAATTTATTGGACACTTGATCTACCAGGCACTGTGACAAATATTTTACATACTTTGTCCCCTTCAGTTTTCAAACAGCCCTCTGTGGTAATATTTTCATCATGTTACAGGTGAAGAAACTAAGGCTGGAAGATTAAACAACTTGCCTTAAGGACATACCTCTTTGAACCTACACTTTTCTCATCCTAAACACATTCACTGCGGGTTCCCCTGGGTCTGGCTTTGAGTACGGATCCACCCCTCTGCAATTAGGAACAGCTGCAGCAGGCCTATTTTGCTTTTCGGGATATATTACTATTCTTAAAGCTTGACATTTATATCATTTGCAGTGTTTTGGGGGCATTTGTTACTTTTTTGAACTTGTCTGGGATGTGTTTTACAGATTTTGGAAATTTATGTTTATCAGTAAAGGCCTATGAAAGTAAAACATCACATATAGCTACAAGCCAAAAATATGTATGTGTGTTTTTACAAATCTTTCCAGGGTCAATCTGACTCAGGACCTATATCTTAAATTGAGTTCTTCCACTGTGGGTATGCAGTACTGCCTGCCTCCCCCACCCCCAACCTCACCCCACAAAGTTACAGCTATTGAGTATGCCAGTCTTTCCTTGAAATGCCATTCTGTCTCCGAGTGCGGGAATGAACCCTAGTATGCTGGTGACTGTAACAGTCTACAGCTGTGTTTCCATCTGGCTTTATTTTGTTTCCAGGTTCTCTTGCCTCATCGATACCCCAGATGGTAAAGAATGAAGGGAAAGGAGCAAAGAGAAAAACCTCCAAGGAGGAGAAGAATGGCAGTGAAGAGCTTGTGGAAAAGAAAGTTTGTAAAGGTTTTCAGACAGTTTGAAAACAAATGTATTAGACTCATATTTTAAAACAACCCAGAGCAAAAACAATCTCAGCTTTCTAATTATACTACTTTCTTTTTATGTATGTATTTAAGAAGGGAGTAGGATTTCTTTCTGCAAACTAATTTCCTAATTTACCTATGCTTTCACTTTTTTACTTTTCATGCCTATCTCTAACCCTACCTTTGGTCAGGTAGGAAACCAACATTTGTTCCTCAAGCATTAATAAACACAGGTGGTTCTCTTTGCCTTCTGCAAAGAAAGATGGATTAGTATATTAACCAGTCTCTCTTCCGGTCTTTGTTCACAACCTCTCAATTTTCACTTTAAACTTTATGATTCATCTTAGTAACTGGCTTCCTGAGAGAGAGCCTAAGCCTGGAAAAAGCTTAGGCTTCAAATTGAAATTTGAAGTCAGTTTTATAACTTGTGAGAGTTAGTGGAGAAGAGAATTAAAAGCACTAAAGGGAAACAGCTGTGGATTTGCACTTCCTGCACCAGACTCCTTTGTCCTTTGCTGTGCATTACCTCCATAAAAGCTGTAGGATGCACGTGGAGGGAGGGGAAAGGCCTACCAATAGCTCTGGGAAGACAGCTTAGCTTGTCCGTTCCCAGAGGACAGTCCTTGCAAGTGTTATCATTACACCTGGCTCTAGGTGTCAGAAAATGAGCTTAAACTAGCCTAGCCATTAAATGTAAATAGATCCCTGTGCCTGCATTGGACTCCTTTATCTTTTTCTTCCTCAGTTGAAGTAAAAGCAACTGATCTTAACATTTGTTCAGGTTCTTCACCACCCTTGAGCACAGAAGTGCATATTTTCAGGGAATCTTAACTGGACATTTGGGGCAAGCTCTGTTGACTGACTTTTTTCTAAACTAGGAATCTTTGTCCTCACTAAATTATCAAAAGACTGGATTTACACATGATCCTCTCCCCTGACTTGAATCCCACTTCTGTGGGTAAGAGCACTTCCCTTGCCCTGCTCCCTCGACTTGGGCCCTATGTGGAGCTGTTCTGTGCTCACTGGCTAGTCTCACACATCTCTGTCCCACCGTCTAGCCTCTCAGAACCCAGCCTGTGCACCTGGGTTGTAGTCAGTTTTATAACTTGTCCAAGTTAGAGGGGAAGAGAATTAAAAGCAATAAAGGGAAACAGCAAACTTTTTTAGTTACAGACTTACAGCTAGGGACACTCGTTGAGGGGTGCAGGTAGGACATTGCTGAGTAAAACAGCCATAGTTTCCTCTCATTTGCTCTGGGACTAGGGCTTCCAGGTGCTGGAGCACAGTTTTGTATTGGCTTCTTTGTCCTTTATTCCTTAGCTTCTTCGGTGATCTTTGGTCTGAAAGGCTATGTGGCTGAGCGGAAGGGTGAGAGGGAGGAGATGCAGGACGCCCATGTCATCTTGAACGACATTACTGAAGAGTGCCGGCCTCCATCTTCCCTCATGTAAGTGTGCTCCAGGAAGGCTTACTGGCATCAGACTCTCCTCTGTTTTGACTAGAGTTTTAGAGTGTGTCCAGTGAGTTGTCATGTGAGTTGCTTGGATCTACATCAGTGGTTCTTAGCTGCGATTGATGTGGCCCTCTGGGGACATTTGTCTGTGTCTGGGTACATTTTTGTTATCACAGTGGGGGGAGGGAGTTGTTACTGGTATCCAATAGAGAAGGCGAGGGATGCTGTTAAATATCTTGGAAGCACAGTAGAGCTCACAGCCAAGAACTGTCCAGCCCAGAGTGTCAGTAGTGGTGAGTTGGGAAACCTGCTGAATGGGAAATGATACTTCAAGCTGTGGCTCTTTAGGGTGTGTTACTCCTCACCAGTAACTCAGCAGCCTCTGCCAGAGAGTGTTCTTAGTCTGTGACCAAGAACATAAAAGAGTGGGGAACCACTGCTGAAGTATATGCATATTGATCAAGGAGAGCTGGTACAGATAATCAGGTCCCAGAGAGATGACAAAAGGCAGCAGTGACATCAAGGAGAAGACAGATAATGAAAATACCCTGCAGTTATTCAAACCAAAACATTGCCTTATTGATGAGCTTTTAGGCATGGAGAAAAAAAGCCAGAAGATAGAACATTAAGTTGATTCTTAACATATGTCATACTAAATCTTACGTGTGTATAATAATAGATATTGCCTAGTTTTCATAATCCAGCATTGTATAATATAGACACCAGTTGACACCAGTTGGTAATTAATACACAGTGTGCTGGAACCAGTTGTGCTGATGGCTTTTGTCTAATAGATGAGGCCTGATCACGAAGATGAGGTGGTGGCTGCTGTAGAGCAGTGGGTCACATGCAGAGCCAAGGACACATACTGTTGCCATGGTTCACCAAGATTGTGGGGGCACCTGGCAATTGCTTTAAAGCCAGGAAAGACTCCAGGACTTCTGGAGATGCCAAAAGGGCAATCCTTTGGGGGTGGATTTAATTGGGAACACTAAATCATAACCTAGCAAATACTAGGCTGTGAGGTAATGGTTCTGAGTATAAACTAGATGAAGTTTATTTCTTTGTAGACCATGAGGTCCTAAATTGAAAAGCAATTTCAGAAAGTTTGAAGGAACAACATCCCTGTAGAATAAATGTTATTTTTCATAGGCATTTTTATTCTTCTTAAAACAAGTGTCTTTGATGTCTTTTATTCCATATATGTGGGTTTTCTGACAAAACTTAGGAATAGGAATAAGAGTGGTAAGATAGGCTTTAAAAATTAGATACTTGTTCAAAATTCGAATAACAATTGTGGACTGCTTTCCACAATTCCCCCCGACTTTTAGATGCAGTGATGGACCACATAACACGTTTCAGTCAACAACAGAAGCATAGACAATGCTGGTCCCATAAGATTATAATACACTGCTTTTGCTCTACCTGTTTTATGTTGAGATAAGTTTAGATACACCGGTACTTAGCATTTTGTTAAAGTTGCCACAGTATTCATACAGTAAGACACTGTCCAGTTTGTAGCCTAGGAGTAATACATGGAGGTTCTCCCATATAGTCTAGTAGGCTGTACCATCTGGGTTTGTGTCTGTACACGGTGGTGTTCATACAGTGATAAAATCGTGTGTTTCTCAGAATGTATGTCCTTCAGTAAGTGATACGTGACTCTATTTTTGACTGTCTTGGATCATAAACTCTATCTGTGTTCTAATGTTTAAAGCTAAATCTGATTTAAATAGGAAAAAGATCCTATATTGTAATTTCATCATCACCAAACAATCAGCATTAACAGATCTCAATTTTTTGAAAGAAGCGTGGATTTTTAACATTTAATTTAAAAAGTTGTGAAAGCGGCTCGGCGCCTGTGGCTCAAGCGGCTA
Source organism: Otolemur garnettii (assembly GCF_000181295.1). Taxonomy (NCBI): domain Eukaryota; kingdom Metazoa; phylum Chordata; class Mammalia; order Primates; family Galagidae; genus Otolemur; species Otolemur garnettii. The sequence goes on along the minus strand of NW_003852528.1, from coordinate 2,676,011 downwards.
AGGCGCCAGTCACATACACCCAAGGTGGCGGGTTCGAATCCCCAGCCCGGGCCCGCCAAACAACAATGA
>NW_003852528.1:2665458-2675793 GCF_000181295.1 Otolemur garnettii | reverse complement strand
AAAAAAAAAAAAAAAGTTGTGAAAGCTACTTAAATGTTTGTCTCAGTTAATGTCATTCTTTTTTTTCGTTTGTAAGGGTGGACTGGACAGTGTGACTTTGTTGTGTTTTTTTTTCCCTGTGGAGACAAAGTCTCATTCTGTTGCCCAGATGAGAGTGCAGTAGTGAGATTACAGTTCACTGTAAACTTGAACTCTTGGGCTCAAGTGATCTTCCCTCCTTGGTCTCATGAGTAGCTAGGAATACAAGCTTGAGCCCTCTACTTCTGGCTCTCATTATTTTTTATTTATTGATTGATTGATTTTTGGACAGAGTCTTACTTTGTCACCCTTGGTAGAGTGCAATGGCATCACAGCGTACAGCAACCTCAAACTCTCGGGCTTAAGCAATTCTCTTGCCTCAGCCTCTCAAGTAGCTGGGACTACAGGTGCCTGCCACAACACCTGGCCATTTTGTTGTTGTTGTTGTTGTTGTTGTCGTCGTTGTTTAGCAGGCCCCAGGCCGGGTTCCAGTCCACCTGCCCCGGTGTATGTGGCAGGTGCCCTAACCATTGGGCTGCAGGCTCGAGCCTCCTGGCTCATTTTAAATCTTTTCGTAGAGACGGGGTCTTGCTATGTTGCCCTGGATGGTTTTGAACTTCTGTGCTCAAGTGATCTTCCCACCTCAGCCTTCCAGAGTACTGGGAGTACAGCCATGCGCCACTGCCCATCCCCTTCTGTCTTATGTTCACTCTTTGAGATGAGATTTAAAAGCTTTAATGGAGAAGTGTGATCTTTGCTGTGAGAATCTCACTGGCTCTCAATTCATTCTTCTAGTACTCGGGTTTCATATTTTGCTGTTTTTGATGGACATGGAGGAATTCGAGCCTCAAAATTTGCTGCACAGAATTTGCATCAGAACTTAATCAGGAAATTTCCCAAAGGTGAGAGTGAGAACTAATATTCATTTTGGTTTTTGTTGTTTGCATGGCCGTGTGAATCAGATATGTCATTTTGGCTTTAACAGAGACTCACTGGTGACTCTTAAAAGAATGGGGCTGAGAGGGGTGGACTCAGGCTTCAAGGTGTAGCAGCCGTGTGGGCATGGCTTAGTGTCCTACTGCTCATGTCTAAGCAATGGGCATCTTGTGTTAATTGTCTTTGGGTATAGCGGGTGTCTTGCTTTTACATTTGGGAAACTAGTAAAACCAAATTCAGATGATACTTGTAGATAAGGATGTAGGGATTATTCTTACTCACACTTCAGAATCAATTGATATGCAAAAAGTACAAAAACAAAAATGATGTTGGGAGAGGATACTCTTTCCTCATTGAGAGATGCTTTCTTTTGGCCCTTCTGTGATAGGAGATGTAATCAGTGTAGAAAAAACTGTGAAGAGATGCCTTTTGGACACTTTTAAGCATACTGATGAAGAGTTCCTTAAACAAGCTTCGAGCCAGTAAGTATAACTCCTTGAAGAAGTTGGAGTTATGGTGTTTCTCCTAAACACTTTTCAGGTCTTCTGATATGGGTTAATACTAATACCTACTGTATGAAAAGTGCCTAGCACTGAGGAAATGCTTTTAACCATTAGCAAAACCTAAAACAGAAAAAAAGCAAGTATCAGGGAAATAGGTCTTTTTTTGGAGACAGAGTCTTGCTCCATTTCCCTGGCTAGAGTGCTATGCCCTCAGCCTAGCATATAGTAAACCCAAATTCTTGGGCTCAAACAATCCACTAACCTTAGCCTCCTGAGTAGCTGGGACCAGAGGCATGAGCCACAACGCCCAGCTAATTTTTCTTTTATATCGCCCTCGATAGAGTGCTATAACGTCACAGCTCACAGCAACCTCAAAACTCTTGGGCTTAAACGATTTTCTTGCCTCAGCCTCCCAAATAACTGGGACTACAGGCACCTGCCACAACACCCAACTAATTTTTGGTTGTAGTTGTCATTGTTTGGCAGGCTGGGCTGGGTTCAAAACTGCATTGGTGTATGTGGCTTGCGCCCTAGCTGTTGACCTACAAGCACCGAGCCTAATTTTTCTATTTTTAATAGAGACGGACTCTCACTTTACTTAGGCTAGAATCAAATTTTAGCCTGAGTTCAAGCCATCCTCCAGCCTCAGCCTCCCAGAGTGCTAGGATTTCAGGCATGAGCCACTCCACCTCGCCTGAAATAGTGTATTTTAAAGTATAAGACTTAGCATTCAGCCCTGGAAATTAATGTTAAAGTGCTAGGCTATTAGCAATGACTGTATTTCTGATGTGTTTCCCTCCAGGAAGCCTGCCTGGAAAGATGGGTCCACTGCCACATGTGTTTTGGCTGTAGACAACATTCTTTATATTGCCAACCTTGGAGATAGTCGGGTACGTGGCTCTGGAGCCAACCACTTAGATGACAATATGTTTCATGTGGGGGGAAACCTGAATAAGTACTAGTTGAATAAGATTAAAATGATGGCTGGGTTAAAGTCTTTCTTCTTGTGGGTTGTCCTGCTTCAGAGTTTAATTTATGCTTAGGGGAACACCAGCTATTGAAACTGTTCTCTGGGAAGACTTATGCCCTGTACAGACTTCTTTAAAACTCCTCTCCTTTCTCTTTTGTTTCTATTTTCCTCTCACGGTTTCTTTTGTATGTGTGTGATGCTATGGTGTGCGCAAGTAGCTTGAGGACTATTTTATGTCATTATTTTGACCTCAGACAGTAATGAATGAAAAATATTAACCCTGCTCCTCAAAATCATTGTAATTTCAGAATAACTGTTACAAAAGCTGTAACAGAGAGAAGTACTAGGTGAGGTGCCATTCATTCCTGAGAAAGCAAGGTGTTTGCCCCAGTGATAGTTGTGGCTAATGACAGAAAGGAGCAGGGGGTGCTCTGGAAGGCTGGCTTCTGTGCCTCCCTGCTCTGCATAAGGAGCACTTGTTCAAGTCCATTGCCATTTTTTCTCCATGCTGCTTCAGCATGGAGACAAAGTGATCCTGCACACGCTTAAGCAACATCTTCACACCCTTCACCTTTGGTAATTTGGGGCGGTGCTCATCAAACAAACGCCAAGCTTTAGGAGTACAGGAGTGAGCATAACAGATGACAACCCCTGCCTGGTGGAGTTTGTATCCAGTGATCCTTTAGTAGAGTGGCTCTAGCACATACGTGTTTAGACCAGGTGACTACAAAATTAACAGGAGGAGAATTGTCAAAAGAAAAAGGCTTTAGGAGTCAGGCCCACATTTGAATCCTGACTCTGCTGTATGACTTCAGGTGTGTTACTTGTCCTTCAGGACTTGGTGTCCTCCTCTTTGAAACAGACTCAGTAAACCTGGTGCAAGTGAGAACATGTAGAGGCAGCAGTGAGGGTGCCTGCCCAGGATTTGGCCAGCGTGCTGAATGCTGCCCTCCTCTTGGCCTCTTTGTAGACTCATGGGGACTCACATCTTTGACCTTGGAGGCTTCAGGTCAAAAGGGACTTTGATGCTTGTTGAGTGCCTCCCTTTCTTGTCACAAATGTGACAATAGCCAAAGTGAGCAATTGGCTTTGGCTATCTAGCAGAGTTTGCAGCAGTTGAGATCAAAACCAGGGGTGTCGTTCCCTGACTGTTGTGTCTTTGATGATTCTTTGATGCTTAATTTTCTGAACTTGTCTTTATAACAAGAGGCTGATGGGAAGCTCCATTGTTAACCTTTCCCTACAACTGGTGAATTCAGGCCCTGGGCTCACTGTTCCTGCCTATTGTGATCTCCATCTTCCTAGGCAATCCTGTGTCGTTACAATGAGGAGAGTCAGAAACACGCAGCCTTGAGCCTCAGCAAAGAGCATAATCCAACCCAGTATGAAGAACGAATGAGAATACAGAAGGCTGGAGGAAATGTCAGGTAACCAAGGCTCCTAGTAAGTTCTAGAGAAGGAGGGCTGTTGGCTATAGAAGTGGCCTCGAGACTGTCAAGAGTTGAACTTCTCTGTTAATGTAGTCTTCAGGGTGATGAGACTGGTTCAGGTCAACACAGGTGACGTAGGTGGGTGACTGTTGTAGGACTTCATATATGTTTAGGCAGGCAAAGTATGTCCACAAGATTAACATGCCTACCTAAATTTGAAAAGGGACAAAATCTGTCTCAAATTCACATTTGCAATTTGTAATGTTTTCTGTGTGCCTGGGAAGTTTCTTAACTGCTGTCATTTGTCCCACTAGTAAGTTTGAGGTATTAGATGACCACTCCAGGGAGAAAACCTAAAGTAGTTAAGCAGGAGACATTTGTAGTATGTGTTCTCCCTGGACTTCCTGAACAACTTTTCTGGCACAGAGAAGCACGTCTTACCCGGCTCTTGACTTCAATTCCATTTCACCTCTCTCTCTAAATCTTTGAAAACCATGCATCTGCTGTGGTTTATAATCTACTATCTCTCCGCAGCAACTAAAGGAGGGCTTATGTTTTTATTACAGGAAAATATCCTAAAGTAAAAGGACATTGCATTATGAATTTGATTAGTAGTATTTTCTGGTTCATTGTACAGTTTGGCCATTAAAATTTTATTTTCTGTTGGGAGATGAGAGAAGTAATATGTCAGTGTAAGACTACAGTTACTCTGCTCAGCGTAGTTTCTCTGTTGTTGTTTAAAACATTTGGAAAAGTCTGTTCTTGATGCAGGCTAAGTCTAACCAGTGCTGCAAGAGATCTCTGGAGAGGAGTCAGAGCCCTTAGAGTTTGTTTAGAAGTACCTGGATTAGTGAGAGATGATTTAGTTTGTGGTAGGTGCAATTTACATAAACAGTGATGGGATTGTAGGCCTGGTTTCAGACCTCAGTTTTTGCCATCACGACTACTGTCCTAGTGACCTCTGTGGAAGGTAACGCCTGAGCATGTGACCCTAATGTGTCAGCCTCACCTCTTCTGCCCTTTCTTATAGTCCTTCATAGAATATATTAACAGTCCTGTGGCTGAAAGTAAGGCCATTTGTGTTGCTGTTCCTTCCTATTTCCCAGTTGTCATTTACTTCAGAACAGTGGTTAGATGCCTTAGAGATACCACTTGATGGTGTGGACTTGGGTGAGCCCTTCATGTCAGAGAACGGAGGCTGGAAGACAGACATGGCTGCTGTCCCTGAGCAGCAGAGCACTGTTGTGATCTGCTCTCCTGTCTGAGGTCAGGACTGGCCCCCCACCCAGCTTTTACTATTAAAGTTTTCAAGTATGCAGAGAGAAATTTAAAATAGTAAAGTAAACATTACCATATCTACCATTTGGATTCTGCAGTGAATATTTTGTTCTGTTTGCTGAGTGTGAGTGTGAGGCTGAACTATTTGAAAGTTAGTTGCAGACATGACATAACATCCTAAACACGTAGGTGTGCATCTTCTGGATATAAGGATGTTCTCAACATAGTCCACAATCGTTTCATCAGACAGTCCTACCTAGTACGCCTTAGTTTATGTTAGGTTAACATCCTGTCTGTATTCATATTTCCCCAGTTGTCCCTAAAATGTCTTTGTTTCAAACCAGGGTCTAGCCAGTAACATTCATGTTTACCTTTCTTGCTAGGCTTGGAGTTATATTAATGTCAAGTTACCAACATTCCAAATTTGTCTGTTTCTTCATGGCATTGTTTCCTTATATATCTTATAATATGGGAGTTAGGTGTAAAGCCTTCTTTAAATTCAGATTAAGTGTTTGCAGCTAAAATATTCCATGGGGTTGCTATATACTTGGTAGTCCTCACTTCAGTAAGCACGTAGTGTCACCACTAGTGTACCAAGTCCCTCGGGGGGATAACAGCCAGATGGCTTCCTATTAAGTTGTTAAGTATGAAATGTCTGGTTTCTTTAAGTACTGAGTTTGACAGTTGATATCTCTGACATTTCACTTTGGCACATATTGTTTAATTTTTAATGTGAAGCTACATCTTCATTCTTTCAAATACATGTTTTGGCTTGTGATTTTTTTTCACTTTTTTTTTTAAGAGCAATTTTTGTAACACCATGGATAAGTCAAAATTTTGTGTTATTTTCAAATATGAGTTCCAACGTGGGACCAATGCAGTATAGACAGCTCAAAGTACCAACAAAGTTGTTTGGGAAGGATGTGGCTAATTAACACATAGTATGTCAGTGGTTTGAGAAGTTCCTTTCTGGTAACTTTAACCTTGAAAATGAGCCACATAGGTGACCCATGACCAAGATGGATAATGATGAGTTGAAAGCTATAGTGGAAGTGAATCTACCTCAACCTACATGTGAATTAACCACAAGGTTTGATGTTACTGTTCCAACAATATTGGGCCATTTGAAACAAATCGGTGAGGTAAAGAAGCTGGATAGATGGGTTCTGCATGAATTGAATGAGCATCAGAAGAGAAATCGTGTTAAAGCTTGCCTTTTTTTGCTGTCACAACATGAAGGAGAACCGTTTGTATGCTGTGTTGTTACATGTAATGAAAATGGATTCCTTTGGACAATCACAAATGTTTGGCACCCTGGTTGGATAAAGATGAAATGTGGAAACATAGTCCAAACCCGAGTATTTATCCAGAAAAGTAATAGTTTGGTGGTCCAGCACTGGTATTACCCACTACAGCTTCATGAAACCTGGTCAGTCAACTACAGCACATGTCTGCTGCAACAAATTGGACAGAATAATGAGGATATTTGTGATTAAGCAGCCAAATCTGGAGCTAGATGATAGTAGCACAACAGTGAATGCATTTTAATATCACTGACCATACACTTAAAAATGGTTAAGATTGTAAATTTTATGTATATTTTACCATAGTTAAAAAATGGAACCCCCCCATACATGGCTCAAAATCTAATTAAGCAAAAAAGACATGTTTAGAGAGGTCATATTTTTATCTCTGCCCCTTTGCCCTCTTTCTTGAATTTTTTTTTTTTACAAAAATAGCCAAATTTGTGTGTGTATTCTTATTTTTTCTTTCTTAGACTAAAGGCCGCAGTGAATTTCTCTTGAGTAGGTAAAGACAGTTTTATTTTTATTTTATAAGAAGGCAACTGAACAGATGAGGGGATGTGTACAGATAGCACTCAGATTTAAATACGTTCTTAAAGCTCGGTCAAGTGCAAGTCTGTCAGAACTAAAAGGAGGCGTCCTGGAATTGTACCTTCAGTTGCTTGGTAGCACCCAGCGTGTTACTCCACTGGATTTGGGCGTCTGACAGACTTTGATTTCCCAGGTTTGCAGGCATTGCTTGTGGACAGTATCTTTATCCCTGCTTCGACATGGTAAAGGAGCACAAGTCCAAGCAGTCCCCAGCATCTCATAGCAACGATTAACCTTAAACCCATAAATACAAAGGTCACTACAAAAGTTTTGAGACAAACTGTGTTACAGTATATTATTTCACTTCCAAGAAATGACAATCCACAGCCGTGACCTTTCTGATGCACCCAGGCAAATTTCAACCTGCCCAGTTTATCATTGTTGCTGGGAGGTGTCATTTGTTTCCCTGTGCAGTGCTCAGTTGGTGTCAGCTGTGGTGCTGGGAAGAGAGCACTGTTACATGGTGATTTTCTATTTTAAATGTGGGTTAAACAAGTCTTTGCAACAGGCTTGCGGGAACCTTATTCCTTCCCACATGGCAGTTTTTTGGTGGTTTCAAAAATTTAGAAGAGGTTGAACCTCACTGAAAGACGAGAGGTGTGAGCATCTGGCAACCACGGTGACTGAGGTAAATAGTGTTGCTGTGGAAAAATGGTTCAGGAAAACAATGGAGTTGACACTTAAGGAAATTGAAGCAGCACTACAGATTAGGTCACCAGCAGTGACTAATGTACTGCACGATTATCTTAGATTCAGAAAAGTTTCATCCCAGTGGGTGTCTCACAAGCAAAAGTGCATCTGTGTTGAATGGTGGGCAGAAGTGCTGCTCAGATTTAACAGAGGCAAGTCTGGATGCATTTCTGATGTCATTAGCGATGATGACACTTGAGTTTACCAGTTTGATCAGAGAATAAATATCAGTCAACAGCAAGGACTTTTCTCTATGAAAATCCACCAACCAAAGTGAAGTGGCCCTGCAATGTCAGAAAGAAAAATGGTGGTAACTTTATTCTCCAAAAGCAGTTATGTCACAGTTACTCTGCTGGAGAAACAAAGGACTATTGCTGCTCAGTGGTATACAGTAGTATGATGACCAGAAGTTTTCAGGAAGTGTCGAGGACAGGACTGCAGGAGACCATCTTGCACCATGACAACACGTCTGTCCACACAGCCAACATCACCATTCAGTTCCTGGAATCCACAGAGGTTAAACTTAGGACTCATCCAACCTGTGGTCCTGACCTGGCGCCATGTGATTATTTCCTATTCCCTACTGTAAAAAATTGCATATGCAAAAGAAGGTTCTCCAGCCCTGAAGAAGCTGTTCATACCAATGAAAGCAAGCTTATAGTACTTGAAAAAAATGAGTGGAAAGAGTGTTCACAGAAGTAGTTCAGAAGAAAGCAAAAGTGCTTAGAGGCTTGGTGCCTGTAGCTCAGTAGCTAGGGTGCTAGCCACATACACCAGAGCGGGTGGGTTCAAATCTAGCCCGGGCCTGCCAAACAACAATGACAACTACAACCAAAAAACAGCTGGGTGTTGTGGCAGGAGCCTGTAGTCCCAGCTACTTGGGAGACTGAGGAAAGAGAATCACTTAAGCCCAAGAGCTTGAGGTTGCTGTGAGCTAATACGCTACAGCACTCTACCCAGGGCAACATAGTGAGACTCTCTACCCCCCACCCCCAAAAAAGTGCATAGAATATTGAGGTGATTATTTTGAGAAAATGTATCAGAGTGATTTTACATTTCTTAATTTTTGTATGTCTCAAAATTTTCATAGTGTTCTTTGTAGTAGGAAGTCTAAGTGTCTGATGATGAAAAAGGACTGGAACAGAAAACAGCAGCAAACATAGCTAAGGTCTGAGGACTCTGTTGAACGACTTCCCCATTAATAGGCAAAGAGTTTTCTGGTTGGCACATGGAATCAGAGAAGAGAAATAAAGCAGCATAAAGCAAAAGTTAGAAGTGCTTCAGCACAAAGGCCAATCCTAATAAGGGCTGGCACCAGGGGACAGGCACATTGTCTTGGTAGCTTGAGACTTAACTGCTCCATCTGAAGTATTGTAATTATGCTGGAAAAAAACTTTGAGGCTATGCTGGAAAAAACTTTGAGGAGGATAGGGGAAGGAGAGTAAACTTTGTAGCAGTCTGTTGGAGAGTCTGCTATGAAACTGCTTCCTGCTGTCCAGAGTGGTGCAGATACTCTATGTACTAGAAAGAGTTCTAGTACAAGTGAAGCAGACCAAGCAGTGTGAAACCTGTGGGGCTTTTGGGGCTGAATGGTCCTCATCAGGAGTGACCCTTAGAAACTTTACCAGCACCTCACCAAGGGTAAGTGGTGTGGTCTTATCCTCAGGCAATGCATAGGCTCAAAGTTGGGACTCTGGTCTCTCTCAGGTTCACTAGTATTTGCACACACACATCCTGAATTAGACAGCACATTGGGTAGAGGCAGAGTGTCAGGCTGGCTTGCCATAATTTTACCAAAATATTTTCTGAAATAAAAGTGGCTTTTCCTAGATCCATGATTCTGTCCATTTTTCTTTCCACCAGTTCCGTCAATATTTGAGTAAGTGTAAGATTCTCCTGTTGTTTGGAAATTTGCTCAGTAAATAAGAATGAGAGGTGCAGCTTTTGTGCTGCTCACTTTTTTCTTAATCAGACTTAGGAGTTATTCCATGTTTTCTGTACCAAGCTGTGCTATACCAGAGGTGCTGGTAGTAACTCAGTCTCCTGAGACCTGCTTACTGTGGAGGTTGTCATTGTGCTCTTAATTTTGTTGAAACCTGATGGGTTTATGTCTAGGATTTGCTGGGGTGGGGGCGGGGCACACCAGGTACCCACTTACTTGGTCACAGAAGTGGCATTTTGTGAACTTCTCCTGGTACCTAAACCTTGAGCTGCTTCCTGAACTGGTGTTCTTTTTTCTTTTTTCTTTTCTTTTATTTTTTTGAGACAGAGTCTTAAGCTGTCACCCTGGGTGGAGTGCCGAGGTGTCACGGCTCAGCAACCTCAAACTCTTAGGCTTAGGTGGTTCTCTTGCCTCAGCCTCCCAAGTGGCTGGAACTACAGGCTCCCACCATGATGCCCAGCTATTTTTTGGTTGTAGTTGTCATTGTTGTTTGGCAGGTGCAGGCTGGATTTGAACCTGACAGGTCTGGTGTATGTGGCTGGTGCCGTAGCCACTGAGCAACAGTCGCTGAGCCTGAACTGGTGTTCTTTTTTTTTTTTTTTTAGAATAGAGCCTCAAGCTATCCCCCTGGGTAGAGTGCCATGGCATCACAGCTCACACCAACCTCCAACTC
>NW_003852528.1:2648918-2665438 GCF_000181295.1 Otolemur garnettii | reverse complement strand
CCTAATGTGCTAGAACACTTTCCATTTCTTTAGTTAAGATAACATTTGACATTTATTGAGGCCTTATTAAGGAGTAAATTTTTTTTTTTTTTTTGAGACAGAGCCTCAAGCTGTCATCCTGGGTAGAGTGCCATGGCATCACAGCTCACACCAACCTCCAACTCCTGGGCTCAAGCAAGTCTCCTACCTCAGCCTCCCAAATAGCTGGGACCACAGGCACCCGCCACAATGCCTGGCTATTTTTTGGTTGCAGCCATCATTTGGTGGGCCAGGGCTGGATTTGAACCCGCCACCTTAGGTGTATGTGGCTGGCGCCTTAGCCACTTGAGCCACAGGCGCCGAGCCTGAACTGGTGTTCTTAAGGCTAAGTGCCCCACACCCCTCCATGTACAGCTACGTGCCCGCATGCTTTGTGCTGCTTCTTGCTGTTTGTATTAACAGTTTGTATCCCAAAAGATTGCTCAGCTTCTTACAGATGCCAACAGAAGTTTGTGAGGAAGAAAAGAAAACCCATATCTGTTATGGAACTGTGAGCCACTGAGAGCATGACTTTGTGGCCCAGGGAAGGGCCAGGAATCCACGCTGAATTATGCCCTTGGGACAGCAGCCCAGGCTCAGGCAGAATTACCTGCCATATGCATCCATCTTCACGGAGGCTGTAGCAGCCTGTTCTATGATTTGGGTGCCCCATCGTGATGCTAACCTCCATGCTTGGCTTTGGTGTCTGCCGAGTACCTTCATGCACCTTGTTAAGTGTAGATTGTCATCCCTTGCTTTATGGATGAGGCCTAAAGGCCAGGGAGCTGGCAGCTGCCTCAGGGCACACAGTGAGAAAGCACCTGAGCCTGGACAGGACTGTCAGCTCCCCACATGGTTTCTCCTCAGGAGGAGAACTGTGCCATAGGTGTCTCTGCCCATTTCTAAGTCACCTCCTCACCTTTTCTGTATCTTTCCCAACTAAAGGGAATGGATAAAAACACATTGGTGAGATGGATAAAAACACATTGCTGTGCAGAATATACTACCATTTATATTTGTGTTAAATCACATCTGTACCCCAGTATAAAGAAAATGTGCTCCAGAATCTAGGAATAGTCATTTTCAGGTATTTTCTGAATCAAATTAGATTGAAATGCAAAACATCTCAGTTATTCTTAACCCTGGCTATATTCCCAAAACGTCTGAGGAGCTTTAGAGTAGAGTACAATGCCAGCCCCCTTCCCTGCCAAATCCAGTCAAGTCCAGCTCTGGAGCGTGGACCACAGCATTGTGATGAGAACCACTGAATCCACTGGAGGGTTAGTCTGGGCAGTGGCTGTGAGGGCAGTGTTGTTCCTGCCAGTGCGCAGCTGAGCAGAGCCCCCAGGGCAGCAGAAGGTTGACGACCTAGGCATCTCTGCATATTATTTGAGATAAAGTAATGTCAGTACTGGATAACAATGTAGAGTCCACAGTCTGCATCTTTCACACTCTGGCTTTCAGTATTTAAGATCAGATCCTAAGTACTGTGGACTCGCAGTCTGTCAGAAGGAGCCTGAAAGTGTTCTTCCCCTCTTTTTAGGGATGGGCGTGTCTTGGGTGTGCTGGAGGTGTCCCGCTCCATTGGGGATGGTCAGTACAAGCGCTGTGGTGTCACTTCTGTGCCAGACATCAGACGTTGCCAGCTGACCCCCAATGACAGGTAAAAAGACCTTACCAAAGGCACAGGTATGCGTACACAAGGCTTTATTTCTCTTCCTGACTTCTTCCAATTTGTATCGAACCTTAGCTGGGAGGAATGTGGATAGACTGCAATGTCTTAGATGCTGTGCGAGCCCTGAGGTACAGAGGTAGGTAGAAGGCAGCTTCTCCTCTAGTGGGTCCTTGTGGTCAGGGAGCACATGGAATGGGCTGTTGCTATTCAGTTTGTCCCAGGAGTGTGAAGAGCTCTGAGAGGCTTTGGTAGTGAGGGAAGGGTGATGTCCCTGGTGGAGAGGAGAGGCTTTCCTGACAGAGGGAACCTACACTAAGGCATTAAACTGACCATGTGATGAAAGCGTGACCAGATAGGTTCTTGGAGGACACAGGGAGTGATGGGAAAATGATGCTAGGGTATTTTGAGGATAGATTGTAAATGGCCCTCAATTCCATGCTGAGAAGTTTAAATTTTAGTTTATAGTAACTGGTGAAGAATCATGGGAGGTATTTAAGCAGAGCCAAGCTAGGATGAGAAGGAGACTGCCCATGTAGTTGTCTGTCTCCCATTCTGCATGCCTAAAGATAAGGCACCACCATGCCTCATGCAGGGAAGTCCTTAAAAAGTAACTGTTAAAAGTTGTGTCATAGAGCCAGGGAGGCCCGTTAGGATATGATATGGTAGCCCTGAACTAAGGCGGTGGCAGGAAGGAGACTAGTAGAAAGCTCAGGAAAGCAGGATACACAGGGCTGATTTGCTGAGGGAGGTGAGAGAGACTGGGGACTCTGCAGCTGGGATAGTCCTTTGAGGTATAGCTCAGGAGTCCTGCCCCAGTGCTGCGGGTGAAGAGCATACACCTTGCTCTGCACCTGCCTGCTCAGCCGCATTTCTCAGACCACACTCCCCTGTTTTCTGCACCTGCCTTCAGCGTGCCGCATTCTCCCCCAGCGTCGGCTCTGTGGGCATGTTTCCGGCAGCCCCTCCTCTGGTTTTCCTCATGGTGCCTTAGTAAAGTCTTATCTGCTCCACACTACCCAGGTCCCTGTCTGCCTAGTACTCTCATCTTTGCTTCTGTAGGTTCCCTTCTCGGTTGTAATCATAGGTCTGTGTGATTAGTCATTCCAGGTCTGCCCAAGTCCAGGAGTCTTCTTGGACTTGTCCCTACTGTGTCCTTAGCAGGGACCATGCACTAAGGAAATACTGGTTGAATGAATGCCCAGTCAGAAGAAGAAAACAAAGATATGTGGTATTACTGTGAGAAAAGAAAGGTGGTTATACTTTTAAAGCTGTGAAGAAGCACCCCCACCTTACCCCCAACTTGCCAGGAGAACTAGAACTATCCTGTCAAATCCACTGGCATTCAGAAAGATGTCCACAGGCCATCTAGAGGAGGGGAGTAGATTCTGAAAGGGAGACCATGCTGTTTTCAAACAAAACAGAAGTAGGCAGCTGTCCCCTCCTTGGGTCTGGGGCTCACGCAGTCCCCTTTTGGGCAGCCTGCACTCAGGTGTTTCACTGAGGTCAGACAGTTTTCTCTGCTTTAAGTCTTTGGGAAGTGGTACAAGACATGTGGTGATAGCAACGTGCTTTATTTACCATAACACCTGAGGTTTAGTTTACCTCCATCTCCAGGCCCTCTTATTTTAAAAACATTTTGCTGAAACCCATTTATATTTCTTCCTGGTGTTATAGGTTCATTTTGCTGGCCTGTGATGGACTCTTCAAGGTTTTTACCCCAGAAGAAGCCGTGAACTTCATCTTGTCCTGCCTTGAGGTAAGAAATCTCACAAGGGGGTACCAGTAGCTGGGGGTACAAATGCACCTTAGTTTTTAAAGAAATAGAAGTCTTGAGATTCCCTGTGTCCCCCCCACCCCCCGTGTTGGGTGGACCCCTTGTGCTCTTCTCCACATGGACTCCGCTCAGGGGACTCACTTGTCCTCTTGTCTTGCCAGCCCTCACCAAGACCAGAGCAGTTCTTCCTGTTGGTGATAGTGTCTTAGGAGAGTGACAGGGTACACGATCACCCTGTCTACTCATGCCCCTTTCTTGTTTGGTAGGATGAGAAGATACAGACCCGAGAAGGGAAGCCCGCTGTGGACGCCCGCTATGAAGCAGCCTGCAACAGGCTGGCCAACAAGGCAGTGCAGCGGGGCTCAGCTGACAATGTCACCGTGATGGTGGTGCGGATAGGGCATTGAGGGACGGTGTGTGCAGGGACACCGTGGTGTTGACCCAAAGGTTCATCTTGTGTGTGCACATTCTGTTTGTTTTGTGTGCTCCTATGGGACCCCTGTGGTTGTAAATAAAGGTTTCTTTTTTTTTTTCTTAGTCTTTTGAGTTATTTTTGAGCCACTCTTAACCCTTCAGAGGTTGTGTTTGCTTTTGAAAGTGCTCTGGGTCTGTCTTTGTTAAAACCATTAGTGGCATCTTGGACTGGCTCACATTGACCTGCAAGCTACAGGTCATGTAATGATTTGGAGTTCACAGCCATCTTAACATGTGCTCTTTCACCCTCATCAAGACCCTGGTTTGGGGGTGGTGCCTGTGGCTAAGTGAGTAGGGCACCAGCTCATATACCAGGGGTGGTTAGGTTTGAACCCGGCCCTGGCCAAACTGCAACAAAAAATAGCCGAGTGTTGTGGTGGGCGCCTGTAGTCCCAGCTACTTGGGAGGCTGAGGCAAGAGAATCCCCTAAGCCCAGGAGTTGGAGGTTGCTGTGAGCTATGACACTATGGCACTCTACCAAGGGCAATAAACTGAGACTCTATTTCTTAAAAAAAAAAAAAAAAAGACCCTGGTTTGGAAAGTGGCATTTTTAAATGAGGAGAGCAAGGTGACAATTGGTTAGAAACAAGGCTGGGACCAGCACCAGGGCTTTTGCAACCCGTTGACTCTTCCAGTTTTCCATACAAAAGGTGTTGCAAACTCTACCTAGCACAAGCCCAGGGTTAGCTGGGAAATAAACCCCACACAAGGTTACCATGAGGCTGTGTGCCCCATCAGACCCTCTGAGAAAGCATGTAGGAGTTGTTCCTCTGATGCTACTGGAGATAGGCGCCATCTTGCAGGCAGACGCTGGAGTACTGGGTTTAATATGTCTCCAGTCTGGATCCCCTCAGTGCAAAGGTGCACCATACTGGTGTGAGCAGTCTGGTGCTCAGCAGAGCCTCTGAAACTCAGCCTCCTGTATCAGGAGCTGTGAGCAGTTGGCACCATGCTAGGCTGCAGCTGACCTCTACTTGACCCCTCAGAGGGGCCTCTGAGAGAGAGGGTAAAAGGAAAAAAGGGTGCATGCCTGGCCCAGTCAGAGGAACATACTTTAAAATACTTCTAAGCACTTGTTTGTATCCATAGTTACAAAACAGGTCACAATTACCATAATTATTTTTCAGTAAAACAGCTCTTAGATCCTTTTATTTAAAAGTTTGGTTCAGGATGATGTAAGATTCTTAAAATGTGCCTTTTCAGATATGTCTGGTAACGTCCACTGGCTCCCATCCACACATACAGTCTTATCACCCAGGGCACTCCTTAGTGCTATACAGACCTCAGTGGCGAATGTTTCATGGAAACCTTCTGAGGGTCTGTGTCGTGGAAGCTGTAAATAAAAACTGATCAAAGAGGTACTGGGGCTGCCCCTTCCCTAGGGAGTATCCTCACAGGTTCCCATTCTATTTGAGGACTGGGACATCACAGTATAGCATCATGGAAGAAAACTTCAGCACCTCAGAATCAAGAAATAACAATTTATTTGGTAAATACCTTCTTACAGCAAACTAGGCATCAGTCTGTAAGGGCCACTGTCCCCAGTCTGGGAGAGGCATGGCACTGTGGCTTCCCTAGCAAAGCCCACTCCCATACCTTCAGTGGGGTCACCCGACCTGGAGGCAGGAGGCCATCTCTCCACCTGGCCTTCCAGAGGTCACTCCTCACTGTGCTTTGTGAACTAGGCAGAATGAGTAAGATTTCATCTCTTGTAGGAGATAAGCACCCCTAGCTCAGACATGGCAGTTCACTTCAATGTGCTCCCCCAGGAGATTGATTCTGAGAAACATTTCTTTGACGATCAGAGGCTCCAAAGAACACACCATCAATCTCTTAAGTCTTGCCCTTTGTTCTTAACAAATTGTGTCAGAGGTTCTTAAGTATTCAAACCACTCCACAAAGTAAGCTATATAAATGCATTCCATCTGGCTACATTACATAATAAATACTTCAGCAGACTGCTGTATAACACCCTTATGCTGAGAAAATGAAAGAGATGTGCATATGTGACTTTCAAGGGTAAAAGATAAATTCTCTAAAATATGTGCCCCCTGGATACAAATGAAATCCAGAGAAGGGTGTAGTTACACAGCGCCCTTATCAGACCTCTTGGGGATGCAGCACTCAGGCCAGCCCAGCACTTCCTGGTAGGGTGGATACAAGTCCTACTGAGAATCGGGCCAGGCCTGCTCAAGGGCACAAAGTGGCCAGTTTGTATATATTACTGTGCTTGGGGGGATAGCACCTGGGCTTCTGTCAGTCATTCAGGCCTGGCTGTGGTTACCTCATCTGAAGACCAGCTAGAAGGTTAAGGTGACTGGGCACTGCCTCTACTCCCAGGCCTGAGCACCTTGACTCCCCAGAGGTCCTGTGGCTTTAGGTCTCTGGGTGGAGTGGGGGGGCCACTGGAGGTAGCTGCTAAGGTCCTTGCCCTTTCTGCTACCTACTCTGGATAAGTGTGGGAGGCCACATTTAAACAAGCTGCAGGAGGACAGCCCTGTGTCTTCTCACAGGAACCGGCTGCCCTCCTCTGTGCTCATCACTGCCACAGAAGTGTGGCAGGCTTGGCACCAGCCTTCCCAAGGCCACTGTCAGCATTGAGCTTAGAGCCACACTGCACCCAAGTAGGCACGTTTCTTTAGAGGAGCATCCTAGAGCCGCTGGGCCCAGCCAGGCCATTCATGCTGCAGGAGCAGTCGGCTATCAGATGATGGGTCAGCAAGACTGGCTATCTCTAATCTGCAAAGACACTCTAGATCTTTTGTTTGGTGAGTCAGAGTCTCAGAGGGGATGAGGAAAGGGACCCTGTTGGCCTCTGGGGAGGGTGAAAGGGGCCTTTGCTGTGAACAGATTTGTAGAGGGAAAGAACATGGTTCCCATCTGGAAAGGCCATCGGTGAGGAACTTGGCGTGGTGATCTTGCATGCTTTAGAAGTTCAAACAGCTCATAGAAGTTGGGCCTAGATCCACTGTCCTCCCAGTGTGCTTCTGGCCCCCAAGGCTGCTGTGCTGAGGCCCACAGCAGGAGTCATGGGTTCTGTGGTCACTGCAAGCCAAGCAGTGCCCTGAGCACCAGCAGTAGAAGCACAGTGGGGCAGGAGCAGGCACAGAACCAGGGAGCCCAGGTGGAGATAAGAGCTGTTGGCTCTGGTGGCCTGCATTCCCACTAAGTAGTGTGGATACACAGCTCACTTTCCATTGGCAGCCCCATAGCCCTGCACAGGCTGATCCTTCCCCAGGTAGCAGCTCCCTACTGTCCATGAAAATCTGAAGAAAGGTGGGGTTTAGGCCATAGGAACAAAGCTGAGGCCATCTGGACAAGCTGCCCAACAGCCCAGGTCTGCAGCTAGGGATAAAGCAAGTGATCCCAGGCACGCTGACCATCTCCAGGATAACAGTACAGCAGGACATTTCCCCCTTTAAAGGATGGCAGCCCAAGATCAGCCCTGGTTCTGGGACCAACAGCTTGCATGTCACCTCCACAGGCCTGCCTGTAGTGGCTGTCTCTGTGCTGAACTACAGTGGCCATGTGGGCAGATTTGTAGGTGGGCCACCTCCTGCATGTGGCAACTGCCACTCTGACACCATCTAAACATTGTTCAGACTCTGCTTCATTTGCTTGGCGAAAGGAAGGGCCTGTGGTGGCTACTCACACGCCCAGGAGGACAGCACTGAAGTGGGAGCCGCTGCGCACCGTGAGAGAGGAGCCACTGGCGTTGTCCAGGAAGACAGAGGTGTACTGCCCCATCTGCAGTCAAGGATGCCTGTCAGGTGCCGGCTTGCTCTGTGCACCAGCAGGCCTCTGACAGCCTGCCCAGGATTGCAGAGCAAGGGATGGCAGGCTCTGGACTTAACCCAGCCCCTCTTCAAGTGCTTCTCCCTAGCTCCTTACAGGCTGTGTGTGAAGGGCGAGGCCTTGCTTAGGCCAGAATGGGCTGCAAGAGTCCCAACAGCTCTTCTGCTTCAGGGCTTTTCTGGAGCCTATAAGGGCTCTGAGACAGGTGGGAGGGCAGGCCTTGCCCCACAGTCCTGGCCCGTAGTCACCTGACAGAGCCATCTGTGAGAGCAGTGGATCTTGACAAGACCCAGGTGGAGCATGGACCATTTGAGTTCACCAGCCATGCTCTGTGGTTCCCCATGCCAGGCCTCCAAATGCCATTTGGCAATCGCAGAGCTGACTTTAGCTGGACAGCCTGGCCCCTAGCCCTGGCTCTGCTGCACGGGCAAACTGGGGGAATAACACCACCACCTTCCCCAGAGCTCAGTGGGAATTAAATAGGAGCTATATTCCACACACCTGCACTTCATTTCTTTATTTTTAAAGTAAATCTCACCTTTGTATCAATTTCTCTGAACACTTGCCCAAATCTCCACAGTGCTAAAAAGAGATGGTCACTTACAGTTGTATGCAGGAAGTAACTACATCTCTGGCTTCCCACAGTTGATGTGGTCCCAGGTGTCATCAGTGTGGGCAGAGAGCTGGCCTAACCCTAACCCTAACCCAGCCTCAGTATGCAATGTCCAGGATGTTTGGAAACTGGAGGCTGCAGAGGGGAGTGGCTGCTCTGGAGGGTGAGTATCCCCAGGGGCAAGCAGGGGTCTGGAGGAAGGAGAGCTGGACTTGAAGCCTGGTTCTGTCCAGACCAGGGTGCATGATGCTTTGGCTTGTCCCAGAGCCTCCCTGGGCTGCCCAGAGATCCAGAGCACCTGACCCACCCTGTGGCTGTGCCAGGTGTTGCTCCTCCCTGCCCAAGCCTGCCCCACACACCTGCAGATAGAGGATGCCATTCACTGAGATGGTGAAGAGCTCGCTGCTGCTCTCCATGCCCAGGACAGCTTCCAGGGAGCTGTTGCCGAGACAGAAAGGGTCAGCCTGATACCCAAGATCCTGTCAACTTCACCCACAACTCTAACTTACTCATGCCAGCCACCAACACCACATCACCCCAGCGCCTGGTCCTGCCAGTCTTCTCAGGAGGTGGTGTCTGAGCCCCGCCCCCAAGGGGAAGAAAGACACAGGGCCTCATCGAGCAGCAAAGTCCTGGCTCTGATAGGAAAAGGACATTGGCTGCTGCAGCTGGAGGCAAGGGCAATGGCAGCAGGACTGACTTTATAAGAGAGTGTCACTCTGTCTTCCAGGCTAGAGTGAAGTGATAATCACAGCTCACTGCAACCTGGAACTCCCGGGCTGCTGAGTAGCTGGGACTACAGGCGCAGGACCACACCTGCCAACTTTTCCTATTTTCTGTAGAGACGGGTCTCCCTATGTTGCCCAGCCTGCGGACAGAGGTTTTTAATAGTCTCCGCTGTGAATGGAAGGCCTGAGGTGGGAGGACAGGAGAGGCATGGTTACCCATGCCACTGTGGTGGTGAGGATGGACTGGACGGGGATGCCCGGAACCCCGAGCTCAGGGGGCCAAGCGGCTGGGGTGTGGGTCCAGCTGAGGCCACTCACACGTTGCGCTGGCACCGGGACTGGATGCAGATGAGCACGCGCAGGCGGTCACGGGGGCGCGGTGGCCCTCGCCTCGGCTGCTCCGCGAGCGCTGCGGGACGGGGGGCGTGGTCAGGGGCGGGACAGACAGACCCCCTCCTCCCCCGGCAACCCGACCGCGGGGCTCACCCACGTGCAGCGTGGCGGCAAGCGCATAGAAGCCGGTCACCGGCGCCGTGTACTGGCCGCTGGTCAGGTTCAGGCCCAGGCCCCGGTGGAAGGCGCCGTCAGCATCAGGCTGAGGGAAGCAGGGACAGTCACCGCCGTCCCGGCCGCCCCTCCCGTCCTGGTCACCCGGGCCCGCACTCACCAAGTAGTACACGCCGAGCTCCTGCAGCGCGCGCCGTGCCACCGACGCGTCCCGGCGCAGGCGACAGTGGAAGGCGGCCTCCACGCGTGGCGCCCGCTGGCCCGGGGCCAAGTGCGCAGCCAGCAGCGCCAGCATGCTGTCCGCCTCCTCGTCGTCATCTTGGTCGTCGTCCCCGGCGGTCGCGGGGCCTGAGACCAGGCTCGAGGGTGCCAGCCCGCTGACGCTGCAGGGCTCCAGCTCCTCGCGCTGGCGCTGGCGCTGCCGCACTGCGCCTGGCACAGAGCGGGCCAGATGTGGCTGCCTTCAAGGGACTACCCCACCCACGCAGTTCAGCCCTGAACCGGCAGAAGCCAGGCAAACGGGACAGCCACCAGGGTAGGGGTCAAGGAGGACACCCCTTAGCCTCCAGGGCCTCAGAAACGTTGCTACATGGTCCTGCAGCTGCTTCGCTTTCCTTGCATTCTTTTGCTACCTGGAAGCTCGGGACAGATGTACACCCAGGGCCCTGGTACTCCAGCCTCACCTCTCTATCCTACCCACAGGTTTTAGAAAGAAGCTGGGTGTCAATAGCTACTGTAGCTGGAAATAATGAGACTCTTCAGCCCTGAGATGACTATGTTTAAATGAGCGGGAAGTTGAATTCAAAGGGGAAAACAGCTCTCAGTAGCTCTTCCTAATAAAATCACTAGTAATTATAATGTGAGCCATTTGTCAGCTGCTGGCCCCAGTGCAGACACATCCCCTGCAGACAGCCTAATACACTCTGGGCCTCCCTTCTGCTGCCTCCAGCTGAGGCTGTCCCAGCCGGACCAGGTGGTGATTGTGGGTGCCAGGCAGGCCCCACCCTGTGTTGCCCTGGTCCACCATCCTCCTGCCTTACCACCCGGCCTGTGCCACTGGCCATTCTGATATCCGACTTTCACTGGACTCAATGACTCCCAGGTTGGGTGTGGGACTGTCCCCAACAGCTAATGAGCACTGAGCAGCTGATTCCACTTTCTTCTCCTCACTGTGACCCTCTTACCTCTGCCCATGACCCTTGGCAGATATGCGCAGGGGAGGGGCTGGACCCAGACCAGCTCCACTGTCCTTCAGCCTGGCACGGCACAGAGAGGTGACTCCTTAGCTGGGTCAGCCCCATCTGGGCTACTGTCCCCCTGCCCCCCTGGCCTTGCTATGCCCAACTCTGTGCACCCTACCTTTCAGCAGCAGCCGGAACTCCTTCAGTAGAGCCTCAGGTGGGATGATGGGGCCTGGGGGGCCCTGGGGGCCAGGAGGCCCAGGGGGCCCTGGCAGGCCAAACTGGAAGGAAATCTTAGCAGTGAGGACACTCAAGGAAGCAGGCAGGGAACCATGGGCAAACCCTCTGCAAACTGTTGTCACTCAGAGGCAGGCAGGACAGCACCTGGCCAGCTGGGTCCTGAGGCCCTAACCTCCAGGTAGAGGTCTGCCTTGGAGCTTCAAATTCAGTGAAAGCCTAGTGCACATGTAAGCGTGAGAACTGGGTTGTGCCAGGCGTGTGGGGATGGCTGGACCCTGCCAGTCTGACACCCTGTATGGGATCCTTTTGGGGCTCAAAGCAGGAGTTAGCCATCAGGACTGACCCTTCAAGGTAAGGGAGAGCGGGAACACAGCAGCTGTCAGGGCCCCTATACCCACATCACTAGGAACTGGACTGTTGTGTCATTGCAGCCACCTGCAGGCTCTCCAGTGTGAGCCATAGTTACTGGGCAAGGCTCTCACTGCCTGAAATGGAAGAGGGAGGAAAGAGGGAAACTCGGGGCTGCTTGGCATTCTAGGGATGTGGGGTAAATGGTGGGCCCAAGGGGGCTCCTGGGTCCTGGCCTAGTGCTTTCTCTGTGTTCTCTGGCCCCCTCCCACTGAGGCATAAGACAGTGTGCTGGTGGGAACAGTCAGTGGCTATAAGTGGGCACAGGTGAGGGACCAGGAGGTGGAGACCTCCACTCACATGGGGCATGTGCTAGGGAACCCCTACTCACCTTCAGTTTCTTGGCCTTGGTCCTGCCCCTCCTCTTGCCATTGACACCCTTGTTGCTCTGCCTGATGAAAAGCATCCAGGCATCCCGTGGGTCGATGCTATGAACTTGGTCTGGGAGAGGCCCCTGCAACACAGCCAGGCTGGGGGGTCAGTTCTTCTCACCCAGCTCTTGCCAGGAGGTAGGACGCTTTGCAGGAGGTGACTGTGCAGGACTGCTTCACACCCTGGGGCCCCAGGCCTTGTTGCCAATATGCCCTTAAAGGCAGGACAGTCCCTGCCCACTCTCCTCCTGGCCCACCATGGCCTGGACTTTGCACTTATTGGGAAGTGGCCCCAGGATGCAGATGAGGGAAGACAGGGCACAGAGCTCTGCAGTAGGTAAGCACCTGGCATCAGAGGGCTGCCAAGCCCTGTCCAGCTTTATTCCTTGAGGTAAACGGAATGATCACACTGCCCTCCCAGGAGGCTCTTATCACTGGAGCACCCATAAGTGCTCAGGGAAGCCAACTGTGATTAGGGGAGACCCCAACTACCAGCCAACCCTCCTGTCTATTCCCCATGGTTAGAAGTTCTAAGGAGGCAGTGTACCCTTGGGGCCACCTAAAAGTGTAGTCTAGGCAGGATAGAGGCAGCAGGGGAGATGTCAGGACTCAAGCCCTCTGCACAGGACACTCACTTCCTCAGCACATCTGAGACACTGGCCCAACCAAGGACAGTTCTATGTGTGCCACATTCTGATAAATCCTGACACTAAGCAAAGTTTTGGGAGGAAAATTCCAGGCTCTTTGGGCAGGGAGCCTCAGGCGGTGTGGGCTCCAGGCAAAGGCTGTCAGCTGGGAAGGAAACTGGCCCAATAGGGCTTAGATGAGGTCATGGGCACCAACTCCAGTGGCTGATGGTAGGACCTGGGATTTAGAGCTGTCCAGGCCCTTTTATCAGAGACTGACCTGGCTGCCAAGTCACTGCTCTATGAGGACCCAGGGCCAGCTTTTGAGAACTGGCCGGCAATGCATAGGGGATGGTGCTGTAGTAGGAAGCTGGGATCTTCCATGCAAGAGGAGCCTCGGGGTGGACAGAGAAAGGCCCAGGGGCCTCCTCCTCACCTAGCGCCTCTGCACACCTTGCTTGGCCCAAGTGGACACCAGGATGGGATGTCTCACCTCGTGGCCACACGGTGCCCTCAGTGGAAAACTGAGGCATGAGGACACAGGCTAGGATGGGCATGCCAAGCTGACCCTGCCAGCTGAACCTAAGGTGGACTTTGGACTTCAGTACGGTTTAGGTACAAGCTCAAACAGGTGGACCAGGTCTGTCTGGAGTCCCAAGGGATGGGTCTAATGCAGTGTTTGTGGGTACTGGGCAGCCACCCTGGCCAACCAACTTCTCAGAAAGGAGCCTTGGATCCTGGGGGCAAGGTCCAAGGCTAAAACTCCACCTGGAAGCATCTGAGCCCACTCTCTGCCTCCCAGAGACTGTGCCCTGACAGCTGGCTGCCTTGCCACCAGGTTGGGGGGTGGCATGACTACCTTCAGTCCATGGCAAGCAGCTGGGGGTGTTGAGGACGGGACAGAGGACTCTGGGGTATCCCCAGGCTGGCAGCCATCTCATCCTTTATAGATGAATTCTGGGCTATCCCTGGCCAGAGGCCCTGTGACCTCTTCCTTCTGTTCTGCCCTTGAGTATCTTCACAATAAATGAAACCCAAACAGTCCTCCAGGAGCAGCCATCTCCCCCCTGACCAAAGGGCCCCTCTGAAGCACCTCCTCATCCTCCCCCTCCCAGGCCTGTGGCCAGACCCTCCCCAGCCTGACGCTCTCTGTGCTCAGCATGTCAGCCTCCAAGGCCACAAGGCCATGGGAAAGAACTGGGCACAGCTAAAGATACCTTGACAAAAAGCCACAGGCTCAGGTTGTCACTCTCCCGGTGAAGGCCCCCTTCCCTCAGACCCAACCGGGACTGCACCACAAGGGTTGGGGGAGTGAAGTGCTTTGCTTATACTTTTTCAGATACATTCTTCCCAACTTCATACAATCAAATTATTTAGACTTACTTCCCAACTTTTTTTTTTTTTTTTTTTTTTTGCTGGCATGGTAGAATTTTGCTTTAAGCCAAAAAACCCAAAAGCCAAGGTCAAGGCTGCACTTTGCAGCGACCGGCTCTGCAGAGGGCGAGTAATGGAGGAAGGCCAGCCTCGTCCCTGCCCAAAGCAAGCGAGACCCACGCCCCAGGGGAGGCGTGGCCGGGGGTCCCTGGAGCGATCCGAACGCCTTACCGGCGGCTGGCCGGCAGGCCCGGTGCGGCTGTCCCCGTGGTCCACCGGCAGCTCGTTTCCGGGCGGCGGCTCCTCGCGGGCGCTGCTCCCCGTGGGCGCAGCGGAGTCCAGGAGGTCCAGGCCCGCGGCGATGGCCAGTAGGCCCGTGTAGACAAGCAGTAGGCAGGCTCTGTTGAGGCGGCGGGCTGAGGCCATGAGGGCGGTCGGTCCCTCGGAGCTCGGAGCGCGGAGTCTCGGGAGTCTCGGGTCCGCGCCTTATAACGCTCTTGAATCCCCCGCCGTACCCGGAGGCGGCGCGTCTCCGCCCAGCGCCCCCTCCCGGCTCCCGCGCGCGCTGAAGCTGAGGGGTGTGCACGACAGTGGAGCCCTCGTGGGGAGGAGACGTGGAGATGGAGTGCGGGTAGGAGAGGAGTGCGGGGGGATGGGGTGGGAGCGCCCAGAGTGCTTGCTCCGGGGCCCTGAGCAGCCCCTGTGGTCCAGCCCTCTCCACTCCTATTCCGGTTCTGAGGCCCCTCCCTGGGCGCTGTCCAGCGTTTCTGCTTCAAGGGCAGCGGGCACCTGTTCCCAGCCCGGGACCCTTGGACTTTTCCACTGCTTTTTTAAAAAAATTTTAATTGTGTTAGCACTCTGGGAGGATGAGGCGGGTGGATTGCTCGAGCTCGTAAGTTTGAGATAAGCCTGAGCAAGGGTGAGAACTTGTCTCTACAAAATACAGAAAAATACCTATCCAGGTGTCATGATGGGCGCTTGTAGTCCCGGCTACTTGGGAGGCTGAGGCAAGAGGATTGTTTGAGCCCAGGAGTTTGAGGTTGCTGTGAGCTGTGATGAAGGTAGTGTGTGCAACTTTGTCATGGTATGTTTGAATGCTTAAACATGACATTGACACACTGGAGCAGGTGCATCGGTGTTAATGGTTAAACCTGTATCCAATTACCACTTATTTAGAGGGGACTTTATCTGTGGACCACAAGATACCCAGTGTAGGGTGTTCTCTTTGCTGGCACCTGCAGTCTGTTGGTAGAGAGGGGTTCCTGTTTCCAGAAGGTGCAATTTCTTGCTTCTGGAAAAGCAGGCCCACACCCAGCACCTCATTGATTTTCCACAGGCCCCACTGACAAGCCCAGAGAGTCAGGCAGCTCTCTCAGGGACACACAGCTCACGGGCAGAGCTGGCGCAGGCTGCTGCAGGCCCTCTCGGCATGTACCACTGGGCATAGTTATATTTTCCCAGCCACACATTTTGCCCATTAGGGTTCTTCCTACTCTAGTTGGTATGAAACATGATGAGTTTGAAGGTTATGGGAGAAAACATAGCCCTGTCCTTTCCCTGCCAGGAAGGTTGCCCACAGACGCAGGGCTCTCTGCCGGGCCTGGCTGGAGCTGTGGCTTGAGGTGGGCAGTGTTCCAGGGACATGGGGGATAAGGTACCTGATTTGGGGGACATGATACAAAGATGTTCTTGTGACATCATTCCAGTTCACAGTAGGGGGCCTCAGTTCATGAGGCCAGTGCTGGGCACAGGAGCCGTTGCTATGTGAAAAAGTTATTTTCCCAAACAATGAACAATCCTAGTGATGTCATAGGTCCTGTCAGAGGGCCCAAATCAAATTGGTTCTGGTGCTGGTGCAGCCTCCTGTAACACTATCCCAAGGTGATGTCACAGCCTGGGATGGGTACAGAGCTAAGAGGGCAGGGGGCCTTCAGGTGGGGGCCCTGTGTGTTTCCAAGGTCACATTGCAAAATAGTGTCCACTCAAGGAGGTCGGGGCCTAGCAAAGAATTGTGTAGATAAAGAGGCACCCCTCCTGCTACGGTTCAGAAGCAGGTCTGGCCTCTGGGCTTAGGTGGAGAATTAGGGTGGAAGGATAGACAGATCTGGAAGCCTCCCCCCTGTGCCCTCACTCCTGCCTGAAATCTAATCCTCATTCCTGGGCCCTCATGTCACAGCCTGGGCCCAGCTTCCCAGCAGCCTAGTGGAGTCAAGCTGTTGCCACTCCTCTCTCCTCTAAAGGAAGGGCTCTTGTGGATGAAATCATGGGAATAAAAACTCCTTCACCCTCGGAACAGCAGGCGCCTGAAGTCAGCTTGATATGTGGCCTCCAGATGGACATGCCAGCAGCCTTTGCTGTTTAAAGAGCTGGCTAAGCTCATGACGTCATCCAGTTCTCAAATCATTATCCCCATTGTACAGGTGAGGAAACTGAGGTTCAGACCTTGGGATTGGCCCATGGTCATTGTGGAGCCACCAAACAAAACCATGTCCCTATTTGGTCCCCACAACTTGAAGTCAATAACTCTGAGGAACCCACAGATTCAATTCAACTCAGATAACATTACTCAGTTCCTGTGGGGGCTGCATGTACTGGGGCAGGCACTCAAGCCATCTCAGGCCGCTTCCATCCAGAGGGACTCTCAGCTGATTTTCTCCTGATTAAAAGCAAGAATGTAGATACTGGTGGTATTGTTTGCCATTCTGCCAAGAATCACATTTTTGTGTTTTTTTTTTT
>NW_003852528.1:2635386-2648709 GCF_000181295.1 Otolemur garnettii | reverse complement strand
CGGGTCCGGGCTGGGGATTCGAACCCACCACCTTAGGTGTACGTGGCTGGCGCCTTAGCCGGTTGAGCTATAGGCGCCGAGCCCACATTTTTGTTTTTAAAGAATATTATAGGGGTACACATGTTTTGGTTACATAGTTTGCTTTTGTATATATTAAGTCAAGGTTATAAGTGTGCCCTTCAACCAGAAATTGTGTGCTGTACCTGTTAAGTGTGAATTTACCCATCTCCTCCAAAGGCAGCAGATGCTGGCAAGGATGCGGAGAGAACAAGTCATATTCTTAGATCTGATTGTGATCAGAATAACCCCAGTCCCTGACCTGAAAATTGTGGGGCAGTCTCCTAACTGAGGAAATTACCTTGGCTCTGGGAGTGTCTTTTCCAAAAAGGAATTGCATCTCCCATGAAGATTCTTGTCACAGTCTGATTTATTCTTCCATTAATCAACTTTATGCCTGATTGTGTCCACACCCCCCACTCTGTGTACCTGGGACCAGAGGCATCAGCTGCACACACAGCGGCAGGAGCCATGCTCTAGGCTAAGTGGCTGCACTGCCCTGAAGAGCAAAGGTGAAAGGCAGAGCCCGGGAGCAGACAGCCTACCTGGCACATGGTAGGTAGTCCTCCAGAGGACTGTCCAATGACCAATCCCTTTCCTTATAGCTATGTGAGGGAGAGTCAGCAGCCTGATTCCAGCAATCACTGTCCACCTGGAACAAGGAAGATGCATAATCATAATAAGGGGTCTTGTCTGGAAGATGCAGGAAAACCCAAGTCCAGCAAAAGTGGCCAAAGCACCCCTGTACCTGAGCTCACCTGGGGACCCACCGGATCCCAGCCCAAGATGGTTGTGCTGGGTCTGACTGAGGGTACCATGTGCTCCCTGCAGGCTGGGGTCATCTGAGGCACATGCAAGCAACTTGGGGCTGGGAGAGTGTTTTAGTCCCCCACAGCCCAGTGGGACTGAGAGTTGGTAGGCAGTGGTGCATGTTCCAAGGCCATTCATTCCCTTTCTAGAAGCCCATATTAACCCCAAGCCTGCTAACGGCTGCTTGTTTTCCATTTGAAGGAGGAAGCCTTGGCTGCCCCAAGGCATTCCTCAGTGGATGAATGACTTAGTGTCTATTTTCCAGGAGAAGCTCTTGAGTGTTTAAGTAGTACGCTTGAGTCTTCCACCTGCTGTTCTGGTGTCTGGCCGCCTTGGCAGCCTGCTGTCTGCCCCACGGGGTATCCTCCATGGCCCGTCCATCCCTCTCTCCCTCTGGATTCTGTTGGAGTTTGGCCAGCAGGAGGCACTAGCAGGCGGCTGGGGCAGGAAGGAGGGAGAGGGTCTGTTCTGGTCCTTCCTCCCTGCCTGGTCATCGTGGTAGAGGCTGCCCCTTACCAGGGACCCCCGCCCATGGCAGCTCTCTAGAGCCCAGAGCCTGCATGTGGCCCCCTCCTTCTCAGAGGCAGAGGGTAGTGCCAGGTCCCCATTCTTGCTGGCTCCCTTCAACCTGCCCATGGCTTAGAGATGGTCCTTTATTAAATTCTCCTTAATTATTTACAATTACCCAATTACCTCTGAAAGATACAACAGGCCCCTAAATGGGGCAGGTCAGCTAATCAGCCAAGTTGCAGAAGCTTCCACCAGGCCCTGGAGGGGCATGTGCCCACCCCACCAGGTGTGTGAAGCAGACAGCAGCCTTCCTTCAGCAGGAGGAAGCCCTTTCAGCTGCTGGTGATCAAAACAAGCCTATTTTGATAATCCAAGTCTTTGTTTTTATTTTTATTTATTTATTTTAATTTTTTTTGCAAAAATGGTTTGTATTGAGTCTTTGTTGATAACTATCTAGAAAACATTTTAGGAGATGTCCATGTGGAAACAGTCCAGGGTCCCAGAAGTCCTCACCTGGTTCCCCAACACAGCTGGCCTCTGGTCGGTGCTCTGACTCCTTTGGGAGCATCCTGAGGCCCCTCTCTATCTGGGCTCAACTCAATTGTCCCACAAGAAAGGGGCATGAGAAGCCAGGTCTGGGGGCAAAGTGGGTTGGGACCCACAGAAGCAGGAAGGACCAGAGACTCCTGTCCTCAGAGCCCAGAGACATCTGAGCCCCCCAACCCTCAAGGGGGTACACCCAAGCCTCTGGCTCCCAGTGAGGTACAATGAGGGGCTGTGGGCCTGCCGAGGAGAGGAGACTCACATCCAGAGGGAGACAGGAGCTACCAATGGCCTCTCAGTGCCAGGGCTGGCACCAGCATGAATCCCTCTCCTGACCTCAGCCCTGTGTCCTCTGCTGGAGCCTGTGACAGCAGGGATGTGACACTCAGCACCCAAAGAGAGGCCTTTGCTATTTCCTTGGTTACAAAGGTGGATGCCTCTTCACAATGAGAAATAGCTTAGATGCCGTGTCCATGTGGGACCCTAGTCAGATGTGGGGGGCTCTGTGGAGGCCTGAGCCCCCTCAATCGCACCGTGTGCTGGCGGGAAAGCCTGTCAGGCGATATCCACTGTCCTTTCTCAGGAGGCTGCTGAGAGCAAGCCACCAGAGGGCCCACAGCCTACCCCAGAAAATCCCTGCAGACACGTTAGGCCTCACCCAGCAGGAATGTCATCTCATGAAGAACCTTTGTTTTGATGAAAATCACCCCAAGGAACAGGAAATCCCACTGTAGAGCACCCCTCCTGCTGCCCACTTGGTGGGATGGCTGGTACAGAAGAGCTGGGCGGGGCCTTCTTTGTCCCCAGAAGCAGAAGCTCAAGGCAGACATGCAGAGGCTGGGTGTGGGGACACCCTCAGGCCCACCCGGACAGCCCCACGTGCTGTGACACTCAGCTTGGAGCTCTGGAACAGGGCTGCCAGCTGGGGGGATCACCCAGGTGGCCTTGTGCTAACCCTATCCCAGGGCCCTTCCGTCCCCACAAGGTCAGGTTTCTGGGCCCCTTCTTGTGTTCCCCAGCATGTATGCAACTACTCTGAAAGCCACCGGTTGGGCTCGCCGGGAGAGGGCGAGCACTGAGAGGCTGTCCAGGCCTTGGCTCCTTTCTCTGAGGGCTTAGCAACCCAAGGGCAGCAGGGTTTCTTGTCCCCATTATGTAGGTGTCCAACGCTTAGGCCCTATGACTACATAGCTCAGAGCTTGGTGTGGCAGCTCCAGAGACCAAAGCTGTGTGTACTGAGCTGTGTTGTCTGATGACCCTCGTGACCAAAGTCCAACCTGAGGCCTAGAGGGGGTGGCAGCTCCATGTGAACAAACAAGCAGAATAAAAGTTGGCCATGGGGGTGGTGGGGAGCTGCTGTGGGGAGCACCCCCTGGCTCAGTGCTCCTGGGAAGGGTAGAAGGGGTGGGTCCACTTGGAGATGTCCAGGAAGATGGCGGAGGCCCCGTGGTAGAGCCAGAGGCGTGGCAGGGCGCCGTGGTGGGTCCAAGAGTCCCGCACTGTGTCGTAGGCCTCCATGTCCACGTGGTAGTCGCCATCCATGCCCTGCCAGCGGCCACCTGTCACATACAGCGCATCACCCAGTGGTACCAGTGCGCCGTTCTCGTGCAGGCTGTGCAGGGACTGCACCTGTGGATGGCCAACAGTCAGTGTCCAGGCAGGGCAGGGACAGGCAGAGAGCATGGATAGCTTCCCACTCGATGTCCCACCCAGGGCCCCAGGGCACTGACTGAGGGGGTCATCCCTAGGCCCCTGCAGCTTAGTCAAGTCCTTCCTTTAGCTGCTAAAGGGAAGTGTCCAACCTATGGCCCGCAGGCCACATGCAGATTATTTGAGGAATTGTTTTGCTTATTGGTGGAGTTGGATATCTCAAAAAGTGTGCACAGACCTTTTTTTGCTCATCAGCTTTCATTAGTGTTTGTGTATTTAATGTGTGACCCAGACAACTCTCATTCTTCCAATGTATGGCAGAGAAGAAAAAAGGTTGGACACCCCTACTTGTGGGAAGACCCACAGTTTCCTCGATAACCCCTGCCTCACAGGATGGTGTTTTCAGCCCCTCAGAGTCAGAGGGGCCTGAGGCCTGAGCCTGAACTACCTCCTAGCTTCGTGGTGGTTGGTGGAGGAGACAGGTATGGCTCATAGTGGGGGGAGCGCCACCAGGGGACCTCCAGCTCCACCCTGAACCCTTTGTCCTGGCCTATGGCGTTGGAAGTGACCTGGAGATGGGCTGGGGTGTGAGGGCAGCAGCTTTCCAGAGGCTGGAGAGAGACTTGGGCACTTTAGGAAGAGTGTGGGTGGGCAGTAGGGGCTGGCCTGTGGCCTCCAGAGAAAGACAGAAATGAGTGGCTGCCCCACCCACAGGCCCAGAGAGGGCAAAGTGGGGTCCTTGTGGTGCAGGTCCCGGCTAGGACAGTAGCTTGGGCCTGGGAGAGGCCTGACTGTGGTCCAGCTGGGAGGGCACAGGGGACTGGCCTGGCAGCGCCCACTCTGCACCTGTTTCATCACTGTAATGGGGGCCTTGGGTCAGCTGAGTGCTTGAAGCCAAGGGACAGCTGTGGGCGGCAGGATTGCAGGGCCCCTGCTGACACCCAGTTGCCAGCCTCCCAGAGTGCTCAGAATGCTGCAGGAAAGGAACTGAGGATCTTTTCTTTTTTTGCAGTTTTTGGCCAGGGCTGGGTTTGAACCCGCCCCCTCCAGCGTATGGGGCCGGTGCTCTACTCCTTTGAGCCATAGGCGCCGCCCTTTTTTTTTAAACAGAGTCTAGCTCTGTTGCCCTGAATAGAATGCCATAGTGTCATTGTAGATCATAGCAACCTCAAACTCTTAGGTTTGAGCAATCCTCTTGCCTCAGTCTCCTGTGTAGCTGCCTCACCTGCCATAACACCCAGGTAGTTTTTTTTTTCCTATATTTTGTAGAGATGGGTCTTACTCTTGCTCAGACTGGTCTCAAACTCCTGAGCTCAAGCAATCTACTTGCCTTGGCCTCCCAGAGTGCTAGGATTACAGCCGTGAGCCCCTGCGCCCAGCCTGGGACAGAGGATCTTTTTTTTTTTGAGACAGAGCCTCAAGCTATCCCCCTGGGTAGAGTGCTGTGACTTCACAGCTCACAGCAACCTCCAACTCCTGGGCTCAAGCAAGTCTCCTGCCTCAGCCTCCCAAGTAGCTGGGACCACAGGCGCCCACCATAACCCCCGGCTATTTTTTGGTTGCAGCCATCATTGTTGTTTGGCGGGTCCAGGCTGGATTCGAACCTGCCACCTTAGGTGTATGTGGCTGGAGCCTTAGCCACTTGAGCCACAGGCGCCGAGCTGGGACAGAGGATCTTGAGGGGCAGTGGGGAATCCAGGCGCTGGCTGCTCCCACCTCACTCCGGCTCAGGACCCCTCTCATCTGCCCTGGGCCAGAAGACTGCCTCCTCCTTGGTCCTTGAGGCACCTCCTGACTGAGCTTGGTTTTGCTCCCTGAGAGGGAGGACAGGAAGATGGGCTTGGGGGGCAGAGCATTGGCAGTGACCAGACCATCCTTCTCCCACTGTTATCTCTTCTCTCATCCTTAGAGGGCTCCGGCCAGGCCCTGTTGTTGCTCTGTGTCCTGGGGAGAAAGTCAGGGCCTGTGCCTTCCCCTGCCCCGCAGGCCACTTGCGGGCACCCACCCACTGCGTTCCTAGGCCTGCACTTTGCCACATCGGGATCGCCCTGGGGGAGGGGCGCTGGGAGGCAGGTGAGGCCCACCTTCTGCCACAGGTTGGCCCCAGGGTCGTACACGTAGACCTTCTTGGTGTTGTCGCCAATGAGGTAGAGCGCCCCGTGCAGTGCAGCGCAGCGTGGCGAGGACAGGTACTTGGGCAAGAAGGGTGAGGCGATCACGCTCCACGCATCTGCAGGGGACATAGGCACCGGGGCCACCTTCACCAGGATAACCAGGATGTGCTCCTCTGTTTAGAGGGACTGAGGGCAAGGTACCTCTCTGAGTCTCAGTGAACTTGTCTATAAAATGGGAGTGTGCCCTCGGGGCTGGGGCTGTGTGCATGCCTGCCTCTCACTCAGCCTTGCTCTGCCTCTGGGAGAGGAGGGGACGGCCACCTCTTCACATGGCTGCACCACCGGGGCAGTGGTGGCCTGTGGAGGATATGGAGGTCCCATAGGAATCTCACCCCCAGAAGAAGGCTTTGGCTTAGGTGTCCTCTCACCCCCTGAATGGGACAGGAGTGCCTGGGCCTCTGCCTCCTCCCTGCCCTGCCCCGCCAGGTCTGGTAGCCAGGTGGGCCCCAAGCAGACTCCGGGCCTAGTTGGTCTCTTGTGGGGTCCCCACACCCCACTACAGAATGGACCCTGCTGCATCTCCTGTGTCCACAGTGAGAAACAAGATTAGAGACCAGGACTGGGGCTGCTGAGCTCAGAGAGGGCAGAGGGCAGAGGCCAGAGCCTGAGCTCAGCCACAGGCCCCTGGACATCAGGGGTCATTGCTCCTGGCCCATGAGGCCATTCCATGTGAACAAAGCAGCCAGGCAGCTTCCAGGACCTGGGCTTCCTTGTCACTGGGCCACTGGGCACCCTGTTCCCCAGAGTGTCCCCAGCTGTATACCAGGGACTGCACAGGGCAGAGGTGCCGCTGGCCTCTAGGCTGTGATGAGCTGTGACTGTGGAGATGACACCCTTGCCCTGACACCTCCCTCCTTCCTCCCCTGTCCCTCCACCTCTCACAGGTTGTGAGAGGCTGTGGCTGCCTGTCTCACCACCCAGCCCACCTGTCCTCAGAAGCCCCCACCCTCATCCTTGCTGGGGTGGACTCTAGTCTTTAAGGGCTTGCAGCACCTCTGTCCCACCTGTGACAGGGCTGTAGCACTGTAGGGCTAGCGTGTTGTACTTGCAGGCGCTGGAGCCCACCAGGTAGAGCCGGCCCCGGCAGCCAGCGGCGGAGAAGTTGCTGACGTACTTGAGGGCGGGGCTGGCCGGCATCCAGCTGTCCGTGTAGGGGTCATAGCTCTCCACCTCCACCATGTCCAGGGTGGTGCCTGTGGGGGTGTCTGGGCTGAGGGGGGTGGTCAGGCACTAGGGACTGGAGACTCAGGGCTCAGGAGACCAAGTGGACAAGTGCAGGAGGGCATAGCCTTGGGAGGTGTCCCCATTTCCAGTGGCTGGAGTGGGGGCGCACCTGCCCAGGATGGGGGCTGGGGCCCAACATTGGGAAGGTGCCGGCAGGAGCCTCAGGAGGCTGCCCCCAGGCCTCTCACGGGGTGGGAGTCATTTCCTGGGGGGGGTGTTAAACTAGGATGGGGGGGACTCAATCCCGGGAGGGGTGGGTTGTAAGATGTCAGCCCCTGGAGTTGGAGGCCATCCTATAAGGTCCCCAGTAAAGTCTGGGTGGACAGTGATGGGGCTGTCGCAGGGAGGGAGGCCATGTCCTGGTCTCATGTAAGCTGGCCTTGGTCTTTGTGACAACCTGGGGACTTCAGAATGCCCTGGACCAGGAACTATGCTTTCTACTCTCTGGCTTGGGACAGGGGGGCCATTAAGAGAGAGACCGGTGAGACTGCTGGGCATTAGGAGTGGCCTCTGAGCCCACTTGTCATTGCAGAGCTTTGGGGCTACATGCATCTCATTTTTCAACATTCCTCTAATCAGACAGGTCCCTGGGGTGACTCCCTGCTGTAGTTCCAGGATGCCAGGGGACAAGGCAACCCTCATGCTCCGGCTGGGCTTTGGTGGGGACAAAAGTAATAGCAAGGGGACCACTGCAAGATCCTCACCATGGAGGCTGCCCCGTGAGCCTAAGCAGCGGGCTGGGCCAGGTCCTGGGATGGGTACCCAGCCCTAACCAACAGCCTCTACCAGGCCTCCTTCTGGGGACTGATGTGTCATCTATGTTGCTGTCCCTAGGGTACATCAGCAGCACTGGGAGCTGGCCATTGAGGACACCCAGGCCGTGTGTCCTGAAGGCCCATCTGGCTGGGAACCCTGGGGAGTCCACAATGGGAGCTGCCCATCTGTGGTCTCTCAGGCCAGCACAGGCCCCCACTTCCGGTGCTGCAGGGATGAGTCTCAGACCTGCCCGGGGTAGGGTGGAGAGGGTGGCCTCACCGCCAATGGCGTAGATCTCCCCATTGAGTGCGGCGCTGGCATGGTTGGTGCGGGCCTTCAGCATGGGCGCCACAGGCTTCCACGTAGCCTCCTTCAGTGGGAAGCACCAGGCCTGGGTGGTGGACCAGGTGTCCGTCTTGGTGCCCCGAGAGCCACCTGTGGGAGAGATTCTGTCCATGGGGGGACTGCAAGCCAATTCTGGCCCCTCCCTTTCATGCTAGGCCATGGTCACCGATGTGGTAAGCCAGGGTGGGACCCCTGTAGGTGGCACAGTCTAGCTGTGTGACTTTGGACAGGTCCCTCCTTCCCCCATAAACAAGGAGGTCAAGGTCAGTGGTTTCAAATCTCCATCAATGGAAGTTTCCCCCACCTACATCTTATAAGGAGCTCCAGCTTTGAGACATGAAGAATAGAGTGATACCGCCATCACAAAGATCCTTCTAGGGAGGCCCTGACTGCGGAGCACAGCAGGGCCAGCCTGGGGCCATGCCAGGCAGTGGAGTGCACTCCACACACCTGTGGCCCTGTGGCTTCTACATTCTCCTTGTTTGCACCTCATGAAAGGTCAGGAAGAGCCTTGACTGAGTGTCAGGATCCTGCTAAGTGGGGGATTGTTTTTGATGGACTGCGTGGTGTCTCTGAAGGATCTCCCAACTTGCCCACCTGTGACATAGATGTTGTTGTTCAGGGCTGCCAGGGAGAAGCCCCACTTGTGGTAGTCAGGGAAGTCTGGGAGTGCCATCCACTTCTCTGGCAGGAGGGGAGAGGTGAAGCAGTCAGGATGTTAGTTCTTGCTGTGGCCCTCTCCTCCCTGGCCCTCCCCGGCCCTCCCCAGGTGCCTCTTCCACTCATTTGGTGCAGAAATGTCCCCCTACCAGTGGGGAAAGACAGGGATGGGACTCAGTGGGTGACAGAGGTGGGATGATACCCAGTGGGTGGAGTCAGAGTAGGCTCTGGGTGTCTGGTCCCATGGCACTCTCCCCACATTGCCCCTCAGAGCCTGGCACCCAGACTTGCATCCAGGGGTGGTAAGAGGCAGCCTAGGCCTTAAACGGCACGGTCTGACCCTGACCTTGCAAACTGGCCCATGACCCTGAATGAACTGTTCAGCCTGTGGGTCTGATGGGAAATAGGTTAAGTGGTCTGATCTGTAGGTGACACCATTCATTCACCACTCCCCATACATTCATTCATTTGTCCATCCTGAGAACCCTCTGCCCCTCAGCAGCTAGGGGTGTGTGGGCACCAGACACAGGACTTGCAGCAGGCAGAGTGGGGCCCAAATCCTGGTTCTCCTGCCCCAGCCTCAGTTTCCTCATCTGTAGAATGGGGGTAATTCCCAGGGAGGTGTGGGGACTTCACAAGACAACATGTGTCTGGCACACAGTTACTACTCAACAGTGGTGGCTGTTAGGGATATTGTCACTATTAACATAAGGGACAGAGTCAGACCTGCCTCTTGGAGCTATATGGGAAAAATTGAAGCAAGAGATGAGAAAATGCTTTGGAAAATCTGAACGAGACAGGGAATGTTCAATTCCTATAAATGGCCACATTTTGGGTGTTTGAGGGAGAGACCCACAGCTTGGGGGTGTCCCCTGGGGAGACTTTACCAGTTTTCAGGACATGTGGAATTCCGGGCCTCCCTGAGAGCAGTGCCTGCATTGTGGTCAGGGCCCAAGTGTCTCCTTGACTCATGTCTCTGTTACCCTGGGGCGGGGGGGTTGCCCACTGTCAGCAGGCCCTTCCTGCCAGTGTAGCCCCTCACCCCGCCCCCCCAGCTGCATCTGAGGGACAGCTGCTGCCTTCTGACGTCAGCCCCAAATCCCCTTTTGTCAGCCCCTGACTGGGACAGCCGGCCTTGGGCTTCCTGGAGCCTGCCAGCTAGTGACGATGTCATTGACGGCGTGGAGATGGCTGGCAACCAGCCAGTGGCCCCAGAACACCAGCTGACCCTTTCTGCAGAGATCCCAGGGCTGAGCACACGGCCCTCAGAGCCCCTGCGGGCTCCTCATCCTCCTTCCCTCCAGATAGGAGGCCTGGTCTCCATGCTTGCAGGACTCTTTTAGGGTGTAGCTGTGGAAGGAGGCACCAGGAGCCCATTTCACAGATGAGGAAACAGGTGAAGTGACCTACCTGCTCAAGGGCTGGAACTAGAACCCCATTTGACCTGACCCAGACCCTGAGCTCTCCCCTAGGCTGCCTCATCCCCTTAGATCCCTATCCTCCCCTCAAGGCCAGGTCCCCCCTTCAGGCACAGAGGGCAGAGGCACCAAGAGGAAGCCCTGGCCAGGCCACCCAGGCTACCCACCCCACGCAGTGTAGTCTGGACAACAGAGCCCTGGCACCTGAAAAAGACCCCAGTGGAGGGAGAGGGATCCCTGACATCAGCAGATACCCCCTGCCCTCCACTGAGGCCCCGAGGCTCCCCCGCAGTCCCCTGGTGAGGCACATCCGGGTGGGCAGGGCACTCGGGCAGCTCCCCTGTGCTCCTTGCCCCTCACTCATTCCACCTGCAAGGTAGGCACAGCGGTCCCTACCTGGGGTGGAGGGTACTCACTGGCCTTGGTGTTGTAGAAGGCGAAGTTCCCAGGGTGGGGGGTGGGCTCCTCACCCACCTCGTCTTCCTCCAGCGCCCGCCCACCCACCACCACAAGGACCTCCTGCAGCTTCTGCGGTGGGGCTGGCAGCACCTGCAGGGCCAGGGCTGGGGTCAGAGCAGTGGGGTGGGGCCTCCCTGTGCCCAAGGCCTGCGAGGGTTCCACCATGCCAACACCACATGCGAGCCAGGAGGGCCTTAGCGCGTGTGAACCCCAGCACATGTGAGTGGGCATAGGTGTGCACATGTGTGTGTACATACATGTGCCTGCGTGTTTCTGTGGGGGCTGAGCCCCAGAGCCTGTCCCTAAAGCCTGTCCCCAGTGTCCCACAAAAGCCTCCCTGTGTCCCTAACCAGCCTGCAGCAGGCAGCACTAGGATGGCCTGGCCTGGCAGGAAATGCTGGATGCTGCACGGGGAATGGTCAGTAAATAGCCAACCCAGGACCTTGGGGTCCCCACTGCTTCCCTGTTCCCTCTCATGAAATGCCTGGATATCCCACCACCAGCAATTATAAGATAACCCATGGCCAGCTCCAGCCTGAGGCCAGCCCATGGTGACTGGCCAGAGCCAGGGCTGGACTCTGCCCACCACACACTCCACCCTCGGCCTGGGAACCACCACGCTGAGTCACAGCTTTGTCCCCAGACTTGGCTGCAAAGGAATCCCCTGGAGTAAGGCCCACCGCCAGCACAAACAGGAAGTTGCACCCCGTTAGTGCCTGAGCCGCTGCTGCCTGCCATACCTCCCCTAAGCTTCCATCCCTCCGTGGGCCTTTTTCCAGGTTTGTACTCACTGGGCTTGTTCAGGACAGGGGACAAATCTCATCACTTCTACGTTCCCTTTCCCCTCATGTCCAGGGTGTGACACACACAGGGCACACTCTGTACTTGTGGGGTGAATGGTGACACCCTCACAGGTAACTGGCCCAAGGCAGGGAGCATCACAAGCTTAAGGGACATCAAGGTTAGGGGACCTTGGGAAACCCACCCCAAGGGTCTCTGGGCTCTTCTTTCTGCTTCCAGGGTGGAAGCCCCTGGCCCCTCACTCACCCCGCCATGGCCCTGGGCCAGGGCCGCCCGGCAAGCCTCTGACTCCTGGATCAGTGGCTCTGTGGCCAGCAGCTCCTGCATGCAGGACCCAGGCACGGCATCCAGATGTACCAGGCCCAGCAGTTCAGGCAGGTGGGCAGCCCGAGCCTGTGGGTCGTGACGCACCCAGCGCAGCAGGGCTCGCAGCCGGCTCTGCTCTGGCTGCACCTGCAGCAGGTCGCTGGCAAGACAGGTGGCCAGCCGGTCCCGGGGCAGCTGCAGGAACTCGTCCTCGTGTGCCACAGCCTCAAAGTTCTCCCGCAGGAAGGCCCAGGCCTTGGCAGCCACACCCAACAGCCCCTGCTGCTCCCCGAACTCACAGATGCCCAGGCAGTTGGCAGCGTCCAGCTGCTGCTGCAGGTAGCGGCCACAGACCTTCTGCACAGCAGGGAAGTGCAGGCGTGCGGCAGTACGTGTCAGTGCCTCCACATTGCCCTGCGTGATGGTCAGCCGGCCTGTGTACACGAAGTCCACCAGCTGCCCCACTACAGCCGGCTCCACATCCTGCAGCTCCACACGTGCAGAGAAGCTCTCAGCAAAGTCACCCGCAAACATGGCATGGAAGTAGGGGCTGCTCAGGGCCAGGAGGCTGCGGTGGCAGGGCAGCTCCCGGCCACCCACCAGCAGTGTGACGTCGGCCAGCTTGGGCTGAGACCGAAGCCGCTGCAGGCCGTCCAGCATGTCCTGGGCGTGCGAGGGCAGCTGGAAATCCAGGTCATCCACATTCCGCACCATGGTGCTGGTGCTGGTGAGTGCCCTTGACAACCCACCCACTCACAAGGACAAGTGCTCAGAGCCTCACAGTGCCTGGGGAGAGAAGAACACGGGCTCAGGAGAGGGGCAGGGTCTCAGACACAGACTGCGGTCCTGCTCCACTGCCTGCCGATTGTTCTTGTCCTGCTCAGAACCAGCATGGCAGTTGCCTTCTCTCACCATCTCTCACAAACCCGGCTTGTGACCCTGAGAGGCAGGTATAAGCGTCCTTCCCTCTGACAATGAGGAAGCTGAGGCTCAGGGAGGGTGGGAGGTGGGAGACCTGGAAGACCCACCCACAGCCTGGCAATCAGAGCAGAACAGGGCCAGCAAGAGAACTCAGGCCCGCAGAGCAGGCCCAAGAGCACGGGATCCCCAAGGCACCCCCAACTCCCAAGAGGCGTCCACTGTACTGGATCTAACATTGCTAGGGAGGCTGTTAGGGGCAGGGGGGCGGCATTTGAAAGGTTCTTGTTTCACTGATTCTCTCCATCTCTCTGCTGTGACCTTGCTGGGTGACCTTGGCCCAGCCACATGCCTCTTTGGGTCTCTGGTAAAAGGCTCCAGGCACCATCCTCACTCTGGCATCCCTTGCTCCCATGGCGCCCCACCGGCCAGGCGGCCCCAAGCCTTGCCTGTGTGTTAATCATGGCAGGGGGTGCAATCATTGCCCTTTTTGCACCTGGGGAAACCGAGGCACAGAAGGCTTGAGCCACATGCCCAAGATCACACAGCTGTGAGGTGGTGCCTCTGGGGGTGACCTCAGAGCCAGACTTGAGGACCCAGGCTCTGCACCGCACATTACTCCTGGCTGGGTGCAAGTGCTAAAAAGGCAGCTTTCTGGAGTGTGAATTTGTTTTTTTTTTTTTTTTTTTTTT
>NW_003852528.1:2633497-2635215 GCF_000181295.1 Otolemur garnettii | reverse complement strand
GCTATTTTTTGGTTGCAGCCGTCATTGTTGTTTGGCGGGTCCGGGCTGGGGATTCGAACCCGACACCTTAGGTGTACGTGGCTGGCGCCTTAGCCCGTTGAGCTATAGGCGCCGAGCCTGGAGTGTGAATTTGCATCTCACTGCTCATATCTTTTGAATCAGCAAATCCACTTCTGGGATTATTTAAATATGTGCCTGTTTATTTACATACTTTTGGCCTTTTACTCTCAGACAATAATGACCAAGATAAAGTCTGTGCAAAAGCCTGCGGAGCAGATACGCAGTTCTCCACTAGGGGGCGCTGCCCAGAGCCATCGGGCCACGTGGAGAACGGGACAAAATGCTCAGGAAATCGGGGATCACAACCACAAAGCTCCTCCCAGGGAAGCGAAGACCTACAGCCAGGATGCAGGTGCAGGGTGGTGGGAGCTTCGGGCGCCTCCACTTCCCAATTCACCCACTCATCTAATCCCATCCCAGGAGCCCTCCTAGGACCTCCCAGGACCCCTGGAGGCAGGACTGCTCAGGAGGCCAGCAACCCTGACACCCCTGCACCTCTGGCTGAATGTCTACCCTGCTGGCCCCTCCCAAGAAGGTGCTCTGGCCGAGGTGAGGGTGGGGATGATGGGAGATTCCAGCAGCCTGTGTGGGTGGATGGGGCTGTCCCTGGGTCATCTTCTACTGGGCCTCAGGCCTCAAATTCCAGTCATTGTTCTGTTCCCTTGGCCAGCTGCTGTGGTGGCCAGGATGGGGCTGGCAGGTGTGAGTGCCCAGCCCGCTTCCTGAGGGGCTTTGGGGTACCCACTGAAGCCTGCTACCCTGCAGTCACAGCATGGGGTAGGGGTGGGGGGTTGGAGCTTCTCAGAGCCTCATCTCAGGGCCTACCTAGGCCGGGAATGAGGAAGGGTAAGCAGCCAGGGCAGCAAGGGGCCGAGGCCTGGCTCAGGCTGGTCACTGGCTGGTATGGCCACAGCTGCAGTCTGAGGAGTGGTCCAGTCTCTCTCCTGCCCACCTCTCCAGCAAGGACACTGAGGAAACTGTCTGCTGAACCCTCAGCCCACCCTGGAGCCTGGCTGGTCTGTGTGTGTGTGGGAGGGGGGTCTCCAAAGTTCTCCACTGGTCCTGCCCCAGCCCCAGCTCTCTCTGCCTATGACCCCTCTAGAGTGGCCCCCAGTCCTACCTCAGTTGGTCCTGGACCCCACTGCTGAGAACACAGATGGCCAGTCAGTCTGCCTGCTGCTGAGAGGGGACTGGAGGGCCTGCTGGGTGGGGCGGGCTGGGCTGGTGGCCACGTGGAGACACAGGGTATTTTTAGCCTCTGTCTGCATCGTTTGGGAGCGTCAGGCGGGAAGGGAAGAGATGGGGGCAGGAGTGAGGTGCTGGCTCCACAGACTGTCCACTCAGCCCATGCTGGTCATGTCACGTGACAGCCCAGGACAGACAAGAGGAAGGCTCTAGAGCTGGAAGGCACTTTAGCCCTCTCCGCTGCCGTTGGGTTGACCTGGGTGTGGGGTCAGCTGCCCTACCTCTGTTTCTCATCTAGGGGCAAAGGAACCTGGTCTGAGGACTTGGGGGTCACAGAGGGCCCCAGCTCAGGGCCTGATGCCAACAGGTGATACCTCATTGTTGGGGGGCTGGTACCTGTGTTCCCCTTGTTCCTCTGTTAAGTAGGAATTATCATGAATAATAGGCAGGTTGGTCAGCAAAATCTTTCAAAG
>NW_003852528.1:2612325-2632730 GCF_000181295.1 Otolemur garnettii | reverse complement strand
AGGCCTCCCACACAGTGCTTGGCTTCTGAGAGTCTCAGGGGGAAGCCCTCATATCTGGTCTGAATGGGGCTGTGGCAACACAAGCACTGACCAAGGTCAGGCGGGCAAGCCAGGTGCATAGGAGAGAAGCCCACCACGCTCCACCCGCAGGGTCCTCTACCTGTTGGCCTCTCCTCCCTTCACCCCTGGGCCTTCCTAA
Source organism: Otolemur garnettii (assembly GCF_000181295.1). Lineage (NCBI taxonomy): Eukaryota > Metazoa > Chordata > Mammalia > Primates > Galagidae > Otolemur > Otolemur garnettii. The sequence continues at coordinate 2,632,531 of NW_003852528.1, read as the reverse complement.
CAGGACCATTTCTAGGTGAGCCAGGGAGTGTCAAATCTGGTGGTGGCCTCTTCATACCCAGCAGGGATTGGCTTGGTGCCCTAATAGACCAGCAGGGCCCTGGAGGCCTCCAAGGGACAGACCCTGCTCCTGGCAGCGCTGGGGTAATTTCTCCAGAGAGTTGAGGTGTCTTGACACCCTGGACACTGGGCACCTGCCTGGCAGGCAGAGCTGCTGGCCCTGCCACCTGCAGAGGAACAGGCTGTGGGCTGGAAGCCATGCCCTTGTGTGCTGTCCTTGGGGAGGGGGTTACGGCATGAGTTGCTGCAGCTGATGAGCTCAGCAGGTGTTTACAAGGTGCTGGTGCAGTCGGCTGCTGCCAGGTTCCAAGTCCACTCTTCCTCTGCCCACCCTGCCCCTCCCACATGGTCCAGGACTTGCCCCCCTGGCCTTGGGCATCTGCCTCCCTTGGAGTGGAGACCCTTATGATGTCCCCAGCTTTCACTGTGTTCTGGACCTTGGTGGGGAGGGCTCTGTAGTGCCCGGTCTGCCCACCATGCCTGTCGGCAAGCAGAGCATGCAGGGTCCCTCACCCAGCCCAGGATGGAGGAGATAAGGATGGGGATTCTGGGGACAGGCTGCTGTCACTGGTGCTGGCTCTGCTTGTGTGCAGCACCACCTGCCAAGTGTCCTGGCCTCACTGCAGACACTGTGCAGAACAGAGACCCAGCACCTCGCTGACAGGTCAGTTTGGGAAACCCAATACCAGGGGCTTAAAATGGAGCCACATCAACAGATTGCTACTGCATGGCGCAGTTTTTAAAAATATGCTGCTTGTTTCTTTTTATGGTGGTAAAAATAACAGATGTTCATTTCAGAAAACACAGAGAAATATAAAGCCAAAAACTCCACCAGCAAAAGACCATTGCCATTAACAGAAGGGTCTCTTCCCTTCCAGCCCTATGGCTGGTCACTATGTTTGTGGGTGTGAGCCCTCCAGGACATTTCTCACATGGTCAGTGTTTGAAGACTCAGCTGTGAATTTCATCCCAGCAGGGCCTATCTCGCTTTACAAAGCTGGAAGTGAGACGAAGTTGCTCCTCTCCACGGACATTCAGGTTGTTTTCCACTCAGGACTGTTCTAACAAAGATGGCCTCATCTCTGTGGTTATTTTCCAGAATAAATTCTGAGCGTGAAATCACCAGGTTATAAGCGTCTGTGACACTTAACACACATGCCAGAGGGCACTGCAGCTTGGCTGAGTGAGTGCACCTCCTGCCACGGAGGTATGACCATGCCTCCCAACCTGCTGGGTCTGGGGCCTTCAGGCTGTGAAGATGTCCCAGTATGGGACCCTCCACCATCAGACTGCCCATTTCCTCTTCCGGGTTCCATGGCTTTCTTATACATGGCAGCTCTTATCCATCTGTGAATAATTTGGGGCGTGGGTGCCCCGAGGTGCTCAGCACTGCTGCTGACAAGCTGTCCTCAGGGGTCTGCTGCAGCAGCCACCCCATCCCAGCTGTGCTCTGTGCCAATCTGTGCACCTGGGTGACTATTCTAGGGTGAGAAGCACCGTGCTGGGCGGATTGCTGCTGCAGAGGTCTCCACTGGTGTCTGAAATGCCAGCCTCTCTGCTTTATGCTTGTCTCCCTTTTTCCTGTCCATCGTATCTGGCGCCTCCTGCTGCAGGACACAGTGCCAATTCCAGTGTCTCAGAGCTGCGCAGGCACATCACCGCACAGTTTCACTCCCTGGAGTGTGTGCAAAGGCGAGCTCTACTTTGGGACCCCCTACCAAGCTCTACCTTGGGTGTCTCAGGAGGCTGCACCAAGTGGTCAGCTCACTGCATCATCCAGGGGCTAGCCTGGGGGGGGGGTCTGCCACTACCCCATGGGCCTCTCCGTAAGGCAGCCCCTAGTGTGAGCAATGGAGATGGAGCCGTGATGTCTGTTACAGCCTGTGTGATATCTGTGACTTCTGCTGCGTGGGGGGGGGGGGAGCAGGGCCACTGGGGTCCTCCTTGCAGCTTGGCCTCCAGAGGGGGCTTTGTTCATTTTTTTCTTTCTAATGAACTTTAGAGACATTAAAAAGAAAACGAGTGGACTTTGCATGAAACCTTCCCAGGGTAGTCGGTGCATGCCTCTCCCATACTTACTCTAGTCGCAGGATGGGCGAGACCTTCTTTCTCTGCCCTTGGTACAGTTTTCTCTCTCTCTCTTTTTTTTTTTTTTGTTGAGACAGAGTCTCACTATGTTTCCCTTGGTAGAGTGCTGTGGCATCACAGCTCACAGCAACCTCAAACTCACGCACTCAAGTGATTCCCTTGCCTCAGCCTCCCAAGTAGCTGGGACTATAGGCGCCTGCCACAATGCCCAACTATTTTTTTGTTGCAGTTGTCATTGTTGGTTAGCTGGCCCGGGCCAGGTTTGAACCGGCCACCTTTGGTGTATGTGGCTGGCGCCATAACCACTGTGCTACGGGCGCTGAGCCAGTTTTCTCTTTTTCTCCATCTTCACCTGCACACATCCCTGGGCTAGAAGACAAACCCTTCCCACTGGGATATTTTTAACTCGTCAGCAAGCCCCCCAGGTCTTTGTTTTGCTTTGTTTCTGGTCTGGCCACCTCACCAAAGTCTGTGGCCTCCGGGTGCACCCTGGGGCTCTGAGGTCCTCAGTGAGTCTTTTGCCACCTGGACAATGGATTTATAGGCACCAAATAGGCTGTGCAGCCGTGACTGGGGCCTTGCCAGGGCCAGCCCCTGCCTACTTCAGGGACACATTCTCCCCATAGGTGTGCTGCCAGAGGCCAGGGTTCCCAGCTCCACCCAGGCTGAGGGAATCAGAATCCCTGGGCCTGCTCCCCCAGAAGCAGGTATCTATAGAAGGTCACTTGGGGGTCAGCCCTGAGCAGCCCAGTGGAGATGTCCCCATGTCTGGCTTTGAGCCCTTCCTCTCTCGGCACCGAGCAGCCCAGCCCAGGTCCCCTGATCCTATATGCTTATGGGTTTCCCCCTCCTGGCCTTGATGTAGTCCCCCAGCTGGGAAACAGGCCCAGATGCCCTCAAAGCTCTGTGCGGACAGTCCCCAGGGCTGAGGGCTTCCTTCCTCCCAGGAGTGAGGTGGAGACACTGCAGGAGACTCCCAAACAAGCCTGTCCAGGGTCGCACCTCACCCCTGCCCCAAGAGGGCCTGGATGCAGGGAGGTGGTGGCCAGTGGAAGATTCCTGAAAGCTCTCACCCCTCCACTGTCTGTTGGGCAAACTCACAGCTGCAAAATCCCACCCCCAGAGTCCCATGGGCTCCTGCCCACCTCCCCAGCCCCGCAGCCTGGGTGGTGGCCCATCCTGGCTGCCAGCAAGAGCTGGGACAAGCCACACCCACAGCCAGCTGTGCCCAGCACCTGTGTGTGGGAAACTCTGCAGAACCCAGCCCCTGAGAATGCAGCCCCTCTCCTCAGCCCTCTGCCAGCACCCAGCCCATGTGGAGAAGAGCTGCCTATGGTCACGTGAGACCCAGGTGCTTCCGTGGAGTGTCCCATCCCACTGAGGTCTGGCTCCTGTGCCCACCCCTGCCACGAGTTCTCTTCTGGGTCCAGTAGCCTTTGAGAGTGGGGTACTGCTCACTGTGCCCTGCACCCCATTTCAGCCCCCCACAGACATTCTTTATATCTCTGTCCCAACGCAATGTCCTGCTGTGCCCTGGGCCAGGCCCTGCCACTCGCTCAGGACCAGGGAGGGGATGGTCACCTGGAGGACAGGACCCCAAAGGAAGGCTTCTTTAGAGGGAGCGGCCTCTGGCACACCCTCGCAGTGGGCAGTGTGTGGCCAATGTTTGAGTCATCATGGTGGGTGGGTGGTCAGGCAGGAAGGCCTTGAGCCCCGGGAGCCCCTCTCTCCCCACTCTAGCTCCACCCAGTCTGCAAATGCCAGGTGAAGGGTGTGGTCCAAGGTTTCCAGAAGGAACAGAGGCAGGATTGGGCCTGGGGCTGCTTCCCCAGGCTCAAATGAAAGATGGACACAGGTTCTGGCAGAGGCTGAGGCCCCAGTACCAGAGAAACAGAGGGACAGACACCCTGGTAACTGGTGGCACTGGAAAGTGAATGGGCTACCTACTACCCGGGCAGCCAGATGGGGGAATCCAGACCAACTGAGAGGACTCCTGAATCCAGTGCCTGCCCACAGGGCCCACTACCTGGCTGCCCGGGGCCATAAGCAAAGAAAGGACAGAGCAATCCCCAGACACCCCCAAGCCCGCTCCGAGGCAGGCTGCCAGCAGTCACTCTCCGAAGCTGAACATCTCAGCTTCTTTCTCCTTCCAGAAGGCGAAGCTTCGGTCGATGTAGCCGCAGATGTCCTCGCTGTTGAAGCTGCCCCGCTGGGAGCCACCCCCCAGCCGCTGTGCTGTGGGCTCAGGGCCGCTGCTGGGGACGGCAACGTGCGGCAGGGTCCCCAGCAGGGTCAGGCCCGTCTTGCGTCCAGGCTCCGCATCCCAGGAGGGACCCTGGCTGGAGCCAAAGAAGCGGGCTTTGATGTCCTCGAAGCCGTCCGTCCAGGCTCGGCGGCCGGCGGCCACCTCATCAGTCACGGCCTTGTGGAAGGAGCGCACGGCTTCCCAGCCGTGGGTGCCCAGGTGCTCGAAGACCTCAAAGCACAGCAGGTGGCGCATCTTGCGCTCCTCAGCCGGCAGGTCGCACTCCAGGAGCTGGAAGTAACCCAGCATGAACAAGTCCAGCGACAGGCTACCATAGGGCACCGGCGCCCCGGCCACGTGTGGCAGGAACTGCTCGGGGGACAGGGGCCCGCAGGGCCGCCGGCTCAGCCGCCGCAGCTGGCGGCCGGGCACGTGCGCCATGATGGACTTCCAGCTGCCCAGCAGGCGCGTGATAATGCTGCGTTGCTGCCACAGGTGGCCCAGCTGGACCCCCTCGCCCAGCGGCGGCGGGGAGGACGGCCCGGGGCACCTGGCTGCCCCCTGTGCCTGGGGCTCCGCGCGGCGGGCTTCCAGGGTCCGGCAGGCTGCTGTCTTGAGGGCCGGGGTGCAGGCGGACTTCTTCCAGTGGCTGAGGAAGAGCATGACGATGCGCTCCTTCCTCAGGCTGGCGGGGTCCAGGCCAGGCCCAGCGCCGGCCTCCAGCGGGACCTCCTCACAGCTGATGCCTGAGTCGCTGGCCTCCTCTGCATCACCTGGGCCGGGCTCGCCCCTGGTTGGGCCACTGCAGGGCTTTGGGGGAGCTGGCCAGCAGCCTCTCAGGCACTGCCCAGTCTGGGTCCCCAGCCCGCAGGGGCTAGGCATGGAGCCACAAGGCAGGCCAGGGGCTGACTCGAAGTTGCCCCGCAGCGTCCGCACGGACACCCCCCACTCCTGGATCTCACGCTGGGCTTCACTCCAAGGGTGACTGGCCGGGGCCTCCCTGCGGGCATCCTGAGGATCCCGGGAGGCCGGCTTCTCCTCCCCCTGCACCAGCCCGTTCACACCCTTCAGCAGCAGGGACAGGCTGCGCACCAGGCGGGCGATGTGGCTGCACCAGAAGGGCAGGGGCTGCCCACCAGGCATAGCCTCCGAGGCCTCTGCAGAGCCTGTGGTTTCGGCCTTCAGGGCCATGGCCTCCATGGCCTCGGGTCCAGGTGCCCGGGGCAGGAAGTGGCTGTTAACAGTGATGCTGACCAGGGGCTCGGGCAGCAGGGCCTGCAGCTCAGCCGCCAACCGGCCCAACTCACTCTCGTACTCCTGACAGCGGCGCCGAAGCTGCAGGTCTGCAATCTGCTTCTCCAGGTACACCAGGTCGTCCTCGGTCAGCAGCTCCCCAAAGGGGCCCAGGATGGCCTGGTGGGTCTGTGAGTACCGCCAGGCTGCCTGCTGCATGGGACCTGAGCTCCAGCCACTGTCCTGGCGCAGGAAAGCAGGGTCAGCCAGGCCTGGTCCATACCCCATGCCCAGGTGGGAGTATGCTCCTGCAGACACAACCCCCCTGGGCATGGCTGGCCAGCCCCTGGTCCAGAGTTTGAGACCGGAGAGGGGCAGCTTTCCCCTCAAAGAGGTAGAGGTGCCCCTACATCTTTCCTAATCCCTCCATATCTGCTCCATGTTTAATTATCAGGGTCTCCTAGCTCCTTCCTGCCAACTCTGGTTCTGTGGCTGGACGGCAGCCCCAGAGGGCATGTACCCTCACCACGGGGTGATGCACACTCACCCCACCAGCACCTTACCCTGTCGCCAGATAGCAGCTGCTGTCCTGAGCAGTGTCCAGCCCACGAGGGTCCACAGGGGACACCCAGGCTTTTGCCAGGCTGGGACTGAGCCAAGAACCCCAAACTCTGAACCCCTCGGCCTACTCATGCTCCAGGGCTCTGAGGTCTCGGCACCAGGACAGATCCTTGGGCCTTGCCCCAAGGTCTGACTCAAAGGGGCATCCCAACCGGGGCAGAGGCCCCTGCACTGCGCTGCCCTCCACCTGTAGGCTTCCAGCCCTGACAGGCTAGGACAGGCTGAGCTGTCAGAGGGGGCTGTCCACGGTGAGGGTGGAGACATGAGTTGCAGTGTGCAGTAGCTGTGAGCCTCCTCTGGCAGCAGGAATGTGACGTCCTGGTGCAGCTGAGGGGCAGGACTTTCACTCTGAGTGATGTTAAAGAATTTTAAAAGCTGCATGTGGCTGGTATCACTGTGCTGGTTAACGCAGCTCCAGACCATGGCAACAAAATTGTCAGCCTCTAAGGGTAGATTCTAGAACTACTGACTGAGCACACTGTGGGCAGGAACCTGTGAAAGTCCCAGATAAACCACAGCCCTGCTCTGCTCAGATCTCAACAGACCCCGAGGCCTTACAGAGGTGGGACAGTATCAGCCAGTTTCCTCTTTAGCCTCACCTCCACCCACCATCCCGTCATTCACTCCCTCTTCTGTGGGACTGTCCTCCTGCTGGGCTCCCTCAGGCCAACCTAGTCATGCCCCAGGACCTTTGCACTTGCTTCTGCTGCCCCCAATTCCCCCAAGGCTCCTCTTCCCTCACTTCCTCTGGCCCTGCTCAAGGTCACTTCCCCCAGAGGGTGCTCCTGAGCACCTAGCTATCAGCTCCTGTGTCTACACTGCTCTGCTTCTTGACATAGCAGTAGGAATCGCACCACCTACATGCCTGGGTGTCCTTCCTACTAACCCCTGTGTTCCCAGTTGGAGTCTAAGCCCCAGGAGGGGAAGGCTTGCCCTTCATTGCCCAGAACAGTGCTCGGCACAAAGTGGGTGAGAGATTCAAAGCCGTTACGTGAAAGCATGCGTGGGACCCACACCGCCTCAGCAGGTGAAGGGGCACATTGCCTGAGGTCCTCTGACTGGGGTCAACTCCATCTTCTGGCAGAAGCAGCTGAGGCCACAGGGGAGTGTGATACCTGGTCTCAGGTTGGGTCTGGGTTCTGGGAGCCCCACCTTCCACTTCCACCTGCCTGGATCAGCCTCCCGTCTCCTTCTCCCCCCTGACCCCCTCCCTACCTGGGCCTCAGAGGCCTGGTCCTTGCCCAGGCGTGCCTGCAACTGCCGTACCATCACCTGCCGCTTCCACTCAGGGATGGGCCGGCCATGCTCGTCCCGTGTGGGCACCAGCCCATCGATGTCGCCCGAGGGCAGCCCATCCAGCTGCAGCATGGCCAGGCCATCAGGGGTGTCTCCCACCACAGCCATCTCTGCACCCTGTGCAGATAGGGGTTAGGGGTGGGTCACAAAGGCCCAGAGGGACCCCGGACATCTAGTGGAGGGGAGGCTATGGCAGGGGGTTGGCTCTGCTCAGGGTGCACAAGCAACATCCTGAGAGGATAAGGCAGGAGCCACAGTTAGCACCCTGCCCCCTTAGCCCCCAGCCCCATGGTATCTCTGTGGGGCCCACGTGTTGGGGGGATTGCTGGCTGAGACAGGCAACCAGAGATTCTCCCCCTGCCCTGTATATGGCCTAGAAGAGGTTGCCCAGAGCATACCATGTTCATGGGCAAACTTGTTCTCAGAACAGCTACACAGAGTCTTGTGGCTATTTCTGGGCTCCAGGACTTGTCAGAGCTTTTAATATGCTATGTGCACCCCAGCTCTCCAGGAGGGCCAGTGGGCCAGTGCCATGTGGCATTTCCCAGAGTCACACAGAACATCTCAGGGGCTGAGAATTCCCAGGACCTATTCAGGGAAAGACTGGGCTGAAATCTAAGGGCCCGGTGCTGGGGGGTGTGGGGGAGGCTTCTTACAGCCAGTCCTGGGCCAGCTGGGATTCCCTAAGGAGGTGGGTGGTGGGCTTCAAGCTCACCCTCCCCATGGATGGCTGCTGCTCTGTGCTGTGATGGCAGCCACGCTGGGGGAGGGAGTGTCCCTGAGTTCAGAGGTCAGAGTCAGGGGCTTAGGCTGTGGTGGCTTTCTGGGATGGCAGAGAAAGGCCCACATTTTCTATGACAGCTGCTCTGCCTGAAATTCCTACCTCCTCAGTACTCAGAATATCTTCGAAAGCCATCCAGAGTCACCCCAGGTAGCAAGGCTGGGGCCACCTGTCAAGGACGGCCCTGGCTGTGCTGGAGGAGCCTGCCCTAGGTCCGCAAGAGGTCTCACTGGGAAGCTGGTGGGGAGCCTTGGAGATGGGGATGGAGGGGCTTGGGGGACGCACCGTCGGGGCAGCTGTGGCCGTGCTGGAGACCCTCGGGGGTGCTGTACAGGTCATCTGCTCCCTCGGCGGAGGCTGGTCAGGCTGGCCAGGCCAGGTGGGGCTGAGCGATGTGGCTGCTGAGAGGAGGGGGAGCTGGGGTGGCAGGGAGACCCTGGGCCTGGAGACAGAACCTGCCTCCTGAAGGGGTACTGTAATGGGTAGTAACCCCACTCAGCCTGGCCTGAGAATGCCCCGGGGGCCTGCAGGACCTTTGTCAGGGTGTCAGTGGGGCTTGCCCCAGCCTGGCTGATCCTGCATCTCACCCATTCCTGCCATGGCTGCTCCTGGACCCTCCTACAACTCCAGAGAAGTGTGGGGGTGGATGACCTGGGTTCTGGGCCTAACTCACCCTGCCAGGCCCCAGTGCAGATACATATCCCAGTGCCATAGCCCTGAGGTAAGGCACACATTGCACCACAATCAGGCAGTCGCACACAGACACCCACACAGATACGCATATACACAGAGACACACGTCTACACACAGGGCACACACATACAACCCACACACAGATATGCATATACACACAGACACACACTTACACACAACATACATACAACCCACACACAGATATGCATATACACACATGTATACACACAACACACAGACACACACAGATATGCATATACAGAGATGCATGTGTACACATAGATATGCATATACACACAGACACACATGTACACACAACACACATACACAGATACCCACACACAGATATGCACATACACACGTGTACACAGAACACACAAACACATACAGATACTCACACACAGATATGCACATACACACGTGTACACACACACACACTGATACAGCCCTCACTGCATGCAGTACCTGTTGGTATTTTCACACTATTCCATCCCCTTTAATTGTGATAAATACTGGTTATGATCCCTGCATGGGTGGTGACCTGCAGTTTGAGGGCCAACCCTGCCCCTCCCCACCCCAGCCACAGGCCCTGGTCACCGACCTGCTGAGTCTCAGGACCAGCAGCTGGTCTGGAGGGGCTTGGGCCCCACCCCAGTCTGGCCTGGCCTCTGGACAAGCTGCAGTGATATAGAGCCCTTTGTAGGCAATGTTAATCCCGCCTCTACAAGGCAACGCAGACACCAAGAAACCTGGGAGAAGGTGGGGAGGAGGGTGACGGGAGAGATGACCTGGTGCCTGGAGCCTGGTGTCAGCAACCCACCCCACCCCAAGGACCTCACACTCAGGCCAGTCCTGCTGGAGGTACACTCACGGGTGGGGTTCCCGAGCCCCGAGCCCCCTCTTCTTCCTTCCTCCAGGGAGTGCCTCACGGCCGACAGCGGGGGAGGAGGGAATGGTGGTGGTGGGGGCGTCATCAGGAGTGGCACCTAGGGGTGGACAGTCCTGGTCAGTGGACCCAAGTGGGCCTCTGTCTCAAGGCCCCCTTCAAGGGCCTGATTTGGGCTCCTCGAAGCTCCATCCAGTGGGTGAGCCTGGCCTACGCCATGCATGGGCTCCCAGCTATGCCCTGTGCGTATCTGCCCCCATGCACACTGGCGACCATGGCACCCAAACACCCTTGCTCTCAGGTTCAGTGCCCTCTGTCTGGATCACCCCCCAGGCCACCTCCCCAGGGCCACCCCACCTCAAGATCTGGCTCAGGGGCTCTCCCTGGAGACCTCTCCTCAGCCTAGGAGGATGTGTGCGCGCGCACACACAGGCATAAGTGCTTATCCTCCTGCATACATCCCCTCCCCAGCTGTCCCTCAGGTCTATGTTGGGACCCATCTGGAGCCCCCACCCTGTCATGGGCCTGTCAGTGACCTAGAGGTGGACAGCTTAGTGAGAAACCTCCCCACATGTGCCTATCAGCTGAGGGCACAGGTCATCTTCAGGTGAGGACTCTGACACTCCTGACCCCAACCCCAGCTCCTGGCCTGCCCAGCAGCCTTTTTGGAGAGCAAGTCTTTAGGGTAGTCAGGGCTGCCTCTGTCCTCTCTCAAACTGTGGCCAGTGGGTGGCCCCCAGTCTCTGAGGGGAGCAGGTGCAGACTGTGGGCCACAAGCATGGACCTCTTCTCAGAGACTTTTAAGCAAGGTCCATGGGGCTGTGACCATACCTCAGATGGGAGGTGCTGTGTGAGGACCCACCAGTGTCCAGGCTGGGAAGGACCAGGACTGGGATCTGGCCGGGGTTACCCTTCCTGGGCCTCCCTCCCCAGAGCTGCCTGGAAACAGAGGCCACCAAGATCAGCCTTGGGGACCCTGCAGCTCCAGGGGCACCCTGCCCCCATCTTGGCCACGTTTAGGGCAGGGCATAAACCCAGCCTTGACCAACACCCCTATTCTCAGGTACTGACCTCTGGTTGTCAGAAAGGGCCCTTGACCTGAAGGTCACCGGGACTGCCCTGCTTGGCCTCAGCGTCAGGTCAGTGGGAACTGAGACTCCTAATTGCCCCACGGCTGTGAGGGAATCTGTGAGGCCTGCAGGATGCTCTGACCACCAGTGCTGTGAGCAGCTGGGTGCACATGCCTCCTGCTGCCCCACTGTCTCTACTTGGCGGAGAGAAATGCTTCAGGAGGATACTCAAACTGTCCCCCCAGGACCCAGAGCCAGGCTTGCTGCCTTTGGGTTTAAAGCTGAGAGTTGGAGGCTGGCTTGACCCTGCCATGCCCAGGATCCCAACTGCACCATCTGGCACGGAGCTGCCCAGGGCTTGTTCCCAGCTAGCAGGGATGCACACGTACTCCCTCTGAGACCCCATCCTGCCCCTCCCTCCAGTGGGCACTGGGAGCTGGCAGGAGCCCCGGGCAGGGTCGAAGGCCTGGCGCTATCAGCTGACACAGGATGTATGACCTGGGGTCAGCACCCCCACTGCCTGCTCCAGTGCTCTGCTGTTCTGTCTTGAGTCCCTAGTCCTTGTTCTGCCTGGGCCTGCATGAGGTGACACCACCCTGCCTACTCAAACCCTGGCTGCCCTCGTCCTCTCTTGTTCAGGGCTAAAGTGGTTCAGTCCACTCCCCCTCCACTGGCAGAGGCTGTGAGGCCCCAAAGCCGTAGGCACAGGGAAGGGGACACAGACCCAAACCCTGTCAGCCCCCACGCACCTGGCTCCTTCCAGGAATCTGTGCCCACAGTCCAGGAGCCTGGGAGCACGGCAGGTTGGAGAGTGTCTGCCTGGCCTCTAGCCCGGGAGGAGCGTGGAAACAGACACAGGCGGCTGAGCACGGGGAGCTGTGGCCATCCTGGGCTGTCGGGGGCTGTTGAAGCTGCCGCCCCCGGAGTGGGAGGTGTCACATTAATATTTGAGAGCTAAGGTGTCAGGTGGCAAGGCGGACGTGGCTGGGTGTAGGATCCCTTACCACAGCCCTGTCACCTCACAGTGCAGAGGCTGGGGAGGGGACCCTCCAGGGAGAGAGAGGAAGACCTGAGATCTCTGGGCCACATGAGAAAAGAAACCACCCAGAGGAATCCTGCACCCTCACCAGTATGGCTCCCAGGGCATGGAAGAGGAAGCTTAGGCCTAGAGGATGAAGGGCTTTCTCAAGATCCCATTGCTGTGACACAGCAGAGCTACAGTCGAGTTTCCTGGCTCACTGGGTCCATGCTGTGTCCCTGGCACGCCTGGCTGCTCCCTGGGGGAAGTGATCCAGATGTATGAGGAGCCTGGGCTCAGTGGCTCTCAGCTGAGACACAAACCTACTGTGGGCACCAGTCACCCGGACCCAAATCACACCACCTGGGACTTGGGGACCCCCACAAAACATGAGGCATGCTCCCCACTATCCATTCCACTTCCCACTTCCTTCCCCCCACTCCCCACTTCCTTCCAGAAGGAAGTCTTCTATCTTGGACTCAGAAGACTTGTGTCTTCCTTGACACTCTTGCTGACTTAGGAGCTTTTAGCCAGGTGGAGTCAAACCCCCACCAGATGGGCTGGCCACTAATAGCTGGACAGACAGAGAGGGCTGAACCCTGGGTCGGCCCTGAAAAGCAGCCACCCTCCTGCCCCATACTGTTCCCTGCCCAGCCAGGACCAAGTTATGAGCCTGACAGGGGCCTTTCCTGCCACCCACATCCTCCCCTCCTGGTAGCCCCCAGCCTTGCCCACTGAATTTGCTGCTAGAGGGGAAGGGTAAGAAGCCCCACACCTCTATTCAAGCAGGGGGCTCAGCTGGGTTGGCAGCAGCCCCTCAGCTAGGGAAGACAGAAAGGCTGGTCTGGGCCCAGGGGAACGAACTCTGGCCCAGCAGCACCAGTGGCCCAGGGACCTCACATCACCCCTCCTATCCTGGGCCTGACCCTGCTCTGCTCACTCCTCGGAAACATGAAGTCCTGAGGGGTCACCCTGAGCCTCTATGTCCAGAGTTGCTGGAAAGACTGGATCATGGAGAGCACCTGGCAGGGCCTTGGTGCCCTGTGGCCACTGTCAACATGGCTGTGGTAAAGGATCTGCTAAGTCTCAGCAGGGGTGAGAAGTCCTCCCAGGCCATGGGCACAGCCAGGTCCCTGCCTCCCATGTCTGTCCCTGAACTGTCAGTGACACCCCAGGGATCTGCATCTTGTCCTTTGGGGTCCAACAGTCGGGCATGTGCTGCCCTGAGTCCCAGCGTGGGATGGCTGCACAGAGGTCAGCAGTCACGATCTGTGGTTATAGCTGGCCCATGCCTGCTGTAACCCTGTGTTTTTGGTGAGATCTGAGTGTTACTGTGTCTGCCATGCATTATGCATCTGGGGTTGCAGCAGCGAGCCGGGTTACAGGCCTGTAATGCCACCCGGGCCAAGAAAATCATGACCCACAGATGCCTGCTGGACACCAACCGCCACAGCTGAGATTCAGTTATTGGCCGGGCCCCACTCCTCCCCGAGGGAGAAGGCTGCCCAAGGAGTCCCCGGTCTTCGCTGGGCCTCGGCTTCCCCATTTGTAAAATGAAAGGGTCTAGGGCAGCGGTTCTCAGCCTGGGGGTCAAGACCCACGGGAACTGTATTAAAGGGTCGCAGCATTAGGAAGGTTGAGAACCACTGGTCAACGGCCTCTCTGGCCCTGGAGGAGGGAAACTAGCCTGTCCAAAGGGCCCAGCACAGGCAGGAGCCCACGGAGATGGGGGAGAGAAACATCTCCCTCAAAGCAAGGTTCCTCACTCCTGTCTCATGGGTGAGGAAACGGGGGCTCAGAGACGGTCAGCACCTCCCAGTACCACATGCCTGGGGCAGCAGCCCCAGCCGGGGGCAGGGTGTGAGCAGGAGCCCTGGGCACCACAGGAGAGCTGAAGCCTCTGCCCCTGTCCATAGAGGGCCACGCTCACCATCTGGAGTTGTCCTTCCCGCTGCTGCTTCCAGGCTAGCAGGGGGTGGGGCTGCCTCCATGGCCCTTCCTACCCCTCCCCACCCAGGTCTTCGAGATCCAGTCCCCAATTGTGCAGAGCGGTGCCTGAGGCCCAGGGAGGGGCAGGGCCTCGCCTGGGGAGTGGGTACAGCCAGGTCCCACAGACCCAACCCAAATGTGACACTGAGGGAGGTGCCACCCACAGGGTAGGCCTCAGCACTGACTTTCCAGCCTTGTTCCCCAAGCTTCCTCTCTTGGGACCCACAGATCCCCTGGGAGCAGATACAGGATGTGGTGTCAGGAGAAAATAATGGATTTCATCACCTCCTCCGGGGCCAGCGTGGGAAGAGGCCAGAGCAGGGGACCTCTGCGTATTGCGTTCCCATCAATATTGCATCAGGCACGCAGCCTCCTCCACCCTGCCAGCCGGCAGCTGACAGCCTACCCCCTGCAGAGAAGGGGGGGCCTGGAACGTGAGGCAGGTGGCCTGGAGGGGGGACAGCTTCAGCAGTGGCAAGAGACTAACACCCCTGCTATCCCTGGGCTCCCCTGGGAGGGGATGGAGAGGCCTGTGTGGTGTGGACCCTGAGCTCCCACATGGGCTCTGAAAGCTGCAAACCAAGGGGCCTAAGAGGCCAAGGGTTTGGGTTTTGTGAGCTGACGGGGTGGGGGTGGGGGTGGAGTGCAGGAAGGGGCCAGAGGAGGGAAGGAGGTAGCTTAGCCTGACATGACCTGTTCTGCCCCATACTGGGTCTGGGGGTAGAAGCCAGGGACCCTGCCTGGATAGAAAGCTCAGGCCGGGGGACCCTAGCATGGCTGGGGTGGGGACAGGGATAGGAACCCCAGGGAATCCAGGCAGGACCTTGCAGCAGGCACTCACAGGTGTCCTACCTACCCCTGATCTCAGCTACCATCCAGGGTGGTGGGGCCCAGAAGGACTCATGAAGGCCACGGCTGACCTCAGTGACTGCTCGGGAGCCTGGATGAGCCAGGCTCCATCTGCCAGGGCAGGAACCCACCCAGTCCCAGCATTTCTCCAAGCCCAAGCCAAGAGGACAACCTTTTACTAAACAATAACCCATCGAACATTTAGTAAGTAAATAATTTAGTAAATAGATGACTGCAAGCAGTAACTGAATTCTAGTTCCTGAAACTGCTACACCAGGACAAAACCAGGGTGCAGTTGAGCTCCTGGGTCCACCCGAGCTGCCCCTGCATCGCTGGGGCCAGGTGTGGGTTTCAGTCCATGGCAACGAGAGGCTCTCGGTGGTGGCAGCGGGAAGACCGTCCAGCAGGCCTCAGGGCTAGGGAGTTCTACGGCTTTGCCTCAGTTGCCCCTGGACACCCTGAGGGGCACCCCAGGAAAGAGGAGGCATAGCAGCCCCTCTGTGAAACCAGGTGGGGGCATCACCTTCTGGGCTCTGCACCCTCACCCAGAAATGGGGTCTGGGTAGTCCCAGGTCATCTGCCAGCAGCCATGACCACTAAAGCAAAGTGTGGCCTAAACTGGGGTAGGTTGGAACAGACTTGTCACGGAAACTACGTTGGGCCTGAAGTAGGAGGGGACGGACACAGGAGCACTCAGGGACATGCCTGGCTCCACCCTCCCCCACCCATTCCCTCCTCTGCCCCCATCCTCCTTCCCCTACCCTCACCCTCCCTCCCATCCCCTGTCCTCCTGCTTCCATCTGTCTGCCTATCTGGCCATCTGGCCATCCGTTCCTCTGATCATTCAGCAAACATTTGCTGAGCCTTATCATGTGCTAGGGGCTGGGGAACATCGAGACAGGCATGATCCCTGTCCTCACGGGTGGGAAAATGGGCTTCAAGAGGTGGCAGGTGTGGAGGGGTGAGTCGGGGCCAGACCTGCTGCCTTCTGGGCAGCTGTGGGGGTGCAGGGCTGCTGGCCTTGAGTCACTTCTGTGAGGATTTAAGCCCTGCTCTCAACCCAGGGCATCTCCAGTCTGACATATGGGTTCCACCCAAGAGGAACCCTAGCTGTGGAGGCTCCCACATCACAGGCACGGTTTCTGCAGCCCAAGACCAATGTGTACCTTGGCCAAGTTCTAGCCACAAGCTCTACCCTGGTCCTGGCCGTAGCTCTGATTCCATTCCTGTCCCAGCCTCTGTCACAGCCTTTTTCACTGCACCTGTCCCAGCTCCTGTTCCTGTCACAGTCCCTGTCATGGTCCTTGTTATGGCCCTGACCTGCTTCCTACCACCCCTAGTGTTGTGCCCACCTGAGGGCTTGTGGTGTTGGCTCAGTCCTGCCCAAGCCCTTGCCCCTGGCCATGACATAGTGTAGGAGGGGTACGCCGTGAGTTTTCCAGCTGACTGGGCTGCAGGTTTGTAGTACACCCCATACACCTCCAGAACAGATGGGGACCTCCGCCTTACCGGCCGCGCCAGCTCCTTCAGGTAGCGAGCACAGTCCTGGTGTCCATGATACTCTGCCAGGTCTGCTGTCGTGTAGCCATCGTCATCCTGCAGGGAGGGGTCCACATGGTGGGAGACGAGGGTCTGGCAGCACTGCAGGGAGGAGGGCACATGTGTGACCAGCCAAGACTCAACAGTCACCAATTGGGGACAAGGCCACCAATGGGGCTGGCTCCACACAGGGGCAGGTCTTAAATCCGGGCCATGGGCCCCAGAGACCCGCCCAGGAGCCCTGAGCCTTGCCCGCAGCCAGTCTGGGTCCCAACAACACCAAACACTGCTCATGCTTAGGCAGCAGACACTAGGGCCCCGACATGCCAGGGCACGGGGGCACACAGGGGTTCATTCTCCAAGGGCACAGCTGGAAGCAGGCAGCAGAGCAGGTCTCAGCCATGCAGCCAGATGTGACCTGGCCCTTGGCACTACAATGCCCTGGGCTTTCAATTCAGAACCAGTGTTCACTGTTACATGTACAATGACCTGGAGGTCCAGGTCCTTGCTCACACCACAGCCTGGCTCTTTCCTGGGCCTGGCCTAGCCCCCTCCAGGGGTTCTGGCCCCAGTTCCTCCATGAGGGTCTACACTGGCCCTCCCAGCTCTAGTTCAGGACTGCACTGAGGCCATTCACCCCATGCTCCTCAACCTGAGGGTGGGGACTGCCTGTCCCCCTCCCAACTGGCTCTTGTGATGGGAATTGGGAAGAAAGGAGGGGATCTGGGAAAGGCAGGGGTCTGTGGGACGGGAAGGCTGCTGTAACTTGGGCCATGAAGAATTCAGGTAGGAGGGGGCCTGCAAGGATCATCGTGTGACTTGCTCAGTGCATTCTTATGCTCTAAGTATTTCTGTGTCTCCCCTACAATTCCCAAGAAACACAGAAACAAACAAGTTAGTTGAAGTTTTTGGTTCCCTAAACTGTGTGCCTGTGGCTCAAACCCTCTTCTGAGGCTCGGCCAGCTGTGCCTGTCATCTTAGGGTTACACTGAATTAAACTAAAAAGTTGTGAGACCCCAAAGGAAACCTCTTCTCCCCTCTAGACCACAGGTGCCTCACCTGTATGTGATTAGCTGGCTCAGCGCCCATAGTACAGTGGTTAGGGCGCCAGCCGCATATACCGAGGGTGGCAAGTTCAAACCCGGCCCAGGCCAACTAAACAACTGCAACAAAAAAATAGCCAGGTGTTGTGGTAGGCACCTGTAGTCCCAGCTACTTGGGAGGCTGAGGCAAGAGAATCGCTTAAGTCCAGGAGTTTGAGGTTGTTGTGAGCTGTGACGCTACAGCACTCTACTGAGGTCGACATAGTGAGACTCTGTCTCAAAAAAAAAGGATGTGATTAGCCTCCACCCTCCCAAAGAGGGTGATGGACAGAAGACAGGCTGAGAGGTATCACCATGGCCAGAACCCAGCATCGGGGTCCAGGGGAACCCGACCTTAACCTGGCTCTATGACTTTCTGACCAGTGGACTGGGACCAACAGATGAACCTGTCTGCAAAGCCAGGACGAGAGCACTGACCTATGGCAGACACACCAGTCCCCCAGCCCTGCTCATGACACCCCACTGTCTAGCCAGCAGGTAGGATCATCATGATTTCAGGGGTGAAGGACCTGTCCTGGGGGAACGCAAGTAGTCCTTCTCAGGTGGGCTTCTCTCCCCCCTCCTCCTGCCCTGAGTGCTGCCAGCACCTGGAACCCATGGTCTGAGGACCGGCCAGGGTGCCACCAGAGGGTGGGCAGAAGGTTGTTGATGTAGGTCTACAGGACAAGGCCAGAACCTCAGGCCTCTGATGTGCTGCTCAGAAACCTAAGTCGGGTGCCTGTAAGCCAGTGAGTTAGGCGCCTGCCCCTCTGGCAGGGTGTGTTCCTCAGGCCGGTGCTGCCTCCACAGGGTAGGTGTCCCAGGCCCTGCACCCACGCCACCTCTGACACAACCACACAACTCTGCTGTGGCGCAGAGGCAGCCCCAGAGGGCAGGTAAATGCCGTCATGGCTGTGCGCCTGTACATTTTATTTTGGGGCATTGACATTTTAACTTCATATAAGTTTTATATGTCATGAGATATTATTCTTCTGGCATTTTCCCTAGCCACTTAAGAGGATGAGAACTATTTTTGGCTGCGGAGCCAGGCAGTGGGCCAGGATTTGCCAGCACGTGCCCACCCTGGCCCAGAGGGCTATGGGGAGGCAGGAACAAGATGATGTCCCAGAGGTTCTTGGTGTGGCCGAGGAGGCAGGACCCACAGGTCAGATGTTCACAGAGCTCAGGTTGGAATAGGGTGTGTGTGTGTGTGTGGGGGTGTCACTGGAGCCAGGCCCTGGAGCAGGCACCAGGGCTCAGTGAGCAAACGCCTCTGGGATGAAGGTGTGGGGGGTGTCCCAGGTGAGGCCATCTCAGGGGATAGGAGGCCAAGTTGGGTGAAGGGCACCACAGGGTCTGCCGGAGCCTGGGGAGAGGCAGAAGCTGTGGAGGAGGGGAGAATGGAGGGTTAGGCCCGGCCCCAGAAGGTGCTAGGGAGATAGGGCACAGCAGCCATGGGGGGGGGGGGGGAAGAGAACATTCCATGGGGAGGAGGGACAGATGCCATCACTGCTGGGATTTGTGAGCAGAGGGTGGGCGGTGACAAAGTCTGAGTCTGAAAAAATGTGTGCAGTGGCCACACACCAGCAGGAAAACAAGTAAGCAGGAGGGTCCACACATGGAGTTACTGTAAGAACCACCTCCCTAAAACCACCACAGAGTGAGGAATGACTAGGCTAGATGTAGAAAAGGCAGTGGGGAGGGGGTGGGGTGTGAGCCCAGCACGCAGAACTGCCTTCCCTCCAAGAAGCCTTGGTATGGAAGGATGTAAACCCCAGCTATTCTTTCAGCAGCCTTGGGGGACCAGGGAGACCAAGAAACGGTGGAGGCTTTGGTTAATCGCTTTCCACTGCAGGCTAAATGTTCCACCTTCAGAGAAAGCAGAAACCAGAGGCAAGCCAGCCCTCTGGCTTCTGTCTGGAGGTGGTCCAGGGAACCTCCAGCCTGGGATGTGGATGAAGAGAATCAGTTATAATGTTCTGCCCATGGACAATAAAAATCACAAGTGCAAGGAAGTACAATACCATAAGTGAGAAGCAGAAGATTCAGCCCATAATGAAACAGATCCACAAAGCACCGAGAACCAACAGATGATAAAACAACGATGTTTACTACTTTCAAATAAGTAAAAACCAAAGTTGACAATCTGGGCATGAATTATAAACTATAAAAATCACAGTAGATTGAAAAATGACTAATTAGGTCTGGAGCAGAAAAAACACAAAGTTAAGAACTGAAGCTGAAGACTTAGTAAACAGAAAATTGACTGAAAGAAGCAATCCAGAAAACGGAGAGAGAAAAATGAAAACAGAAAACCCGGTAGATACAGGAAGGCCCAAAATACATGTCACACTAACCCCTGAAACTCAGGACACCCAGAGTGGATGGAGAGTCAACATCCAAAGAGCTGTGCGGGTTAGAATAGGTGAGACAGCCCACCGCACAAACTCCAGAAGCCCACCAATCCCAAGTTAGATGAATAAAGAGCCATCCACCACTGGTCATCTCACAATGAGATGTGGTGACCAAAGCAAAAGTAAAAGAGAGAACTTCAAAGCGCAGCCCAGCAGCTCACTTCCGGGAGTAACCACAGACACCAGAAACCAATGAAGGATATTTTCAAAACACCAAAGGAGGCTCGGAGCCTATAGCTCAACGGGCTAGGGCGCCAGCCACGTACACCTAAGGTGGCGGGTTCGAATCCCCAGCCCGGACCCGCCAAACAACAATGATGGCTGCCACCAAAAAATAGCCGGG
>NW_003852528.1:2607113-2611262 GCF_000181295.1 Otolemur garnettii | reverse complement strand
CCTTAGGTGTACGTGGCTGGCGCCTTAGCCGGTTGAGCTATAGGCGCCGAGCCACCATACAGGTTTTTAAAAGCTGTAGAGACAACACAGTCTGACCTCACCTCCCAGTCCCATCCAGTCTGCTATAGTGTGTGGCTGAGTCCAGGGGCCCAGGGGGCAGGGCCACCATGCTCACACCTGGAGAGGGCTCGTCCAGGGAGAGTAAGTGAACACAAGAGGGACACACAGTGGACGCTGCCCCCTCATAGGCACCATGAGCTCATTATTACACCATTTTACAGATACGGAAATGAGGCGAGACGTGTAAAAAATCTCCCCAAGGTCATAGTGCTGGGAAGTGGGGCAGCCCAGGGTCACACTGATGGCTCATGAGCCCCTGCTTCCCATCACCACTCCAGACAAAGAGGAAGGAGGACAGCTGAGGAGGGCACCAGACAAGGGCTCCGTCCAGGGGGCCTCAGCTCCACCACACCGAGGGCCCTCACTTTATGACAAACGTCTCCAAACACTTCACTCCATAGATAATATGCTCTACTTGTACACGCGATTTTTAAATAATTTAAAATTCTGCTCTAAGATAAAGGAGAAACAAAAGGAAAATAATGTATAATTTAAAAACTGTGCATTCACTCTTAAGTGTTGAGGTGTGACGTCACCCAGCACCACCATGGCTGAGTCAGGGGCAGCTGAGCCAGCACCGAAGCGGGCAGAAAGTCGGTCCCCAAGTGTCCTGCTCAACTCCAGGCAGTGTCAGCCCCGTCCCTCAGTCCCTGCCTCTGAGTTAATGATTAATGAATGACTCTGTACGCTGTCCCCTACAGCTATGCCCCACGACTCCTGCCCACAGCAAAGTGTCAGTGGGGGCATCCAATTCTTCCTCTGTGACTAGTGACCAGTTCACACCTATTTATCTGTTAATTCACCTCAGCATCCCTTACCTCTGAGGGACACACACTGTCACTTCAAATAACTGGTTTCCTAATTAATTAACCAGTTAAATGCAAATCTCTGTCAGGTTTATTTTATGGTTGAAAAAGTCATGGAAACAAGCCCTTCAGAAATTACCCTTCAACATGCTTTATGTAGAATCACTGCAAATTCAACAGTTAAAAACGTCAGACTGTGGACAGCTCAGACACAGGTGCACACTCCCTCAGCAGTGTCATCTTCTACAAGAGTGAACAATTCTCCATAAAGTGCTGAATAAAACAAAATCCTGCCTTCCCTCAGTAAGTACAGGAGGACCATCCTCAGAAAGGTCGTATGGACGTATTGCTGTGTGTGTGTATGTGAATTTGAACGTCGGCCCTACACTCAGATAACTCTGTTCTATTTTGGGCACGTTCTGAGCTCAGGTCTCCTAACAGCACGCACGTCTGAGCCATCAGGAAGCCATGCAGGTGTGAGACCCTTGATAACAATCAGAACAGCCCCCAGATTTCCAAAACTCACCACAAAGGGTATTGTCCCTACTGAGAACCAATGATCTGGTCCAAATGCCCCTCTGGGTCTTGCACTCTCTTGGTGACACCGAAACCAGTGCTTGGTAAAAGTCTTGGTATGAATGAATTACCAAGTAAAGACAGTGTGACCAGATCTGCTGAGCCTTGAAGACCAGGGGGCCTGGGTGGCATCTGTGGCTCAATGGGTAGGGTGCTGGCCCCATATACCAAGGGTGGTGGGTTCAAACCGGCCCCGGCCAAACTGCAACAAAAAATAGCTGGGCATTGTGGCGGGTGCCTGTAGTCCCAGCTACTTGGGAGGCTGAGGCAAATCGCCTAAGCCCAAGAGTTGGAGGTTACTGTGAGCAGTGATGACACAGCACTCTACTGAGGGTGACAAAGTGAGACTCTGTCACTAAAAAAAAAGACCAGGTCAGTGCCTGTGGCTCAAAGGAGTAGGGCACTGGCCCCATATACCGGAGGTGGCGGGTTCAAACCCAGCCCCGGCCAAAAATAAAAAAAGACCAGGGGGCCTGCCCACAGTACACCGGATGCCTTTTGTGGGCACAGAGTTAATGGAGGTGACTGTGGGCTTAGAGGACTTTGTCACGGACTCCTGCAGCACTCAGCAAAATCCTTCTTGAATTGGCAGGTTAGTAAGGTAGAGAACTGCCAGTGGGCTATGCCTGGGATCTGACCATCAAGGGAAGCTTACTCATACTGTCTGCCTGCGTTTCCCTTTCCACCTTGTTCCTGAAACCCCGGACATGCCGCCTGGACAGCTTCTAGTTCCACTGCACACCCTTTTCCAAAGAGAAGCAGAAATGACCTGTCCTTCTCCTGACCCCACAGTGGCATCCAGTTCCAGCTCTCTAGGCCTTCCAGCCCTGAACCCTGGTCACTCTGAGCCCTGGCGCCTGCTCTCTGCACTCTGTCAGCTCCTCTGATCGCGTCTCTGAAAACAAACTGTGAATGCTGCTTCTGCCCACGTCCAAACCTGGGCTTCAGGAGTCTCCATCTCTGCGAACTCTTTCTAGATTAGCTCAGCTGATTCTATCCACACCGACAGTTGACCATAGAGGAGAATCCCCTGGGGATCTCGTACAATGCAAATTCTGATCCGGTGGGTCTGCATTCCTAAGAGATATGCTTCCAAATGTGGCCACTGATGTCCACTACTCTGTGTATGTTGACTAACACGAATTACTCCGAAGCTATGGATTTCAAGACAGGAAGGGGAAGCCAGTTCCCTGACTGGCTTCAGAGATGTTCCCAGTTGTCCCTAGGGTGTGAGGGATCTTGAGCAAATACTTTATACTGGTCCCCTGTCTAAATAAATGGTATGATTAAAAATACATTACAGCAAATCAAAACCACCATGAGGTACTACTTCACCCACTAGGATGGCTGTGAAAGTAATAAACAGAAAATAACCAGTGTCAGCAGAACGTAGAGAATCTGAGCCCTGCACGCTGCTGGTGGGACTGTAAAATGTCAAGGACGCTGTGGACACAGTGACGATGCGACCCAGCAAATCCACTCCTAAGAATATACTCTAAAATCTGAACACACGGATTTAAAAACTTGCACACAAATGTTCATAGCAGTCCTCGTCACATTCAGAAGTGCCCACATTTCATCAGGGAATGAATGGACACACAAGACGTGGTCTGTCCACACATGGATGCTGTTCAGCCTTGAAAAGAATGAAGTTCTGACGAATGCTACAATTATGATGAACCAGGACAACACGACGTTCCAGGAAAGCCAGACACGAAAGACCAACTGCAGGGGTCGTTCTCAGGAAACATTGGAACAGGTAAGTGCAGAGAGGCAGAAAGCACATCAGTGGGGTGTGGGGAGCTGAGAATGGGGGGTGCCTGCTCAGTGGTTAGAGGGTTTCCTTTTGGGGGCAACAAAAATATTTTGGAGCTAGATGGGGTGAAGGCTACACAACATATGAATGTATTAATGCCACTGAATTGCACAGTTTTTTTTTTTTTAGACAGAATCTCACTTTGTCGGCCTAGGGTAGAGTGTGTGGTGTCATAACTCACAACAACCTCAAACTCTTGGGCTCAAATGATCTTCTTGCCTCAGCCTCCTGAGTAGTTCAGACTATAGGTTCCCAGCACAACCTCCAGATATTTTTAGAGATGGGGTCTTACTTTTGCTCCGTCTAGTCTCAAACTCCTGAGGTCAAGCAATCAACCTGCCTCAGCCTCCCAGAGTGCTAGGATTATAGGCTGAATTGCACATTTTAAAATAGGTAGTTTTACGTATATGAATTTTGCCAAAAAATATTATCCCCCCCAAATGGCATACAATTCTTACAGTTTAGACTGTTGGAAGAATCTTGTATTGTCTGAGAAGAGAGTGAAAGTGCTGACTGACTTTTTACTCTTGGATAAGTTAAAGATTCGAGTGGTTTTATAGTAACCACTAACAAATAGCACAGACCGATATGGTACAGGGGAAATAGTGGAATTATTTTCTAAAATCCACAAGAAGATGTGGAAGCCACACAAATGTGCCTCCTAGGTCTCCAACCAACCAATACATCAAAACCAATTCATACAAAAAGTAGAAAACCCTAGTGGCTCTATAAATAAATAAACTGAATTAATAAATAAAAACCTTCCTGGCTCGGCGCCTGGGGCTCAAGCGGCTAAGGCCCCAGCCACATACACCTAAGGTGGCGGGTTCG
>NW_003852528.1:2591806-2606824 GCF_000181295.1 Otolemur garnettii | reverse complement strand
AAAAAAAAAAAGAAAACCTTCCCTCAAAGAGAGTGCCATATTCAGGGGGCTTCACTAGTGGATTCTATCAAACATTTAAACAAGTCTAATGTAAGAAAATGTCCCCCCAAATAGAAAAAGAAGATGTACTCCCAAATTCAGCAAAGACAGAAAAAGAAAGGTATGTTATAGGCCAATTTTACTCAAGAATATAGGCCAGGCATGGTGGCTCCTGCCTGTAATCCCAGCACTCTGGGAGGCCAAGGTGAGTGGATTGCTTGAGCTCAGGAGTTTGAGACCATCCTGAACAAGAATGAGACCTTGTCTCTAAAAATAGTTGAACATTGTGGTGGGCGCCTGTACTTCTAGCTACTCAGGAGGCTAAGGCAAGAGGATCACTTGAGCCCAAGAGTTTGAGGTTGCTGGGATGCCACAGCACTCTATCCAGGGTGACAAAGTGGAACTTTCTCTCTTTCTCTCTCTCTCTCTCTCTCAAAAAAAAAAAAAAAAGAATATAGAGGCCACAGTGTTAGCAAATTAGATTCAGCTATATATAAAAGAAGTAATATAAAGTGTCCATAAAATTTGTGTGCAATTACACACAAACTTTATGGCCACTCTATATATCATGTTAAATTTATTCCAGGAATGCAAGGTTGGTTTAACAGCCAAAGAGTAATCAGTGTAGATCCAGGCATTTTGCTTCTGCATATATACAGCTAGAACAGACCTGCAAGGAGGATCTTGCAGAGATGTCTGCACCCCATGTTGATAGCAGCACTATTTGCTGTAGTGGAAATGTAGAGATACCCAAATACCCACTAACCGATGAATGGATAGAGAAAGAAAATGAGGAGCAGACTTGGACAACAGGCTGCTGTTTAAACTCTGACACATGCTGCAACACGGGTGACCCTTGAGAACACTAGGCTGAGTGAAGCGGGTCAGACACAAAGCAGCAAAGACAGGGATGCCACTTACGAGAGGTCCCTAAAGGATGCTGCTTACGAGAGGTCCCTAACGTAGTCAAACTCTGGCCCTGGCCGGGCCCCAGCCTGAGCTCTGTGCCTATGGGCTGCTGGCACTGAAGTAGTTTGTACAACAGAAAAGAGGGGAAAAAGACATTCTTTTTTAAAGCAGTCAGACTCAACACAACAGAAAGTAGTGCTCTAGTTGCTGGGCTGGGGGGGGGCAGGGAACAGGGGGCTGTTGCTCAGTAGGTGTGTGATGTGGGGTTCCTGTTATGCAAGATGAAAGTGCTGTGGGGCTCAGCAATATGAATATACTTAATGCTACTGAACTGTGCGCACAGAAATAGTTAGGATGGCAGATTTCATGTTATGTGTTTATCAGGATTTAAAATAATTTTTTAAAAGAGTCATCAGTGTAATTCACACCATCCAGAGAATAATGAATGTGGTAAAACTGAAACACAGAATACATTAAAGATAGCCATTGCTCCCCTTAGCGACCCCAGAGCCCCAATTCGTTATTCTGAAGTTTTGCTTTTTAAATAGGAAATAAACTATCATGCAAAGAAGAGACTTGGGAACCAAATGTGATGTGGTCTTCTGGAGCAGAAAAAGGACGTTTGGCAAAACTGAGGAAATCTGAATGAAGGACGGTTTCAGTTAGTAACACTGTGTTGCCTTTGGTTTGTTACCTGTGACAAATGTGCTATATCATCGTAAGTCACTAAGAATAGGGGAGAACGGGTGCAGGTGCTTGGGAACCCTCTATCCTGTTCTCCCAATTTTTCTACAAATCTAAAACCATTCTAAACTGTTCTGAAATAAGAATTTATTTTAAAATGTGTGTGAGGAGGAGCTGAAGCATTATCCTATTATTAAGTGCATTTCTGCGACTGTTAACAGATTAAGACCATGGTTCCTAACCTTTCTGGTACTAGGGGCCTATTTCACGCAAGACAACTTTTCCATGGACTGGGAGACGTTTGGGGACACTTCTAGGACATCCCCTCTCCACCCCAGGTCACCACACATTGGATTCTCATAAGGAGGCACAACCCTTTACAGAGGGTTCCAGCTCCTGTAAGAACCCAATGCCGGGGCTGCTCTGTCGGGCGTCAGGGGTGGTGCTCAGGTGGTGATGGCAGATGGGGAGTGGCTGTATACACAGAAGGGGCTGGGGTTGGTCCGCAGACCCTAACAGAAGAAGCAGCAACACGTGGACTTTGTTTAGATCCTGATTATAATGCCACTGGGGAAATGAGTGGTAGATATGAGGCTGGAGAGTAGCTGATATTAAGGAATTATTATGAATTACGTTTTGGGTGTGATAGTGATTAAAAAAAAAAACAAGTGTTCAAAATGTCTTCTCAGAATGTCTGCTAAAGTATTTACAGATACAATTTCTCTTATTTGCTCTTAAATAATACTGTGGGGTGGGAGAGGCAGCCTCAATAAAGACAAACCCAGCTCAGCCACAAGCCGATGATGATACTTTTATGTGTTTTCAATTCCAAAATAAGGATTAAAAGGAAAGAAGTTCTCTGCTTTGAGGCTTGAGTTGTTTTATTTTACACTGAGGAGGGTGAGAGGACTTTTGGCTTATCTGTTAAATGTCTTAGGCTTCTGTAGAATACTTCATTTGAGAAAAGATCTTGCTGTTTAAAAAAAAGTCTGAAATCCTAGGGCTGCTTAGCCCTGTGAGAGGGATCCCAGGTCTCCCAGGGGACCTGCCTAGTCCACCAGTCCTAAGCTCCAGCCTCTTCCTGCCACCAGCTACCTGTCAGAGACACACCCCACCCAGACCTTGGCCATGAGCCCCACCCACGCAGGTTCTGCTTCTTCCCCTGCACCCCTGCACTGACCCTGGCACCCCTCTTTCTTAACACAGTGGGACTAGGAGGATTGCTGTGGGGGGTTTGTAGACTTCCTCTTCTCTGTGGGCCTGTGGTTCAGCTCCCAGCCCCAGCCTTCTCATCTCAGCTGAGACAAAGAGGGAGGACCAAGATGGGGTATGAGCTGTATAGGGCTGAGTGGACAGGGGCAGCAGGGCCTGAGGACCTGAGAGGTGTACAGGCAGAGAAAGACAGTCGCAGCAAGCTGAGGGAGCTGGCAAGGGGCTTCCCTTGCATTCTCCAAAAGGTGCAACTCCACACCAAACAAGTGCCTTCCGAGGTTGCTGCATTGTGTGTGATTCTTTTAATGACACTGCTGAGATTGGGCCACCGACAGCCCCCTCTATAGACCAGCTGTGGCTCGGCCAAGACACACTTCTCTTAGCTCTAGACTGTAGCTTCCTAAATCCCTGGGCTTTGGAACACCGGGAACCCTGGAGACCCGTGGAGGTGAAGGGATCCAACACTGCCAGAGTGGGCTGGAGCTGGGAGGAATAGATGTGTGCATTGCTCTGAGTGTGGACTTGCCCTTAGCAAGAGTCAATGTCAGGTGGGCCCCAGTGCAGGGGTCAGAAGCAAATGGCCAAGTCCATGTTCCAAAGCCAGGGACGAATCTGACAGACGTCAAGCATCTAAACACCCCCCTGCTCATGACAGGTTTCTGGATGCTGTTTCTTTGAGGCTGGGCCACATGAGCCCCCAAGATTCATTTAAAGAATAGCAGAAGGGGCCAGGTGCTGTGGCTCATGCTTATAATCCCAGAACTCTGGGAAACAAGATGTGAGGATCAGAATCACTTGAGCTCAGTAATCGGAGACCAGCCTGAGCAACAGCAAGACACCATCTCTACTGAAAATAGAAAACAATTAGCTGGGCATGGTGGCAGGCACCTGTGGTCCCAGTACTCGTGAGGCTGAGGCAGTACGATCACTTGGACCCAGGAGTTTGAGGTTGCTGTGAGCTAGGCTGAGGCCACGGCACTCTAGCCTGGTGACAGAGTAAGACTCTATCTCAAGAAAAGAAAAGAAAAAGAATAGCAAAGGGGCCGACATCACACCCTGGCTCTGATCACAGGACAAGCATGGAGTGTGGGTCCTGCCAATCAGCCTCCTCTGAGCCTCCGTTTACTCACCTGTGAAAGGAAATCTAAGCCCATCCCCAGGGCTGTGGTGAGGGTCAGGGAGGGAGTCCGAGCCTGTCCCCAGGGCTGTGGTGAGGGTCAGGGAGGGAGTCCGAGCCTGTCCCCAGGGCTGTGGTGAGGGTCAGGGACACTGGCATGACATGCCCACGGTGACATCTGACAATTCCCCCACCGTCACCTTACCTCCATCTGCCCGTTCTCTGCTGCGTCATGCAGGGGGGTTCCACCCCAGGAATCTCTCAGGATTGGGGCCCCCATCAGCAGGAGCCGGTCTAGGATGGGTGTGTGGCCCCCTCGGGCTGCGAAGTGGAGGGCTGTGGCCCCCTCGTTATCCCGCACTGTCAGGCCGATGTCGGTGAATGTGACCTGGGAAGGGAGATGGATTCTCTAGCTGAGGCTGGGCTTAGGGTGACCCTCAGGAAGGAGGGTCTTTGGGAGGGGCTCAGAGCAGAATGGGGGCAACCTTAGCTGTGCCTCTTGGGGGGCAGCGACCCATCTCTGGAAGTCTGGGACAGAGATGGTTCATCACATGTGTGCCCTGTAGCCTAGGCAGAGGGACTTCAGGGTCTGGGTGGGAACAGAGAGAGCACTGTGGTTTTATCTGGAGATGCCACAGTCCCAAGTCTTAAATCAACATCACAGCAAATGAAAAAATGCCACATCTGCCACCTGGGGGACAATAAACAAATATTTGCTGATGAAGGAAGTGGAGAGAGAAGGAAAGGACCCCACATGGCGTCTGGGAACTGCTGTGTCCCCTGGCCACCACGTGGCATCTGGGAACTGCTATGTCCCCTGGGCGCCAGTGCAGAGACAGTGCCCAGGCTGGGAGTCCTGCAGGGCAGTGGGGACTGCACTGCGTGCTGCCCGGCCTAAGTGGCAGAGTCCCACGGTGCTAGCTGTTGCAGATACGCACCCCTTGCTCAAGACATGGCAGTTCGCTTCAATGTGCTCCTTCAGGAGATTGGTTCTGAGAAGCACCTCTTTGAAGATCAGCTTCTGTACCTGCCTATAGATATGCAGGAATATGCAGAGTGACTCTCTCCCTAGGAGGTGTGGAGAATCAGCCGGGGGTCGCAGCTGGGGGTGAACAGACTGGTCTTCGAGCATTGGGTTCTACTCTCTGCCTTCTCTCTTCATTAACATTATAATCTCTAGTTCTATTTGGGCTAGAAGGAACAGATAGCCAGTCTCCCTTATGTTTTTACTCTAAACAAAATCAATTGTATATGTGTTCCTCAGCCTTCACACTAAATTGTAATATTAAATGGTAGCTTCCTAATGTTACTTCACCTCTTTGTATATGTGTTAAATTCTTACTGAATGTTTGAAAGTATATAAGGTAATCAGTAAAGTTTAGCCAGGCCACCGACCAGAGCGAGTCCCCGTCTCCCTTAAATCATCATTCCGTCTGCAGTGCTTTCCCCTGTGTCTCCGATCAGAAGCTCCAAAGAACACAACATCATCTGGTGCAGTGAGCAGGGTTCACGGCTGGACTAAGGACCTGTTCAAGTTGTTCGTGGAGCGTCTGTTCAACAGACCTTGAGGTTAGTAAACTGGTACTTTTGGAATCCAAAGAGTTGCTGAGACTTGGAAATACTCAGGCTTTGGACAGGTAGAAAAAGGGATCATTCATCATGGGTAACTGCTAGCCCACAGGACCAGGCTGGGCCTCCAGGGCCCTTCTGCTGACTCGCTGGAACCCAAGTTGTGGGATGGCCACGTGGCCCCTGAGATGCAGAGGGTCTTCCAGGAAGTCTGTCCTCCTCAGAGAGGTGGTATCTCCCTTCTTCTCCCTCCTCCCTGCCTTGAATGTGGCCAACTTTCTCCACGAGGGAAAGACCACGGGAAGAGCAGAGATGAGAACAGCCCCGTTACTTTCTTTTCTTGTTTGTTTGTTTGTTTGTTTGAGACAGAGTCTCACTCTGTCACCCTGAGTAGAGTGCCATGGCATCATCATAGCTCACAGCAACCCTAAACTCTTGGACTTAATCCATCCTCCTGCCTCAGCCTCTACGTAGCTGGGGCTACACGTACCTGCCACAACACCTGGCTAGTTTTTCTATTTTTAGTAGAGACAGGGTCTTGCTCTTGCTCAGGCTGGTCTTGAACTCTTGAGCTGAAGTCATCCTCCTGCCTCGGCCTTCCAGAGTGCTGAGATTACAGGTGTGGATCACTGTACCCGGCCAGCCCTGCCACTTCAGCTGGGCAGCCCCAGCTGTTCAGTCCACTTGCCTTCTGCAGCCAAAGCTTCCCAACGGATCAGCACGCAGAAGTTTGTCAGGGTCAGGACAGTGAGTTGGGCACGGAGATGGGGCAGGCTGCCCGTCCATGAGTGAGTGTGCCCGTCTGGAGGCTGCCGAGTGTTCCATGTCTGGAGTGGACTTTCTGGCCCTGGGACCCAGTGGCTTGGCAGTTTCTTCCCCAGAACAGGCTACTCAACCCAAGGGGCTCAGTGGACACCTGCTCACTGTACCCAGGGATGCCCCTGCCCTGAGCTGCTGTTTCTCCCCCTGTAGCCACCAGCTCACCCAGGGGCCCAGGCTGGGAGATGGGTGTGCAGGGGCTGAGGTCTGGGATGAAGGGGTCAGAACTGCAGGAGTGATGTGGGCAGCAGCACTGGTGGCGGGGGGTGGGGGGCAGTGCCCAGTCCAGAAAGCTTCCGCCAGCCAGGGCTGCCCAGGATGGGGAGGGCCATAGAGGGAGGCTGGAGGCAAATGCCGGTGTCCTCTGGGGCCGGAGGGGAGCAGGCTGGATGCCATCCCAAGGGCCAGGGCTTTCTGCTCCTCCTTTTGCTTGTCTATACGTCCAGTAGGAATCTCCATCACCCTGGCCAGGCAGGGGATGTACCGGATGGACAAAGTCCTGCTCTCCAGAACCTACACCCGGGGTGGAGATGGAACCCCACCAGGCAGAGGAGGTGGACATACAGCATGCCAGGGCGGGTGCCACGGAGGGGAGAAAACAGGGGAGCAGGACAGGGCTGGGCAGGGGGTGCCAGTGCACATGGGAGGGCAGAGAAGGCCCCACGTTCACTTGGGGACCTGTGTGCCAGGCTCAGGGTGCAGTACATAAAAAGGACCACACCAGCCCCAGGGCCAGCGCGGAATGTGGGGCAGCTGGCAGCTCTCTATTCTCCACCTGCAGCCATAGTGACTTCTGATACACCAGTAAGATTCTGCTGCTCCTGGCTCAGAGCCGTCTGTGGCTCCCTAGTACCCTCAGAATAGTTCAGGTCCTCCCAGGGTGTCTGCCTGCCTTTCCCACCCATTTGCAGGCCCTCTGAACAGCTGAGTCCTCTTCTGGGAACTGGTTTTGGGCCTTCCCCCTTGTCCATCATCTGCCCCCAATATCACCTTCCCAGGGAAGGCCTCCCTCCTCTTAAACTTCACTGGATCTCTGTGACAGACCCTCAGGGCTCCTGGACAGCCCACCTGTTCTGATTTCTGTTGTGGAAATAGGAAGCCCCCAGCCCATCCTTTAAGGGGCCATCTCCCCGACCCTGGCCATTCTGTGCCATGGGGTCCCAGGGCCTCCTTCCCAGAAGAGGCCTAAATAGTCCCGTCAGGGTCCAAACGGACAAGGGATGGGTTCAGGTCCAGGGGTCTGAGGCAGCATGACCTGAACAAGCAGCCCAGTGGCCCAGGCCAGGCTCTGCTGTTGTGGGCACCGGCGACAGAGCAGCCACAGCAGCACGGACCCTGAGAGACCAGGAGACCCACTGGGACTCCTGGGGGAAGGGGCCCCCAGAGCAGAGGCTCAGGGCTGGTATCAAGGCTATGGGGCCCAGTCTCATGGGCATTCCAGGGGTTGTGGGCCACAGGCTGGCCCTTCTGACACCCCAGCAGCCCCGTGTGTCCCCAGCTCCCAGGAGAGCCCCCACCCAGGCTCTGGGGATTGCTCACTCCAGGGTCCAGGCTTCTTGGACGTTCACCTCCCACCCTAGTCCCCCTTACCAGCCAGACAACAAGTGAGTAGTGGCCACGAGCAGCAGCGGCATGTAGGGCGCTCATGCCATCGAGGGCACGCAGGTGCACGTCGGCACCACAGTCCTTCACTAGGAACTGCGCCAGGTGCAGGTGGCCCTCTTGGCAAGCCAGGTAGAGTGGGGAGGCACCACTGCGTGTCCGCCGGTTCACATCTCTGTGGGGAAGAAGCGTTCAGAGGGCACTTGGCCAGGGAGTCATGAGTGTCTGGGCTACTCCAGAGAGTGGCCCTGATGGAGGGGCAGGAATAATCTGGGCACCTGGCCAGACTATCTGTGCCCACCTTCCCTGTTGCACAGGTTATGCACTGTTCAAGGGAATCCACTTGGCCTGCTCTCCATCAAGCTGGGGCACAGGATTGCCTAGCACAGTGAAGCTTGCAGCTAGGCAGGTCCCTGAACCTTGCCCAGCCTCAGGGCCCTGCTCTTAAAAGGGCACTGTTATGATTAGGACAGGAGCTATGAGCACCCAGGCTTGGCACTCAAAATCCAGTCCCCAGTCAGGATGAATTCCTGGGAATTCCTGCATCCCATTCTGCCCTCAGGTCGTCACCCCGGTGTGTCCCCACTGCCCAACGAGCAGCTGCAGGGAGGGCTAGCCCCTGCCCAGGGATGACCCCAATTCCCACACCCTGCACATTGTGAACTCATCCCCAGGTGCCTTCCAGCAGCTACTTTGGGGCCCTCACCCTGGCTGGGGCTCCCCAGGTAACTGCCCATAGGCCTTCTTTCCTCTCCTTGGGACTCCTAGGTCCAGCTTACACACATCAACCTTTTTAGACCCAAGAGGGTCACAACCTTAAGTTCCACATCCTCTGTTGTCCCAGTGGAGACAGAAAGCTGACCCCCTGCACCCCCAGGGTTTCCTCTGAGGCCAGTGCCGCTGCTCTGAGCAGCCCGCCTGGTGGCCACGGTGGCCTGTGATGAGCTGAGTGCTATACTGGGGCTGCATGGAGAGCAGGACCTGAGCAACCCTCCACTCCTTGGCTGTCTCAGCTGAGCATGACTGTCCTCTGAGGCTGCTGACCAAGTCCCAACCTGTCCCAGACCCTTGCCAGGTGGGGGAGGCTGTTTAGCCATAGCATTCTCAGCAGTCTCCCATGACTCATACCCCACTCTTGAAGGGAGCAACTCGGAACCCACCCAGAAGAGCACCTCGGCCACTTGGTCATTCAGAGTCCAGCCACAGGCCTCAGCTGGCAGAAGGGGAACAGGCCGAGAGCTGAATGATTCACCCACAGCTTGCGCCTGGATGAACCCCCTGTGCCTCACAAGGTCTCTGCCTGTCCAGCCCCTCTCCCCTCTGCCCCTGGCCTTGGACCTACAGTACACCTGCTCTGGTCACATAAATGCTTGGCCCCTGGACCTGCAGAGCCCAAGTATCCTCTGTCTCATGGAATGCGCTTCAAAGTGCTGAGTATGTGCCTTGGTGCCTTCTTGGGGGGGAAGGTTTACTCCCATGAGACTCTGCCAGGGCCCCTCAATAAAAACCCAGATTAGAATAGGCAGCTGTCCAACACAGGGGCTGGGAGTGGGCATTGAGGCCACCAGTGAGCTTGGGACCAGATGGAAGCCACCTCTTGGCTCCTATATCAGTGCCCAGGTGGGATTATGGGCCAGGGGCGTGTAAGTCTGTGTGTGAAGTCTACTGGGTTTCACTGGTGGGAACTGCTTTAAAGGCTGTGTGGGTCTGAGAGACTCTGCTTAGCAGGCCTGAGCTGTGCGGACACTCTCGGGAAGAGCCACAGAAGTGATCCCTAAGGCCTTTGCCAAGCTGTGCAGGGTGGGAACCCCAGGGAATAAGAATGCTTATCCCCAAACAAACATGGGGCAGTAGGACAGCCTGGCTCCCTGTGGGTCCAGGCTCGCCCCATGGTGCCTGCCCTCAGGGCCCACCCCAAAGGCCACCACCTGAGTAGCCTCACCTGAGGCCAGCTCACCCCAGGTGGGGCTCCAGGCTCCTTACCTGCTGTGGGCAGCCATCAGGAGCTTCAGACAGGTCAGGTCCCCACTGACAGCAGCGTGGTGCAGTGGCAAGGCCCCCTCCTGTGTCTCCAGTGTGGCCAAGTGGCCTTCATGGAGCAGCCACTCTACCAGCACTGGGTGTCCAAAGCGGGCGGCCAGGTGCAGTGGGGAGACGCCTGAGGCATCTTGGTCCTATCGGGACACAGGCAGGGCAGTGAGCTGGCAGCAGGCACTGACCCACCCCTGCTAGGCAGCACTGCATGGCCAGAGGCAACTGCCTAAGGCTGGGCCTGCTGAGGACCCTACACTGCCCATAACCCCTGTGTTGGGGCTTCCATTCCCTTCCTTCCTCCCATTGTCTCCCTCCTTGGGAATTGAGTGAGGCCACCTACTCAGGGTAAGAGGCAGGACTAGAACCCATGTCCAGGTCTTGGGGGTCCATATCCTGGCCTCATTCCCACGTGGAGGGATGGCCTCGCCCTGCTTAGCCAGGGCAGGAGGCTCTGCCCACTGTGCTCACAGTCAAAGAGGCTTCTGCTTGCCCAGCAGTGTCTGAGACAGGTGTCCTGGGACACTTGCCTTTGGCCTCTGTCCTATCTCTACTAGTGCCCTTCTGCCAGCCACAGGTCCTCAAGGCCAGGGAGCATTCCAGCCCTGGTGTCACTTGAAGCCTGGGGATCCTCTGAGGGCCCCATGATCAGAAGTGAGCCCAGATGTGAAAAGAGCTTTCCGCTGCTGCCCTCAGGGTCATCGGGAGAGCCGAATAGCACCAGGTGCCCAGGCTGCTGCACTCATACTGAGGGTCAGGTGACAGGAGGACCCCTCTCCATCCTGGCAGCCCCTACATCTCCGAACTCTGACCTCAGGCCAGCATCCTGGGGCATCACTGAGGCCCCCGCATGGAGGGCACTGGGTTGGTTGGCAGCTGGAGGTGGGGGCCTGGTAGAAACACCCTGTACGGGATAGCCATGCGACCTGAGACCCTTGTTCACATCCTGCTGCCCACCACAGCCAGGCCCCCAGCTCCTGGCCCGGGTCCCCATTACCTCTCCCCTAAGCCCTTTCTAGAGGGGAGGGGACAAGGGCATGTGTGCTCTCCATGCCTGGCACAGGAGTGGTGAGGAGCAGGATTTGAGAGGTGGCCTTGGCTTTCAAGGGCTTGGTGGTGTTTGGAAGCTGGGGAGGGATGTGGGGCAGAGACAGACCCACTAATTCTGACAGAAACCAGGCCCAGGGCCTCTGTATCCTGGGGACTGCCGCCAGCTGTCTCTGTCCATGCTCACCTGCAGACCACAGCCCCCATCGCGGACGAGCCAGCACAGCTCAGCCAGGCTGCCCGTAGCTGCGGCATCGTGCACTGGTGTGGCCCCATTATGAGCCCGCTGGTTGCTGGGCAGCTTGGCCTGCTGCACCAGGAACTTGACGCAGTCCAGGTGGCCAGCCCGGGTGGCATGGTGCACCAGGCCAGCCCCCAGGGCATCAGTAATGCCCGGGCCCAGGACGCCAGCCTCCAGCAACTGCTTCAAAGTGGCCACATCCCCGGCCTTGGCAGCGGTGAGTGCCCGCTGCCCTTCCATCCTCTTGTCCCAGGCTCTCAGCAGCTCGTGGACAGGCCCAGGCTTCTTGTTTCAGGTGTGGACGAAGCTGCCGGCTCTGGTTACCCGATAAGCAGCTTGCAGGGCAGATGGGAGGCGGTGAGGCTGAGGCCTTGGGGATGGGCCCTGCAGCCCTGCCCAAGCCACTCCCACAGAGCTTAAAGGCCTTGCCAGAGCTGCAGGGGTGGGGGTGCAGGTCACAGGGGGAGGGTCAGTAGAGGAGGGACCCCCACTTCTTCCTCCTGGAGACCACTGTTCACCTGTAGAGGGTGAGGATGTGTGCC
Source organism: Otolemur garnettii (assembly GCF_000181295.1). Classification (NCBI taxonomy): domain Eukaryota; kingdom Metazoa; phylum Chordata; class Mammalia; order Primates; family Galagidae; genus Otolemur; species Otolemur garnettii. The sequence continues at coordinate 2,595,012 of NW_003852528.1, read as the reverse complement.
ATCAACTGTCACTGAGGCCCTGGAAGATTGTTCTCCTAGTCTCACATAAGGGCAGCCCTGCCCAGAGGGCTTAGAATGTACACCCCACTAAGGTGCCAGTGTGGGCTGTGTCCTCACTAGAAAGCTGAGTGTCCCTAGGCAGTCTGTGCCTGGAACCTGGCCCGCAGGCAGCCTTGGCCTTAGAGCAGTGGTTCTCAACCTTCCTAATGCTGTGGCCCTTTAATACAGTTCCTGTGGGTCACAACCCACCGGTTGAGAACAGATGCCCTAGAGACTCCCATGAACCTTCAAGGAGGCTGGTGGCCCTGAGGGGCCTGTGACCGCGCGTAGAGCCCTGACACTGGGTGTGTTCAGGTGTGCTGGGCAGGAGGGCTCTAAGGTGAGGGCACAGGTCTCATAGCTCCAACCTTGGCCACCTCCAACCCAGCAACTGGGTCCTGTGGCCACAGCCAAAAGGCCACAAAGGCATGTCCTGTAGCTGCCAAGTGTCTCCCCCTAGAGTGTCCTTTTCAGGGCCTGGGTACCCTGTGGTCCCCTGCCAGGGAGCTCAGGACCACTGCAGCCTCTTCCTGAGGACAGCAGGAAATACGGAATGGGGACCCACTTTCTAGGGGCTCCCAGAAAAATAATTTCAAGAGGAATGTCTTAGCTAATGAGTGACCACACAGCACTGCCCTGGCAGCGAGGCCACCCTCCACCCCTCCATGCCACCCAGTCGCTTGTGCCCCTGCCCCGGGTGTGCCGGGCAGAGGCCTGTAGTGCCCAGAGACACAGAGACAGCCAAGCCAAACATCAGAATCTTTAATCAGGTAATTTAATTTCCACAATTTCATCATGTAGTTCTTCTTTCCTCATACCATACGTTGGTGCCCCTGCACTGACCCCACTCCTATGCAGATGTCCACGTGTGATGTGTCACAACACCACAGACACTGTGTGGACATAAGAGGGTCTTTTGCAAATAAAATTAGGGTGACAGCCGAGTAGGGGGGATCTGGTTTTCTCCCTCAGGAATGATCCAGAGTCACACAGGCAAGGGCTGCCCAGGACTCTGAGGCACTTGTGACAGTTAAGCCCGAGTAAGAGACCAGAGGAGGGAAGCCCGCAGCCCCTGGGGCAGGAGGTGCAGAGGCTCTCGGCCTGAGTGATTTGGGGGGGGGGCTCGCCTGCAGGCCTCTGGGGATAGGCAGGGCCATGGAAGCACTGGTAGGGGCAGTCACCGCACGTTGAGCTCAGGGGTGGGCGGTCAAGGGGGCATTTGTTAAGGGCCCGAGAAGGGGCCTCAGGGGCCCCTGTGCACACGCACGCACGTGGGAGGCCATGATCGAAGCAGCAAGTCAGGTTTCCTATTTTCTTTTTCTTTTTCTTTTTGAGACGAAGCCTCAAGCTGTCCCCTTGGGTAGAGTGCCATGGCATCACGCTCACAGCAACCTCCAACTCCTGGGCTCAAGCGAGTCTCCTGCCTCAGTCTCCCAAGTAGCTGGGACTACAGGGGCCCACCACAACACCTGGCCGTTTTTTGGTTGCAGCCGTCATTGTTGTTTGGTGGGCCCGGGCTGGGGATTCGAACCCGCCACCTTAGGTGTATGTGGCTGGCGCCTTAGCTGCTTGAGCCACAGGTGCCGAGCCCAGGTTTCCTATTTTCACGACAGCAATTAGCTGAAAATGAGTTATAAGCACTTGGACTTTACCTTCCAGATAAAACCCCCACCTTCTAGGAAGGGAAGTTCATGACAGGCCCAACTCCCTGTGGGCAGCGTGGACGTGGCTGAAGTGTCCCACTTCAAAGTCACACCTGACAGTAGTAGCTGGGGGACGGTCCTATGTGGGCACTGGTGTCCTGGCCTGTGGGCTGTACGTGGGGTCTGGGGGCTGGGCAGATCCATTTCTGGGGAAGGATGCCCAGAACACCCCTGCCCCCCAGACACCCCAGGGCAGAGTAACTACTGGGAGAGACAAGACAGTCATCCCAGCACAGCCCCCAGAGGGACGGAAGGTAAAGTGCCTGGCGTCCTGTGGTATCTTCCTATGAGCAAGGGTGGCCTGACGAGGCCTGACCCTCCAGCTGGGCCACGGCCTGCTTCAGGTCCTGCACCACCAGGTCCACCTCAGTCCGGCTGGTGCTGCGGCCCACGCTGAGCCGGATGGCGTTCCTGGCCACATCAAAGGGGATGCCGCAGCTCAGCAGCACTGGGGATGGCCTGGAGAGGAAGGGACCGGGCGTCAGCTGGGACTGAGGCAGGAGCTCTCCGAGGCACATGGGGAAGAGATGCGAACCCTCTACTCTTGGCCAAGGCCCCAAGCAGGCTGCTGGCCCTGTGCCCGGCCACTGCCCCACTTCCCTGCTCATATCCTGCTCACCAACCTTTAAGGCCTCACTCAGCCCAAGGTCTGGCTCACTGCTGCCCCTGACCTCCCACCAGGGTTCTCCTGTGCTCAGCACTCTGGGGCTGCACTGGTCCCCGCTGAACCAGAACCCTTTCTCCCTGTCTAGGCAGCCAGTTGTGCCCGATTGACTGCTGAGCCCTGAATTCATGGGCTTTCCCAAGGTCTTGGGGTCACTTGTGCTGACACGGTGCTGAGTTCCTCCCTCCATGGGCTGCCTGAGTCAGCTGCAGTTCCACAGCTGGCACCAGGCTCGGTGCTTAGCACATAAGGGTCAGGCCAGAATTTATCTGCATGAGGCCTCCCTGAAGCAGGACAGCCGGAGGCTTCCAGCAGTAGGCGCTCAGCTGTGAAGGTGCACGGGGCGCAGTCAGAAGCCTGTCCCCACTCATGTCCTGGTCCTGTGTAGGGTGTGGTGAGAGGGTGCCTGTCACTACTTCTACCCACTAACTCTTATCCTAGGTGAGAGCAGAACAGAGGGCGGCAGCGACACAGTCCCTCGTGGCTCTCCTGCAGCTCCCTGGCCTCCAACCAGCAGCCTGCCCCAAGCCTCCCTGCTGGCTGAGCCTTGCATAGAGGGGCCCTCAATGAGACCCACAGGCCTCAAGGACACACTGTGGGCTCCAAGTCAGTGTCGAGTTCCCCCCCCACCCCTCAAGCCTCTCTCCATCCTCTTTCCAACCCCACAGCTGATCTCACCTCCCAGTACAGGAGGGCACTGAAGCCCCCAGAGGGGAACCTCCCTTCCTGCTACCACAGCCCCTGTGTTCCCCCTACCCTCCCAGGGCCTCTCAGGGAACTCACCCCTTCCAAGCTGTGCC
>NW_003852528.1:2588187-2591359 GCF_000181295.1 Otolemur garnettii | reverse complement strand
CCCTCCACCCCCTCCCTCCTCAACCCTCTGCCCTCCAGCCTCACCTTCCTCGAGTACCACCTTCCCCAGCCAGGCAGGTTTCCCCCTCTAGGAGCTGGGCCCACTGTGCCACCCCACACGCTGCCATACAATCCCACTGCCCCCACAGTAATGACCTCTCTGACCTCTCACAGGTGCCTCACTTACAGCCACACCGAACCCCTCCCCTTCCTCCAGCAACTTCTCCCACTCAGGTGCCCACCACGGGCGCTGGCCCATGGGTGCCTGGCCTCAGCCTTCTACCACCAGCCCTGCTCACCTGGGGCCTGCTACCCTATAATCCCTGCTATATCTCATGGTCGGGGTGCTTATCTGAAACCTAATCTGCTCACATCACGACTGGGGCAGCTCCCATTTTCTTTAGGTTGACATGAGCCCTGACATGAGGTCACTGCTTCCTGTGCACAACCACCCCCCCACTGGGAGCTGCACTGCCCTCTGTACCCCGCCAACAGGCCCTGCTCACCCCACATTCAGGGTGGGCACAAGCAGCCCCTTCTGCTCGGGTCCTGGTCCTCTTTAGGGGGCTCCTTGCAGGCCACTTCCTCCAGGAAGCCCTCCCTCTGCCCTCCTGAGGGCCCATGTAGGGTTTTACTTCCTGCCAGGCCAGAGCCCTAGCCTGGCAATGGCCACAACTCTGTCAAAGCCCAGGCCCGGTGGCCCAATCCTTGGCCTGCCCACCACACTCAGCACCTTGGGTGTCCACATGCTCTGATTAGGTTTGTGGAGAGCACTTACTGGTCCCCTTGGTCTGAGTGGCAAGCGGCCCCCACACTGGCCAGCAGCGTCCGGCACTGCGCAAGCACGACATGGCCTGCAGAGACAGAGCACACCCCTGAGCACACGCCCCTGTCCTCCCTCCCCTGGTTCTGAGCCACTCAGGCCTGCCACACTGCCCAGCCATCTGCTCCAACTCCAGGGCAAAGTCCCTGCTGGCTGGCTGGGGGGAGAGCTCCGAGTGGGACCCAGAGAAAATGCTTCCCACACTCAGCCACAGAGGCAGACACACTCCAGCCTCACAGAGCTGGCCTTGAAAGCAGCATTTAGCACAACAAATACGTGAGGTGAAGGTCATGTCAACCAGTTTGATGTAAGCATTCCAAACTGTATCTCAAATCAGCACATTGTACCCCATAAATGCATTAATGTACACAATTATGATTTAGTTAAAAAAAAAGGAGGCGGCGTTTCCAACCACTGACTTCCCAAACGTGGGGCAGCTGTCTCACTCAGTAGTCTGCTGCTCTGGCAACACTGAAATTTACACCTGTGTTTTCTTTTGCTTTTAGTTTGCATCCAGGATTTTTTTTTTTTAATAATTTGGGATTCATTGAGGGTATAAAGAATTAGGTTACACTGATTGTATTTGTTAGATAAACTCCCTCTTGTAATTGCGTCCTGCCCTCTACACCTGTGTTTTCTAAGGCAGAGACACTGGGGACTCTCTCTATTAAGCAAGAAGGCACTTCCCTTTACTTCACAGACACAGAGACTAAATATTCTTTTTTTTTCCCCAGAGCCAGGTTTGAACCTGTCACCTCTAGTATATGGGGCCAGCGCCCTACTCCTAGAGCCATAGGCGCAGCCTGAGATTAAACATTTTTTAAATCAAATGATTACAAGAATGTCTGTCTCATTTAAATCAACATAGGTTATCACTGAACACCAAGTCTGTTCCCAGAAAAAAAAGGGGGAGGGAGGGGCCTGGTGATAGTGAATGTCGCCCTGACAGTGGACACATCTTGGCCCCCACTCTCAGGTCAGATGTGGCTGCCCGCTTTCTCTGCCTGACCCCTGTTGACAAATGAAGCAATAACCCTTCTTCTAAGAAGTCAAAACCCATCTGCAGACAGATGGTCTCAGGGCCTCCATAGCTGCCTCCCAAGTGCAACGCTGCAGCTGATGCTCTGGACTTCACCCTGGAGGCAGGTGGGGCCGGGCTCCGTGTACGGCTGGACAGTGTCGTCCTGGCTGCACATGGTGGGAGGCACAGGCTGCAGGACAAATGAAATCCGTAGACTGGCACTCACCCTTAACTCTCACCCAGGTTTTAAAATCGATTACCTCTAATTCCCTTACTCTCCTAAAATATTTTATAAAACTGCTAACAAAAACAAGCGAGTTGGGCTGGGGGCAGCGGCGCACACTTGTAATCCTAGACTCTGGGAGGCCGTGGCCAGGGGGATTGCTTGAGCTCAGGAATTTGAGACCAGCCTGAGTGAGACCCCATCTCTGTGAAAAACTGAAAAACTAGGGCGGCACCTGTGGCTCAGTGAGTACGGCGCTGGCCCCATATACCGAGGGTGGTGGGTTCAAACCCGGCCCCAGCCAAACTGCAACAAAAAAAACAGCCAGGTGTTGTGGTGGATGCCTGTAGTCCCAGCTACTCAGGAGGCTGAGGCAAGAGAATTGCCTAAGCCCAGAAGTTGGAGGTTGCTGTGAGCTGTGATGCCATGGCACTCTACCAAGGGCAATAAAGTGAGGCTCTGTCTCTAAAAAAAATTGAAAAACTAGCCAGGCATTGTGGTGGGCACCTGTAGTCCCAGCTACTCAGGAGGCTGAGGCAGGAGGATCTCTTGAGCTCAAGAGTTTGAGGTTGCTGTGAGCTATGATGCCAAGGCATTCTACCCAGGGCAACTTATTGAGACTTGATCTCCAAAAAAAAAGGTTGCTGGTCTAAAATTTAGCTAGAGTGTTATTTTCTGCACTGACGCTTTTCAGAGGGTGCTAATAGCTGACAGGAGCCCTGAGCACTGGCCACATTTGGAGTGTTGAGATGCGTCATGTTGAGGGAGAAAGCGCTGCCTGTAGCCCCAGAAAAGCTCCTGATCCTGCTTTCCTTGTGAGGCCAAGGACCCCAGCAGGGCCCTCTGGCAGGATATCTGCATGGTGTGGGAGCCACACACCGGCAGGAGGCAGGTGCTCACCTTGAAGCTGGGCTCCCCGGATGGAGAAGTTACAGGTGTTGGGAAGCCGCTCCGCCCCTGGAAACTGGCTATTCAAATGGATTCTCTTATCAAATTCAGCCTGAAAAAAATAAACAAAATATTTGGTGAAGTTCACTGTGTGAACTTCAGACTTCTCTGGGAAACAAAACCTCAACATGTAAATATTTCTTTTTTTTTTTTTTTTT
>NW_003852528.1:2584132-2587929 GCF_000181295.1 Otolemur garnettii | reverse complement strand
CCGAGCCGTAAATATTTCTTATCAATAAGCACCAGCGCGCTGGCTGGGTCCAGTAGCTCATGTCTGTGATCCCAGTACTCTGGGAGGCTAAGGCAGGTGGATCGCTTGAGTTCAGGAGTTTGAGACCAGCCTGAGTAAGAGCAAGACTCCATCTCTAAAAACTAGTTGGGCATTGTGGTGGGCACCTGTAGTTCCAGCTACCGAGGAGGCTGAGGCAGGAGGGTTACTTGAGCCCAAGTTTTAGGTTGCTGCGAGCTATGACACTCAGGGTAACAGAGTAAGACTCTGTCTAAAAAAAAAATAAAACTAAAAGGCCGGGCACAGAGGCTCACACCTGTAATCCTAGCACTCTGGGAGGCTGAGGGAAGTGGATTGCTTGAGCTCTGGAGTTCAAGGCCAGCCTAAGCAAGAGTGAGACCCTATCTCTATTAAAGATAGAAAAACTAGCCAGGCATTGTTGTGGGCATCTATAGTCCCAGATACTTAGGAGGCTGAGGCAAGTGCATTGCTTGAGACCAGGAGTTTGAGGTTGCTGTGAACTATGACACCACAGCACTCTACGCAAGGTGACATAGTAAGACTCTGTCTCAAAAAAAAACCCAAACCAGCCCCTACCTGTCACAGTTAAGGGGACTGACTGTGGAAAGTAATCAGGAGGAAAAAGTATATCCATGCACACGGACTGTCTACAGAATTGTCAGGTGCGTGACCACAACACTAGCATTTCCTTCAGGTGTCTGTGAAGGAAATCCCCCTGGTCTAAGGGCTTCTGTTCGGGTTTCAGACTCTACCTCCCTTCACGCCAGGGTTCTTCCTTCTTTCCTTATTTCCACACACAGGGGTTCTGCTGTCTGGCACCACTGCGCCCTCCCACCTGCGCCCCCACTCCCCCCCCCGCCCCGCTCACCTCCAGCCTCTCCTCCAGGTAATCCCGGATGTCCCTCATGTGGGCTGCATAAGCCTCACAGTTCTGGGCCACCAGCTCAGCAGCCTGGGGACACAGACACATACCACGCATGTTAGCATGTTCCAGTTGTGCCAAACAGACGAGAGGGAAGAAGCTTAAAGCAACACAGGTGACATCTCCTGACCCAAGAGGTGACATTTCCTCAAACTGCTGGCTCCCTGGAGCATCACAGACACAGTCCCTTCCAGTGGTGCTCTGACCAGGTGGCTGACGAGAACTTAATAGGCACTTCTTGACGGCACCAGGCAAACAGGGCCCTAATGGGGTCTCAGTCCTTAAGGAGCCACGTCTCAGAGAGAGAAGGACAAAAATAAGGGAAGATGTGAATGGACTCCCACCGACCAGGTCAGTGCTGTGACAGGGCCATGCAGGCTGCTGGGGGAGCCTCCCGGGGCTGCGCGAAGATGGGGAAGTGTCCAGAAAGGCCTGCGGGGGACAGACGGCCCTGCCCCCGAACAGAGGGGCTGCGGGAGACAGACGGCCCTGCCTCTGAACAGAGGGGCTGTGGGGGACAGATGGCCCTGTCCCTGAATAGAGGGGCCTGTGTGGTGGATTGAGCAGGTGAGGGAAGATGGCAGATCCAAACCAAGGCCAGTGGGTCTGGACACAGGACCTGACTTGCATGTTTACTGGTCCTTGGTGGCTGTGTGGACAATGGCAGCAGCAGACCCTCAGGAGGACACCGCATGTGTCTAGACCCTTGGACTATGGGTGGTAGTCACGAGAACCAACAAGAGGAAGTTCCTGGATGTATTCAGGAAATGGGACTGCTGCCACCTGAGATTCGGGGACGGGAACAAGGGAGGACCAGGGGCGTTTCCTAGACTTCTGGAGGAACAACCTAAGGCTGGCAGGTGTCTCGGGTGAGGCGCAGGACAGGGGAGAGACTGGGAATGTCTATGAAGCAGCTGGGACATGGGTCTCCCAGGAGAAAGATGAGGACATGGCCAAAGGCTTGAACACAGGCCAGTGTCACAGCAACGAGACCGGGTGTGACCCAGGAGGGGCACAGGTGCAAGGAGGAGCTGCCAATGGGGACAAAGGCAGAGAAGTAACCCATGTGGGGGGCAGGCTGGGAGGGAAGCCATTGGCAACAGTGGACAGGACAACGTGGTGGTGGGTGGGGACCTTCTTAGAAGTGCTGGGAGCGGGTGTGGGGAGAGCAGGGGAGGCCACTCCTAAGGGGCTTCTGGCAGGAGGGCGGCTCAGGGGCACAAGGCTCAGGGGGGCTTCCAGTAGGGAAGTGATGGCGCAGCAGAGACGTAATAAGAAGATCCAAAACATTTAGAAAGCTGCTGTTGCGAGGCCCACCTTGCAGGTGGGACAGCTCAGGAGGCAGCGCAACTGGACCCACGCGTGTGGTAAGGCTCCTCAGCCAGGATGTGAGCCCAGAGAGCTTCTGAGCCTGACCTTACTGCCCCTCACCTCTCAGCTCCACACACACAGGTGCTGGACTCCTGCTCCAAACTCCCTCCCTTCAGTAAACACCACCAAGTCATCTTGGTACAAGGTTTATATCAGTGGTTCTCAACCTGTGGGTCACAACCCACAAGAACTGTATTAAAGGCTTCGGCATTAGGAAGGTTGAGAACCACTGGTTTAGATGCACCTGCGGTCAGTCCAGTGTATGGTTGTGAATATCTGAGTAACAGTGGCCCCACTCAGACTCTCCCGGGGGACTGTGAAGCCCTTTCTTCTGTGCTGAAGACACTGAGGCAGACAAGGCCAACACTGTGCTCAAGGAGCTAGGCCAGTCCACACATATGGGATGGAAAGGACATTGGATGGGGGCAGGAAGGCAGGGTCAGGGACAGAGCAACACTGAGGGGCCACGGATGGACTGCTGCTGTAGCTGCAGCTCACGGAGGGCTGCTCAGAGGACGCAGCCTGTAAGTGGAAGCCTGTGTGTGGTGTGGAGGGGTGGCCGGATGCTCAGGGCAACACACCCTGCCTTCCCATCACACCAACGCTGCGCTGGCATCGCGCCCCACAGGCCATTCGGGGACTGAGCACCAGTGGTGCAGGGGCTCCAACACCGGCAGGAATGCACAGACCTGTGGCAGGACACGTCACCTCTGTTGCGATGATGTCACCATATTTCTTATATTAGAAGACGCAGAGACAAAGAGCTTTCCCTTTCAACCCATCCTACAGATCTCGAAAAGTGTGGTTCTAGGATGTGAATAAAACCCGGGGCTTTTTCTTATCAGTCTTTTCATAGATCATGACTATGACTTTCCTAAAGCCTGGATTCCAACAAAACCTGCTGAGGAAACTGAGGACAAGGCAACTGACTCGTCTGTAACCGGGGCTCACCTTCCCAAGGCCAGCAATCATTGGGGTGTTCTCGGTCCTGCAAGAGACAAGGGAATAAACAGATGTCAAAGGAAGGAGTCCTGCCTACATGAAAAGTCATTGTGTTAAAATAAAAACTCACACCAACCTCTTTCCTAAGCTTGTGACATATGGTTGCCCAATGGCAGCTGCAGCCCCCAAATACCTCTCATGCAAAGGGTGACTCGTCTGGCCTCACAACAGGGGTCACTACGGCCTGCCATGGACGACATACGTGAGCTGTCCAGGGAAAATTCTATCTGGACTCTTTCCTCCTCCTGCTACAGGAGCGGGACAGGCCTCTCTTTGGTCCCACGGCCAAACCAGCAGGTGTGAGGAGCCCCTTTGGGGTAGGGCTGCCACCCCCACCCCTACCCACATCAGCAGAGGTCAAGTGGGAAACCAGACTTCCACCCACACAGGTTAGGGTTAGGTTGAGGATTTCCTATTTGGTTTTTGGTTCCTATTTGTTTTTTTATTCTCTGTTTATTTTTTT
>NW_003852528.1:2579914-2584082 GCF_000181295.1 Otolemur garnettii | reverse complement strand
TTTTCAGAATTTGATTTTGAAGTATGCATGTAATGTTTTTGAGGTATCTCTTTATCACTTTGTATAATTTTTCTTATAATTAATTACTTCTCCAAGTACTTCGTCTGCCGGTTCTTTCTCCTCTTTCAAGGACTTCAATGAAGTGTTAGATCATCTGTTTCAATCTCACCGGTCCCCGGTCTGTCTCCTTTCTAGTTAGGCTTCTGTCCTGCTGACACTCCCCCCCCCCCTTCCCTCTATTCTGCTGCTGAGCCCCCTGGGCTTTTTATTTTTGTTGTAGTTTTTAGCTTTGAAATTTCCATGTGGTTTTTCTTTACATCTTCTTTCTCTTTGTTGATACTTTCTACTTCATTTGTTTCAAGCGTGTTCATGATTCCTCACTGAAGCGGATTTGTGTCTGCCATGAGTGTTTGCTAGATGAGCTTCACATCTTTGCCATCTCAGGCATTTGTTATCTTTTTTCATTCAGTTTCATTTCTTCCTGGTTCCTGGTATGACAAGAGATTTTCATTTGAAATCTGGACATGTTCATGTTGTTAGAGGCCGATTTTTATTTAACCTTTCTGTGTATGCTGGCTTTTTCTGACATTGCTCTGGCAGGGGAAGGGCCAAGTGGAAGTACAAGTCTGGGTTACCCCTGGGGGCTCCATGACACCATGGTGGGCCTGCTGCCTCAGGCTGGTAGGTGGGGACGTCTCATGACAGCCCGTGTGGGTAGAAGTCTGGTTTCCCACTTGACCTCTGCTGGTGTGGGTGTGGGTGGCTGCCCCTACCCCGTAGTACTTGTCTGGAGTAAAACGGGTACTGTCTAAAAGTGGTCGGTCTGGCTAGGCTGTCCCTGTCCGGGCTGAGGCCAGAGAGAGCAGGCTTTGGTTGGGAAATGTTCTGTCTGCTCTTCCCGGCATTTCTGGGTTGCTGGCCTCTTCAGCTCTAAGTGAATAGGGATAGTGAGGCAAAAAGAAAACCCAGGGAAGTCACCTTTTATGGTGAAGTTTCTGGCAAAAAAGTGTGGTGCTGGTACTAATTTCCCGGCTAACACCTCACTGTACACAGGGGGCCCGGGAGCTTGTCCACATGGATCTGCTAATCCCCACAATGAAGGGAGCAGCAGCCCTCAGCCAGGACAGGCCCAGTAGCATCTCTTCAGTGGACTGGGCCAAATAACAGGAGGAATCACGCGGTTTGAGGCAGTTAAGAGAAACAGAGATTTCCTCCCTTGCTTTGAACCATCCCCAAAGAGACTGCAGATCTTGTGCATCCTGAGTGTGGAAACAGTTGGCAGAACCAAGTCTGTGTTAGTAGTAATATGGACTACGTGTGCTATCTCCGAGCTTCCAAGAGACAAGCAAGTAGCAGAACACTTCTTAAAAATGTTGCTGCGCTACAGACAAACGCATGACCAATAGGGAAGAGACTCTGCTAACTTTCTACCTTACCCTGGCCTGAAATTCCGCTCCTGTCCACCTCCAAACAGCATAGGGTACAGAGGGGTGAGCTCACCGAGCCCTCGTACGTAAAGTGCTCCAATCCTGGGACCGTAGAACTGGAATAGACGGGCAGTCACTTATTATACGAACTCCCCAGAGCACAGTGTGCTGCGCTGAGCACGTGTAGGCTCACAGCAGGGACGCCCCGCGACACGAGGTCCCAGTGCTGCCTTGTGGCCCCTGGCTGAACATCTGTCACCTATGTGACTTGCTGGAGTCACAGGGCAGAGCCCCAATCTAACAGGCAAGGTAGTGCCAGACACCCGTTCCCAGCTCTGTGGCAGGCCGAGCACCCTGCAATCATGGGACAGAATTTATAAAAGTTCTTGCAATCGTGGAACTAGAAATAGCCATAGCCTTTTCCTGCGTGAGGGTCCATGTTTCCAACTGGTATGATGCAAAACTGGTAAGTGCCACAGTGTGGGGCCAGCCTTTGGAAACCAGCTAAGGATTGTGCTGCAAAACAGAGTAACAGCAATAGTTCAGGCCCTAGTTGGCTGCCAGAAAGAAGAACAAAACCTTCAGAAGGGTCTTCGCTAATAACTACTCTCCCCATACTCCATCTAAAAGACAGAGTCACTAGAGTCTCGACTCTGTCACTGGATAAAGCATAGTGGCATCACCACAGTGCACCACAACAAGATCCTGGGCTCAAGTGATCCTCTTGCCTTAGCATCTTGAGTAGCTGGGACTATGCTGTGGACTCTCGCTATGTTGCCCAGGCTGGTCTACAACTCCTGGGCTCAAGCGATCTTCCCACCTTGGCCTCCTAAAGTGCTGAGATCACAGGCGTGAGCCACTGCCCCTGGCCAGAGCTGCATTTTAAATCAAGTTAGGGAAAGCAATTTCTTGAACCCCACCTCTTCTATCTGGGGGTTCTACATGTGGCTGACGTGGCCTCTGCCTGCTACCCACATCACTCATGACCTGCTAGCCCCACCTTGTCTTCTGTCCTCAGACTTGATGCTTTGCCCCACTTTGCCCACTGTCCCTGCTGCCCCATATCCCTGTCCTGGCCTTTGTCAGTATCTTCTGGGCTGCTACTGGTCTCCCTCTGTGACGCTGTTCCCCATAGCCCCCCAGGGTTCCTCCTCAGGACAGGCTGGCAAGGCTCCCTGGGCCAACACATGCGTGATCCCCAGTGCTGTGGGTTCCAGGTGGGCCTCTAAGTCAACACAACATGTCCCCCCCAGGAGGACGTACCTTGTGCCCCACAATTGTGAGGAAGTCCACACCCAGGTCCTCCACGTCCACACGCCTTTTCCCCAGGGCCTGTGCAGCGTCTGTGTGCACAAGGACGGGGGGCAGTCCAGCAGCTGCCCGCCTCTGGTTCAGGGCCTTAATGCGGTGACTGATTTCAGGGATAGGCTGAGTGGGGAAAACAGAGTATGCTGCTTTGATTTGATGAAAACTGAATGAAAGAAATTCGTAGTAATAAGCACGGACAAAAAATTACAAAATCAAAGAAGAAAAAATAACGCCCTAGCTGCGAAATACCATCAGAATCTAAGTCACCTTTCTCCCCCCATGAGATTTTCTTGAAAAGAAAAAATGGCCAACTCACCATGATGACACCGGTCTCATTATTGGCCAGCATGATGGTCACAAGGCTTGTGGTTGGGCGGACAGCGGCAAGGATGTCATCAGCCTCCGCTCGTCCGCTTACCTTGGACACTGGGACAAAGGTGACCGCTGAGAACAGAATATAAGCACCAAGGTGAGCCACACAAATTAATGTCTCTTGAAATTTCATTTGGAGAGAGTTTAACAAAACTATTTTCCACAATTATAAAAGTTACATTGTCAAAGTTTTTTGTATCATACTGTCAAAGTTCAGAAAACTATAATGAAGGAAGATAAGCCACACGTCGTAACCCCACCCAGAAATACCCACTCAGTTGTATCAGCTCTAAAGACTGGATTTGTTCCATGGAACTCGCTCCCTTCTGCTTCCCCCGGGAGCATGAGGCAGTGACAGGGCAGGGTGAAGGCCACCAGGCTCCACATGCATCACGCAGCACCAACGCTGCCCCTTCACTCACTCGACACCAAGACCACATGTGTGAAGCATCTGCTGTGCAGAGCCCTTTCTCGAGACCCCTCCTGGGAGACAGACCCAGGACTGGAGATGAGCACCAGACCACCACACCCAGCAACAGAATGCTTCATTCACCAAGAACAACAAAGGATCCCCAAGAATCCCAGGAGATGAGAAGAGCCAAGACAGACAGGCTAGCGACTGATTCCAGAGCAGATCCTAGTAGCAGGAAACCGAAACAGAGAACTCTAACTACTCCTCAAAGGTATTCAAGACATTCACATGCCTTAGCTTCTACAGTAAGAAAGTAATTACATATTCATTACACTATAGAAGTTCACTACCAGCCTTTCCTTTAAATAATCAACTATAAAGAAATGAAAGGTAAATTATACAGAGTATGACAATTAAGTTCACAAACTTGCCACCGTGCACTTACACTGGCAGCTCTGTACAAACAACTCACTAGGGTTTTGTGACCGGGTGCATCAGTGTCTCACAGCTGTGTTCGTGTCAACATGTGGTGGGGTCTTACTGAGTTCATTGGCATTCATTGTCAGGTGTTTTTTTGCTGTCACAAGAATGTTGAAAGTTGAATTAGAGCAATGAACAGACATTATATTTCTTTTTTTTTTTTTTTTTT
>NW_003852528.1:2576567-2579714 GCF_000181295.1 Otolemur garnettii | reverse complement strand
ACGAAGAAACATTTATCAAGAAAATGGACTAAATGCTGGCGCCTTAGCCGGTTGAGCTATAGGCGCCGAGCCGACATTATATTTCTTATTAAACTTGGAGAGAGTGGCTATAAAATCAGGGACCTGTTAGTCCAAGTGTATAAGGATAATGCCATGAAGAAAATGGCATTGTATAAATGGATTAAAAGACTTCCTGAGGGGAGAGAAAGTGTCACTGATGAAGAGCGGTCAGGGTGGCCAGAACCGAGGAAAATGAGCAGAACTGAAGAAAATGTTGCAAAAATTTGTCTAATGTGCATCAAAATTGTCAGTTGTCAGCGGCACAGCAGACCAAGTAAACAGAGGTAGAAAACAAGAAAATCTTAACTGAAAATCTTTTTCTTTTTTTTTTGTGCTGCAGAGCCGATTTATTTCAGCAAGAGAGTTTCCCCATAGTCACAAAAGGGGACCCAAGAGAGGTTGCCATTAACTGAAAATCTTGGCCCAAAACTCGTGGCTCTTGTATCACAACAATGCCCCAGCTCACACAGCACTGTCTGTGAGGGAGTTTTTAGCCAGTAAAGAAATAACTGTACTGGAACACCCTTCCCACTCACCTCATCTGGCCCCCACTGACTTTTTTCTTCACCCAAAGATAAAGGAAATATTGAAAGGAAGACATTTTGATGACAGTTAGGACATTAAGGATAATATAGTGACAGTTGTGATGAGCATTCCAGAGAGTTCCCAGACTGCTGTGAAGGGGGGAATTAGGCGCTGGCCTCTGGGCACAGCTCCCTGAGGGTGACGGGGGTGACACTTAGTAATGAGATATGTCGCACGTTTACTAGGGTGAGTTTGCAAACTCAATTGTCAGAACTCATAGTTACAGAATAAATATAATTGTCTTAAAGCTTGGCCATAAAAAAATAGTAAAATATAAAAAGATAAAAGAGTAAAATATCTTGCCCAAACTGAGACTCAAAGAAGAGATTGAGGTGGAAAGATGGACATGTATACTAATTTCCTCCTTTTATTTATTTATATATATATTTTTAGAGACAGAGTCTCACTTTACTGCCTTCAGTATAGTGCCGTGGCATCACACAGCTCACAGCAACCTCCAACTGCTGGACTTAGGCGATTCTCTTGCCTCAGCCTCCTGAGTACCTGGGACTACAGGCACCCGCCACAACGCCTAGCTATTTTTTTGTTTCAATTTGGCTGGGGCTGGGTTTAAATCCGCCACCCTCGGTATATGGGGCCGGCATCCTACTCACTGAGCCACAGGCGCTGCCCCTAATTTCCTCCTTTTTATATAAGAATGATTTGATAGATAATCTCTAAAATTGAAAATTTAGGAAATGAAAGTTTAAATACAGGACTTAAAAGGCAATGGGGAGAGGGCCAGCTTCCAGAACAAGCTTCCATAGACTGATTCCCTAGCACAGCAATGATAACTGGTGAAAATTAAAAACAATCAACCATTTGGGCAGTGCCTGTGGCTCAAAGGAGTAGGGCACCGGCCCCATATACTGGAGATGGCAGGTTCAAACCCAGCCCTGGCCAAAAACTGCAAAAAAAAAAAAAAAAACCATTTCAAGTCTCTGGAAATTGCATTAGGGGAATATGGTAAACGAAGAAACATTTATCAAGAAAATGGACTAAATCTTGGTAACAACAGCGAGAGTTGGTGGCCCCTGAGCTCTGCCCTGTTTCCCCACCAGCTCCATGTGGTGAAAACCCCACTCTGGGTTGGTACTGACAAGACCCAGGACTGCCTGTGACCTGCACCCAGGCAGGGACCTGGTGCGGAGGTCAGGGGGCAGCTGCTGACATCTCGCAGCCCACTTCCTGGCTCTGGGCTGCAAAGGCTAAAACTAGGAGAGCAGGTCAAGAGGTGGGGCCTCCACCACCCCAGCACCCACTTGCAGGGCTGAGGCTCTGCCATAGGTACAGCAGGGTGGGCAGTCCCGGCACCTTCACTCCAGCTTGCTGTGGGAGGGAGGCTCCTGCCCAGCCAGCACTCTGCCTGGAAGAGGAGGGGGCACTCAGACCAGTGGGCCCTGTCCTTGCCCTTAGTCTAGGGAAGTGGCCCAGAGGTTAGGCCAAGGGGGAAATAAAACAGACAAATCCTAAATGCTCCTCAAAAGAAGTGACTATTTGGACAGAGTGTAGGGAAGTTCAACCTCACAGACGCTCCCAAACAGCTGAGGCGTGGGTGGTGAGTAGTTCAGAGGAGGCAGGTAGTTTCATGAGAGAGCAACAAGCTAAACTACTGGCCAACGAGGTTACCAGACAGACCCCAGGAAAGATTGCTAAGAAGAGCCCGCCTAGGGTCAGAACAAACTACAAACACCATTCACAAAAACAATACACAAAGAGGCCCATATTTAACTGGATCATTGGACTCCAGAGCAATTGAAGCCCCAGAGCACTGAGAACAACAGAGCAACCAGCCCACAGTCAGAGGAGCCCAGTAGCTACAAGAGCTCAGCGAAGCCACTGGACAGACAAGAAGCAACAAAAACAAGCACCAGGAAGGACACAGGCGACAGCATCCAGAGCTCACACACATACCGCCTGGAATGGACAGTCTTCAACAAAGTAAAAAGTCAGGCAAAGAAACAGGGAGGTGTAGAAAACCAAGCAGGAAAAAGGACTCAACAGAAACTGCCTACAAGCAGCTTAAAGAAAAGTGTAATGACAATGTCTCATCAATTGAGAATTATCAATAATGAGATACAGGCTTGGCGCCTATAGCAGTGGTTATGATGCCAGTCACATACACTGAAGGTGGCAGGTTCAAACCTAGCCTGGGCCAGCTAAAAAAACAAAAAATAAAAATGTGGCATGAAGTTTAAAAATAATAATAATAGTGAGATAGAAATTATGAAAAAGAACCAAGGGAAATTCTGGAGTTGAAAAGTACAATAACTGATAATGGAGAATTCACTAGAGGGGTTCAAATAGTAGACTGGAACTGGCAGAAAAAATAATCAGTGAACTTGAAGATAAAACTTACAGAGATTGTGCAATTCAAATATCTGAGAGAAAAAGAAAGAAAAAAATGAACGAACCTCAGAGAAGTGTGGGTCGATGTTAAGTGTACCAAACTTACAAAATGGGAGTAGCTGGCTCGGCACCTGTGGCTCAAGTGGCTAAGGC
>NW_003852528.1:2573861-2575937 GCF_000181295.1 Otolemur garnettii | reverse complement strand
GGCCCTATATACCAAGGGTGGCGGGTTCGAACCCGGCCCCAGCCAAACTGCAACAACAACAACAAAGTAGCCGGGCGTTGTGGTGGGCACCTATAGTCCCAGCTGCTTGAAAGGCTAAGGCGAGAGAATCGCCTAAGCCCAACAGCTGGAGGTTGCTGTGAGCTATGATGCCAAGGGCAACAGAGTGAGACTCTGTTTCAAAAAAAAAAAAAAAGAAATTGTTGAAAACTTCTCAAATAAGATAAAAAACATTAATCTACAAATTCAAGAAGCTCCATGAATTCAAGGTAGATAAATACAAAAACATTTGTTCCCTGACACATAATAAAAATGTTAAAGAGAAAGACAAAGAAAATATCTTGAAAACAGCAAGAGAAAAATGACTTGTTTAGTACAAGTGAATGCCAACAAAGTTAACACTTGACTACTCATTGGAAACAAAGGAGGTCAGAAGGAGTGTGATGCTACTCAGGTGCAGAAAAGAAAGTTAGCCAAGAATCTCATATCTAACAAACTGTCTTTCAAGAGTGAAGGTGAAGGTCTCTGAAGCTGTCCCTGAAGTGAAGCAGAGAGAACCAGGCAGGCCAGAAACTTGGGCTTGGAGCCTGGGCCTGCAGGTGAAAGGGCTTCATCCCGGTATAAAAGGTTACCAAGTGTGGACGGACGCATACTATTGTGCCAAATAGCAATGGAGCACCTGTTATTAAAGTGGCCAATGATAATACTCTAGAACATGCTTTGAGACAGTTTCTTATCTACTTTTGTCCTTGCAACAGACCAAGGGAGCAAACTTGGACTTTCAAAAAACAAAAGTATCTGGGCAGTGCCTGTGGCTCAGTGAGTAGGGCTCCGGCCCCATATACTGAGGGTGGTGGGTTCAAACCCAGCCACAGCCGAACTGCAACAAAAAATAGCCAGGCGTTGTGGTGGGCACCTATAGTCCCAGCTATTTGGGAGGCTGAGGCAGAGAATCACCTAAGCCCAGGAATTGGAGGTTGCTGTGAGCTGTGACGCCACAGCACTCTACCAAGGGCAATAATGTGAGGCTCTGTCTCAAAAAAAAAAAAAAAAAGTATCATCTGTTACTATAACACTTACCAGGTGGTTCAATTTAATCATTTACCTCTGGTGGTGAGTTTCACAGGCAGCAGCAATGCTAATACAGGACTACTTGTCAGCCTAGGAAAGGAACTTGCTCCATTATTTAAAGAACTGGGACAAGTTGTGAAAGTTTCTTTCTTTTTTTTTTTTGTATGAAAGGTTTTATTGGTGGGGGAGGGAGGCTGTGGAGCAGCATTAAGGAAAAGAGAAAAGAGGGGAGAGTGGGAAGAGAAGGGAGAGAGGGAGAGTAGAGAAGAGTGAGGGGGAAGAGGGGTAGAGAGAAGAGTAGAGCAGACAGGCAGGAGAGTGGAAAGAGAAGAGCGTGGAAGTTTCTTAATCTGACAGTGGTTTCAATTTGTACTTTATGTTCATTATAGCAACATAGTATCAGTCCAAGAGTCTTTAGATCATAGCAATACTTTTATCCATTTGCTCAAGAAAGGGCCCCTTTTTCTACCTAAAGAAAGAGCTTAAAGATGTAATTTATAGACAGATTGATTTTTACATTTTTTGGGTAGGGTCTTTTCTTATTTAGTGAGATCTGAGGTTACCACAAAAATGGTTCTATGATAGCTCCCATGGAGTTAGTCCTGTCATCAGATATGGACAAGATTCCATTCAGTGAGTCAGAATCAAAATGGTGCATTGATCCACCTGGGCCACTGAGTGTTCCCCAGTACACAGTGCACTGAGTGCAAGGAAAATAAACTGGCTTAGTAAAATAATAAAATCAGTACAATCACTAAAAAAAAAAAGAATGAAGGTAAAATAAAGACATTTCGAGATAAACAAAAATGGAGAAAATACACTGCTAGTAGCCTGCCTTGTGAGACACACAAAAGGAAATTCCTCAGGCTGACAACAAGCAACCCAGACGGTAATTTAAATCCACGAGAACAAAGACAAAGAGGGCAGCAAAGGCGGCTATGAAATCACAGGAGGCAACGCAGCAGCTGGTTTCTTCTTTTTTTTTTT